>NC_063337.1:26354017-26366421 GCF_021869965.1 Rhincodon typus | reverse complement strand
TTCTGAAAAATGTCAGCTTTCCTGCTCCTCTGATGCTGCCTGGCCTGCTGTGTTCCTCCAGCTCTACATTGTGTTATGTCATGCATTGTAGGTGTTTCTCTTTTTAGTATTGCAGCACAGAAATAGTCTAGATTTCCTGATAATGGATACCGTTTAAACATGAATGAGGTTTTACAAAGGTTTCTTCAGAGGACAATTGGGAGCCAACCTGTGACTGGATTCACACATAGATCAAACTAGCTAAATTTTCTCGGAAAGTTATTATTTTAGAAGGTGACAGTTCAGAAAGAGTTAACATTTGGAATACCTTTGGTTCCATCCACTGTGATGATATCGTATTAAATTGGATCGAGACAGGCAGTTCATCTTAAGACCTAGTAAAGTGAAGACATTTTCTGCTAAGGTCTCCCAATTATCTTAATAACAATGTTTAAATTACTGATGTAACTTGTACCTATTGCTATTGTGCAATAAACTCTATCTAGTTTAAGAGAAAACAGATTTATCTTGTTGCAGCAAGCTATGCCAACTACAAGCTGGTGGTAGTTTGCATCACAACATAAACAACATGGTGATCAGCTGGTCCGATTGGAATCTAATCTGGCTGCATCATACAACTTGCTAGCAGTGGTGAGCATCATTGCTTAATATTACACATTAACAATGGCGAGAATTCCAGTGGATACAGGAGTAGGACTGAACGTTCACAGCTTTAAAGACTTGGTGGCTTTAAGAATGACGTACACAGATGCTGGCAGCTACAGCAGCTGAACAGTGAAACAAACTATTAACAACCTAACTTGCCTCATTAATATGCAGTCTCCCATCAGATTCAACATCAGGAAAACAGATAAGTAAACCAGAGCGAGCACTCAACAGATTTATTCACTACTTTCCCCGAATGACCTCTGTGTTGGACACTGGATGCCAACATCTCAGGTCACACTCCATGGGCACCAGCCACATGCACCCCACATTCATGGACATTGGCATCTGACATATACCAGCCTCTTAAAAACACTCAGTGGATCTCTAATCCACTTAGAGGACACTTTTTCACTTCAGTGCTGCACCTCAGACTGCACCAGCAATTAGCATTGTAATGCTGCAAGTGGTGCACTGTGCATTCAGGGACACACACCTAGTTCATGAACTGGACCAGGCTGCATCTCTGAGGTCTTCACATGTTGTCATGATGCTCGCGCATTCTGAACTTACCTGGATACTCACAACATCCCTGCCTTGATATGACTTCACATTTTGCACTTTACCTCCTCCGCGAGGGATATCAGACGCACAGTATCGCTATATTGGCGTGCAGCTTAGTGTAGACATAAACCCAGAAAGCTTGTCATGGTTGTCAGCAGGTCTCAGTCAAGTCAAGGCAGACAGTCTTTGTTCAAGAGTTCCCAATGCAGTAAGTCAAGGGCAAGCTCTGGTACCAGTGCAGGACCTGCTTGGGATCACCAAAGGCAGGATTATCTCAAAAGGGTTGAAGATCTGAAAATTGAGCAGCCTGTCACCTACCTTGATTTTTTCCTAACTTATTATACTTTGTTTTCCTCATGCAATGAGAGTAAGGTGGGTATTACAGGAGATGAAATTAACTGGTACAACTATTACATTTGGTCTTCCAAATGAGTGAATGAATGATAGAGAGCATGCAGTGTTAGTGATGTTGGAGATTGTGGTGTGTGAGAATGACTGTGGGAAGATGTTGAATCCGATAATGAGAATGATAGAGTATATGCATTGATTTAATCTTGGATCAGGCTGGCACCGTCAGCTAACATGGCCTGCACTACTGGTCCTGGGCTGAAGGAAGTCCCAAGTTGGCACCGCTCTGTCTAACAAATCTTGCAAAAGTCAGGAACTGTGCAGTGCGACTCTGGACTGAGAGTGCTTGTTCAGATGTGCAACAGGCTTCCAAGGATGGAGCTTGCACAAAGGATGCCGGTCTTTCAGCAGATGTCAACTGTGTGGCAAGTTGTTCCAGGAATGGTGTGTTCTATGTACCTCTGATACTTGCTGTATCCCACAATTTATTGTGTATTCTCTTTGCATTGTTTGCCTTCCCCAAATGCATTATCTCATACTTTTCCCAATTACACTCTAACTGCCTCTCTTCTACCTACCTGACCAGACCATTGATACATTCTCCCTCTTTATTTCTCATTGGTAAATTTTGTATAAACTGCAAACTTCCTAATCATATTCCCTACATTGAAGTCTAGATCATTGAGATATGCCATTAAAAGCAAAGGGCCTGGGGAACCCTAGAGAAACAGGCTTCTAATCGAAAAACCCCAACAGAGAACATTACTCTTTGCTTCCTGCGATTGAGCCAATTTTAGATCCAACATGCCACATTCCATTGGATCCCATTCATCAGGATGCCATACAGGATCTTGTCAACAGCCTTGCTAAAATCTATGTTGACAGCCTCAAAGGCACTACCCTCATTAACTCCATTTATTAACTCCTCGAAATGTTAGCCAGGCAGAAGCAAATCTTAACAAACACAGGCTGGTTGGCCTGAAGAAGAGTCACTGGACCTGAAACATTAAGTCTGCTTTCTCTCAACAGATGATGCCAGACCTGCTGAGTTTTTCCAGCAATTTTTGTTTTTGTTTTTGTTTCTGATTGCCAGCATCCACAATTCTTTTATTTTTCTCAATTAATCATGCCTTTCTAAATGATGATTAGTATTGCCCCTCAGATTTTTTTCTAATAATTTGCCCAACACTGAAATTGGTTTGATTGCTCTATACATTTTCAATCCATCTCCTTCTTCCTTGTTAATCACCTCTCCAGGCCCTCTGGCACCATGTCTGAAACCTGTCCTATTCCCTTTCTTCCCTTCACAACATTTCACTCTGCTTTCAAAGATACTAAACCCAACAATATTTCTTCTCTCACCATATTTATCCCATCCAATATTTCACAGCTGTCTTCTAACAACTATGTTGTCACCCTCTTTTGTGAAGACAGAGTAAAGTGTTCATTAAAAATCAATATCTTGATCTTCCATTCACAAGTTTCATTTCTGATGTAATTTTGTTAAGCTCTACCTTTTCTTATGCAATTAGTTTTTATGCACGTATAAAATATACTTGCCTTTCCTTTGACTTCACTCGTCAATACTTTTATCGTGCCCTTTCCTGGATTTCCTAGTTTCCGTTTTAATTTCATCCCTGCACTTCCTGTACTCCTCTAGGCTCTCTACATTATTAAGTTTACAGCATCTGCCTTAAGCTTTCCTTCCTTGCCTTATCCTACCCTGAATGCTGTTTGACATCAAAGAGGTTTAGCCTTGCATGCACAATCCCCTTCTTTATTCTGGGAAAACATTTGTTCTAAACTCTTGCCATCTACTTTCTTAATGCTTCCTGCTGCTCTAACACTGGTTTACTGTCAAATAGCTGTTTCCAGTCCACATTTGGTAAACTACATTTCACCTCACCAAAACTAGGCTTTCCTCAGTTTACCCTGGTTTATCGCTTTTCTTTCTAATCCAGGTGAAGTCTGAAGCAGCAGTACTCTGAAAGCTTGTGATTCCAAATTAACATGTTGGACAATAATCTGGCATCGTGTAGCTTCTGACTTTTACTGCCCCAGCCCAAGACCAGCACCTCCATATTACATCTAGCTGAATTATGATTACTACTGACATGATCTCCACTGATGGCTCAATGTTGTAAAGCTGAGAGATTTCAGGAAAATAAGCATTTGCAGCTGCAGATTAAATACAGTTTTTAATTCAGATTATATTTTCAGAATGGTTCTTCTGTATATGTATGTCCTACTTTGGTCTGAGACCTTATAATATCTTGAATAATTTAATCAACAACTGCGTATTTGAAGTCGATATCACTTTGGCAGGAATTTCACTTCAGGATAGAGGGTGCTATTTTCAATCTGTTGAAAACAAATCCTGTCTGTATGTCATTTCCACATATTTAATGAAGTATGGAATATTATCAAGTATCAAAAGTCAGTAAACTTTATTTCAAAATTTCTACATTAACAGCCATTCATAACAATGAGTCAGATCATTTAAAAAAAATGTTGTTCCTGTCTGCACAAATTGGACAACCAACTGTTCCATTTTGATACAGATCTTTGTAATTTTGGAGACAACAAGGTGCAGGGCTGGATGAACACAGCAGGCCAAGCATTCTGAAAGATTAATTGAAAAGAAGTCCAGTGATGATATTTTTTCAGATTTGATCTTTGCTGATTCACAGAAGTGAATCTCATTTTAGGACGAGAATTTAAGTAGAAATAAAAGTATAAAATACAATGGAAAATGGATCCTTCATAAGATCTTAGCTAGTCAAAAATATTGTTGGATTTGAGGTGTTTGGAAGTCACAACAACAGGATTAATTACACATTTTAACAATAGAATCATAAAATCACAGAATTATTTCAATGCAAAAGTAAGCCATTCGGTCCATTTTCCATCTGCTCTCTGAATAAACAATTCACTTAAAGTCATTTACCACCTTCTTTGCTGATTTTGCACATTTTCCTTTACAGATAAAGCCTAATTTCCTTTTCAATGTTTAAATTGAACCTACCGCAGCCGTACTGTGAGGAAGTGATTTCCATTGCTTAACCACTCACTGCATGGAATCAACTTTTACTCGTTGCTTTTCCTTCTTTGACTAACTACTTTCAATCTCATTCTCAATCCCTTCATCACCTTTACTGTATTGTGTTCTTCATGTTTTTATCTCTTCAGAGCTTTGTTTTTTTTGGCTTATTGGAAACATTTGCTTCTGAGTCAAAAGACTTTGGGGTTCAACTACAGAAAATCTGACACATTCCATAGGTTGACACTCCAGTTCAGTGCTGAGGGATTGCTGCACTGTTGGAGGCACTTTATTTTAAGTGAGAAGATTAATTGATTCCTACATACCCCTATTGATATAGATAAATAAATCTTGTGTCATAATTTGAAGTTGAGTAGGGATGTTCTCCTCATTTTTTTTGGTAAATGTTTCTCCATTAAGAAACATGATTATCTAATTACTTTGCTGTTAGTTGTGGGGCTATGCAGCGTTCTGATTGGTTGTCTAGTAAAAGAACCTATAGTATCATTTCAAAGAAGAACAAGAACAATAATTAATGCTCAAACAACACCATAAATAGATGATTTTGTCATAATTACTTTACTATTTGTACAAGCTTGCTGCGCACAGGTTGACTGCTGCATTTCCCTGCATGGCAAGAGTGACCACTTCAAATGTATTACAAAAGCAACAGTGAAAGTGTGAATGGTGATGTTTAAAAAAAAAGCAACTTCTTTCTTTCCACGGACAGTTGCGTATTAGTTCATGAAGCGTACTAACAAAACTTGATCTTGGAAATTAAGTTATAGTCTGTTACTTCACCAATACATAACATGATGCTACAAGGAGTGTTGCATTTTTTGATCTGCCATCATTCTGATGAGAAAGCAAAACATCTTGAAATTTATCTCGGAGATAATAAGAACTGCTGATGCTGGAGTCAGTGTGGAGCTGGATGAACACAGCAGGCCAGGCAGCATCAGAGGAGCAGGAAAGCTGACGTTTCGGGTCAGGACCCTTCTGCAGAAACGGGAGAGGGGAAAGGGAGCTCTGAAATAAATAGAGGAGGGGGTGGGGCTGGGGAAGGTAGGTGGGATGGTGACAGGTGAAATTACCTCATTACTGTTTAATGGAAGCTTGTGTAGAAATTGACTGCCTTGTTTCCCTACACAAATGGCTACACTTCAAAAGCCCTTTATTAGTTGCAAAGTGCTTCAGGACACCTGAGGTCATGAAAGACTCTGTATAAAAAAAATTGAAGCAAACAGCAATATAGCTATCACAAGTTTTTTTTTAATATTTGTTCACAAGATGTGGGCTTCACTTCTTAGGCCAGCATTTATTCACCATCCCTAATTGCATTTGAGAAGGTGGAGATGAGCTGCTCTCTTAAACTGCTGCAGTCCTTCTGGGGCTTGTACTTCCACAGTGGTCGCAGGGTTTTGATCTGCTCTGCCACCCCACCCTCCCCAGCACAGAAAGAATGTAATATTATTTCAGGTCAGGAAAGTGTGTCGCTTGGATGGAAACCTGTAGGTGATGGCATTCCATTAAACCACTGCCCTTGCCCTTCTAGGTAGAAGTTGCTGGTTTGGAAGGTGTTGTTGAAGGAGCTGTGGTGAGATGCTGCCATGCATCTTGTCGATGGGACATATAGTTGTATTATGAAATGGATGGTAGATTGGGTGTCAATCAAGTAGGATGTGTTGTCCTCGATGGTATTGAGCTTCTCAAATGTTGTTCAAGTTGCAAGTATACAGAAAGAAATATTGGATGCTTGTGAAAATGGTGGTGCAGTAATCATGGGTGAATCTAATTTACACATAAACTCGAAAAAATAGATTGGTGATAACTTGGACAAGGAGAATGTTGGATCAGAGAATGTTTTCCTCATAGTTTCTTGGGGCAACATGTTCTGGAACTGAGCAGAGAACATTTTATATTAGACTTGGTATTGTGTAATGTGACAGGGTTCATTAACGATCTCAATGTAAAGGCACCCCAAAGTAGCAGCAGCTAAATTATAATTAAATTTTACATCTCCTTTGAAAGGAAAAGATGGTTAAAGGCTGGTATTTTAAACTTAATTAAGGGTAATTCTGTGATAGTAAAAGCAAAGCTAGTTGAGGCAAACTGGTTTGCCAGGATAAAGAACAGATCAGTTGAAATTCCTTGGCAGACATTTAAGTAGATATTCCAAAATACTCAGAATAAATATAAAAATAAAGAAATATTCTAAAGGAATTACCCACCATCTATGGTTAACGACATAGGTTAGTGAAGGCATCACTCTTAAAGAAAAAGACACAGAACAGTGCAAAGATGCATATCAGATCAAATGATTGGTTAGAACATACGGAATGACCGAGTTACTAAACGGTTAAGCAGGCGGAAGAAGTTAAAGTATGAGAGCAAGATAGCTGGAAATGTAAAAATGAGTAGCAAGAGTTTCAATAGACATTTCAAAAGGAAATGAGTAAACATAATGAATGCTGGTCCTGTGGAGAGTGAGAATCACAAGTTAATAGTAAATAATAAGAAGATGACAGATGAAATGAACAAATGTTATATTGTTTTCACTATTGAGGATACAAAACACTTTCCAGTGGTAGCTGTAAATCTGAAGGGAGAGAGAAACTCCTGTTTGGCTGTACAGGATGTTAGTTAGGCCATTTTTGGAAAATTATGTTCAATTCTGGTCTCTCTGCTATAAGAAAGATGATGTTCAACTTGAAAGGGTTCAGAAAAGGTTTATAAGGATGTTACCGGGGTTGGAGAGTTTGAACTACGGGGAGATGCTGATCAGGCTGGAATTACTTTCCCTGGAGCATCAGAGGCTGAAGAGTGGCCTGATAGGGGTTCATCAAATCATGAAGGGCATGGATAGGGTGATTAGCTAAGGTTTTTTTTTCCCCACAGGGTAGGGGACCCCAAAACTAGAGGGCACTGGTTTAAGGTGACAGGGGAAATATTCAAAAGGGACCTAAGGGGCAACTTTTTCACGCAGAGTATATGTATGGGATGAACTGCCAGAGGAAATGGTGGAGGCTGGTACAATTACAACATGTAAAAGGCATCTAGATGGGTATATGAATAGGAAGTGTTTAAAGGGATATGGGCTAAATGCTGGCAAATGGGATTACATTAATTTAGGATATCTGGTCCGCATGGATGAGTTCGACTGGAAAGTCTGTTTCTGTGCCGTACAACTCAATGACTCCATGAATCTAAATTACAATCACAAACTAATCAGTACTAAACAAACTGAGGGATCTGTGCACTGACAAATCTTTGTATCCAGATGGATTTCATCCTTGACAAAAAGTTGCTAATGAAATAACAGATGAGTTGGTATTAATTTTCCAAAATTCCTATTAGTCAGGAAAGATTTAATCTGACTGGAAAGTAGCAAATTGAACGCCTCTATTCGAGAGGAGAGGGTGATCAGAAACAGGAAACCTCAGTCCAATTAGATTGATGTGTTTGTGGGAAAAGAATTAAAATCAATCACAAAGGTGGTTATAACTGGGCACTTCGAAAAAGTCAAGGAAATCAGGTAGAGTCAGCCATGGTTTTGTGAAAGGGAAATCATGTTTAGTTAACTTATGGGATTTGTTTGAAGGGGTAACGGAAGGGAGCCTTTAAACCTACTATACTTGGATTTTCAGTTGGCATTTGATAAAGCGCTACACCTAACACTATTGCAGAAAATAAAAGCTTATCATATAGGGGTAACACGTACTGGGATAGAAGATTGGCTGGCTGGCTGGCAGAAAATAGAGTATGTATAAATGGGTCTTTGCTTTATTGGCAGGATATGATGAGTGGGATCCCACAGAGGTCTTTTTCTGATTTACATCCATATCTTAGATGAGGAGGACCAATGATTTGCTAGCTAAATTTAAAGGTAATCCAAAGATAGGTAAGAAAGTAAGTTGTTAAGAAGACAACAAGGCATTTCAATCATATTAAATCTTTCCTGGCTAATAGGAATTTTGGAAAATTAATACCAACTCATTTGCTAAATCATTAGCAATAGATAGGTTGAGTGAGTGAGCAAAAATCTGGCAAATGATTTCTAATCTGGGAAAATGTGAAGTTGTTTATTTTGGCAGGAAGAATGAAAAAGCAGCGTGTTACTTTAATGGAGAATGCCTGCAGAATTTCAAGGCATAGACAGATCTAAATGTTCTAGTACAAGTCACAAAAATTTACTGCACAGGTACAGGATGTAATTAAAAGGCTAATAGAATGTTTATGAAGGAGGAAAGGTTATTGACTGAACAGCTCAAGATTCTTGGGCCTAGGACACTATCCTGAGGAACTCCTACAGCAATGTCCTGTGGCTGAAATGATTGGTCTCCAAACAACCATGAGCATCTTGCATTGTGTTCAGTATGACGCAAAACCATGGAGAGTTTATCTAGATACTCACTGAGTCCAATTTTTATAGGACTCCTTGATTCTCTATTTGGTCAAATGCTGTTGTAATGTCAAGGGCAGTCACTCTTTGTCTCATCTCTGGAGTTCAGCTCTTCTGTCTGTGCTTGTTATGAAGCCAGGAGCTAAGCAATCCTGGCACACAGGGACAATGGGTTATTGGCAATCCCATCAGAGCATCTGGTGGTATTTAGATTCAATTCATGAATCTAGAACTAAAAGATTCATGGTAACCATACGACCACTGTCAACTGTGAAAACCCATTTAGTTCATTAGCGTCGTTTAGTTAAGGAAGTCTGCTTTGTTTGCCTGGATGTGATTCCAGACTCTCAGCACTGTGCTTGAAGTTTAAATACCTATTAAGCCAATCGATTGTATGAAACTGCTGCAAAGCATAAAGAAACTGAGCTTCTTTTTGATCTTTAACATGATCATACCAAATTCCTCTATTTTAATGGTGGTGCTAATTTATTTTAAACTGGAAATAAGCAACCCTCTGTATAATTGAGACAGAATAATCCTTTCTGGTAAAATCATTACAATAATTGCAATTACCATTCTTGATACATTGTTGCAAAAGTATATGTTCTAAAGGTAATTTTTAATGCTGTAGGAATGAACCAGAGAGTAAATCATGTAACAGAATTAGAGAAAACATTTCATATTCATAAAACCTCTGTTACATGTTACAGCTTGTTACATTTCAGAAAAAGTCGTTAGGTCATGTTGCTTTGATGTGTTTTATTCCTCAAAACATTTCCTGAAGTTCCAGGGGCACAATCGATTGAATTAACTCCATGATAACATAATATGTTCTGGGAAGCTTAGTGGTTTCCCTGTAATAATAGAATCCCTACGGTGTGGAAGCAGGCCATTCTGTCCATCGAGTCCTCAACCGTCTGAAGACCATCCCGCTACCCTATCCCTGTATCCTTGCATTTCCCATGGCTAACCCATCTAGCCTGTACATCCCTGGACAGTATGGACGATTTAGCATGGCCAATCCACCTAACCAGCACATCTTTGGACTATGCGAGGAAACTGGAGCACGCGGAGGAAATCCACGCAGACACAGTGAGAATGTGCAAATTCCACACAGACAGTTGCCTGAGGCTGGAATCAAATCTGGGTCCTTGACGCTGTGAGGCAGCAGTGCTAACCACTGAGCCACCGTGCCGCCAATAATCTAATCTATTGACTCAGTTCATAATATCTTCCTGGCTCCCATGTCTCAGTTCATGGTGATCCATGATGTTATCAACCAGTCCAGCTAATACAGTTGATCTTTTGGCCAATACAATGAAAGCGTTGGATATGTGAAACCAGCTGGAGCCAAACAGGAAATGTGACTGACTTCACTGTTGCTATGGGAATGGAAGGTGGTGCTTGGTTAGGCCACCACCTTGCATTTCTGTAGTGGTGAGCTATTCAAGCTTTTGCCTTCAGTCAAATTAACAGCTTTTTTTGGCATGAATTCCATTCTCAATGTCTGTGTAAAAACTGTTTTACATTATGTAAACATTCATCATAATAATGTGGAAACATGGTTATTTCTGACATAGTGTATGGAACACTAAAACATAGAGTTGATTATTTTTGGAACTGTTGGACAAGTGCTAATAACATTCATAACACGTTCTTTCACTTGGTACTTCAACAAAGACCTTGATAGATTTAGATCAAATGAATTAACCTCCCTTCTAAAATTGCAAGCAATTGAATAAGGATGCTTCCTCTTTTCATGTTCGCTAATATCCAGAGTGACTTGAATCTCATATTAAATCTGCACATATTCACATTTTAAATAAGCAACTCCAGTAACTGATTACAAAGACAGCAAATTGTTTTAAAGACAGCAAATACCGGGAGAACTTAACAAGTTACAAATTCTGTTGTTTCCAGATTATTTCTATCTTGTGTGTGAACATACAACAAATTGATTTCTGAGCAACAAATTAATTTTTGGGGCAGCACGGTGGCTCAGTGGTTAGCACTGTTGCCTCACAGTGCCAGGGACCCAGGTTTGATTCCACCTGTCTGTGACTGTCTGTGTGGAGTTTGCACATTCTCCCCACGTCTGCGTGGGTTTCCTCTGGGTGCTCCGGTTTCCTCCCACAGTCCAAAGATGTGCAGACTAGATGGATTGGACATGCTAGATTGCCTGTAGTGTTCAGGAATGTGTAGATGAGGTAGATTATAGGGGGATGGGTCTGGGTGGGATGCTCTGAGGGTCAGTGTGGACTTGTTGGGCCGAAGGGCCTGTTTCCACACTGTAGGGATTCTATGATTCTATGAAAAATATTAAAACGACAAACAAAACACGATTCAATGTTGCCCAATAAATATGATCCCTGAGCCATATTGTGTTCAATTAAGTGTGCATTGATGCACACAAACTGGATAAAAGGGGACTGCTTATACTAACATGACTGTTAATGTCCAGTACGGAACTGATTGGATAACTCTTTTGCTAATCACATTATATTAACTTAGGTTGATTTTACACACAACATTTGGATGTAATTATCTTCCAATGACTGTTTTATAATGAAGGAATCTGCCCAAGGTAGGGCAACTTATGTCTGGGGTTCAGTGTGGATTTCTGATGAAGTGGAGGGAATGGTCACAGGGATTTTGGGCAGTTGGATCTTGCATCCTGGGAGTTGGAAGTTGAGGGCTGGGGTGCTTTCAGTCTCATGGGGTGGAGGTGTTAGTTGGGGCGTGGAAGGAAATGTCAGGGTGCAGGTTCCTTCAATCAGTGAAGTGTAAAACACAACAGGGGAAATAAGAGATAACAAGGTGTAGAGCTGGATGAACACAGCAGGCCAAGCAGCATCATAGGAGCAGGAAGGCTGACGTTTCGGGCCTAGACCCTTCATCAGAAATGGGGGAGGGGAAGGGGGTTCTGAAATAAATAGGGAGAGAGAGGGAGGCGGATAGAAGATGGATAGAGGAGAAGATAGGTGGAGAGGAAACAGACAGGTCAAAGAGGCGGGGATGGAGCCAGTAAAGGTGAGTGTAGGTGGGGAGGTAGGGAGGAGATAGGTCAGTCCAGGGAGGACGGACAGGTCAAGGGGGCGGGATGAGGTTAGTAGGTAGGAAATGGGGGTGTGGCTTGAGGTGGGAGGAGGGGATAGGTGGGAGGAAGAACAGGTTAGGGAGGTGGGGACGAGCAGGGCTGGCTTTGGGATGTGGTAGGGGGAGGGGAGATTTTGAAGCTTGTGAAATCCACATTGATACCATTGGGCTGCAGGGTTCCCAAGCGGAATATGAGATGCTGTTCCTGCAACCTTCCAGTGGCATCATTGTGGCACTGCAGGAGGCCCAGGATGGACATGTTGTCTGAGGAATGGGAGGGGGAGTTGAAATGGTTCGCGACTGGGAGGT
>NC_063337.1:26351562-26353917 GCF_021869965.1 Rhincodon typus | reverse complement strand
AGGCCACAACGGGTACAGCAGATGCAGTATACCACATTGGCAGATGTGCAGGTGAACATCTGCTTGATGTGGAAAGTCTTCTTGGGGCCTGGGATGGGGGTGAGGGGGGAGGTGTAGGGACAGGTGTAGCACTTCCTGCGGTTGCAGGGAAAAGTGCCGGGTGTGGTGGGGCTGGAGGGGAGTGTGGACTGGACAAGGGAGTCATGGAGAGAGTGGTCCCTCCAGAAAGCAGATAAGGGTGGGGAGGGAAAAATTTCTTTGGTAGTGGGGTCAGATTGCAGATGGTGGGAGTGTCGGAGGATGATGCGTTGGATCTGGAGCGTGGTGGGGTGGTACATGAGGACGAGGGGGATTCTGTTTTGGTTGTTATTGCGGGGACGGGGTGTGAGGGATGAGTTGCGGGAAATGCGGGAGACACAGTGGAGGGCATTCTCAACCACTGAGGGGGGGAAGTTGCGGTCCTTGAAAAACGAGGACATCTGAGATGTACGGGAGTGGAATGCCTCATCCTGGGAGCAGATGCGGCGGAGGCGAAGGAATTGGAAATAGGGGATGGCATTTTTGCAGGACTGTGGGTGGGAGGAGGTGTATTCTAGGTAGCTGTGGGAGTCGGTGGGCTTGAAATGGATATCGGTTTCTAGGTGGTTGCCCGAGATGGAGACAGAGAGGTCCAGGAAGGTGAGAGAGGTGTTAGAGATGGTCCAGGTGAACTTAAGGTTGGGGTGGAAGGTGTTGGTGAAGTGGATGAACTGTTCGAGCTCCTCGTGGGAGCACGAGGCGGCGTCGATACAGTCATCAATGTAACGGAGGAAGAGGTGGGGTTTAGGGCCAGTGTAGGTACGGAAGAGGGATTGTTCCACGTAACCTACAAAGAGGCAGTTGGCTTATTGACGTTTGCTCTGCCATTCGATCATAGCTGATATGCTCCTCCCTCCCATTTTCCTGCCTTCTCCCCATAACCCTTCAACCTATTATCAATTAAAAATCTGTGCAACTCCTCCTTAAATTTACTCACTGTCCCAGCATCCACTGCACTTTGGGGTAGCAAATTCCACAGATTCACAACCCTTTGGGAGAATTTCTCCCAAATAAGACATTAATGTTGAGGGGCTCCAGGGGATGCTTAGGGATGCTTGTAATAATGGTTGCTAGCACAGTAAGGAGAGATGGAAGGAGAGTCATGAGGCATCAGGACTAGTGAACTGATGTGGATGGAGGAGAATGGGAAATATGATGTGTCACTTAGGGGGTTAGGTCATCAAATGACCTATTGAGCAAACTGAATCTCACCATGCTAAAAATCTCTCCAAGTAACTTTGCAACATTCCAGCAAAGTAGAAATGGCTGAACTCAAAAATGGAAGGAGATTTAATTTGGGGTGTGAGGACTGGGAATCAAGTTATATCTTGGCTGTTGTGGCCAACTAAGATCAAGTGACCACTTATTAACCAGAAGTCCAATGGATAGAAACTTTATTCATTTGCTAATTGTTACATTGCCAGCACATCAACAGTATGCAATCGCATTCCAATAAGATTTCATGGGTCCAAAGTACATTGTCCCCTGATTAACTTCTACCTCAGGATCTTTCAGGTTTGCAGTGAACAGTACAGCA
The DNA here is from genome assembly GCF_021869965.1 of Rhincodon typus. Lineage (NCBI taxonomy): Eukaryota > Metazoa > Chordata > Chondrichthyes > Orectolobiformes > Rhincodontidae > Rhincodon > Rhincodon typus. Next base: position 26,352,302 of record NC_063337.1, on the reverse strand, counting down.
GGAGAGAAAATTTGGTCAGAAAAATGTGAAGGTGATCTATCATGTAAATGGGGAGAGACTTTGGGGTGCTCTAGTGCAGAGGGATCTGGGTGTCCTCATTCATGAATCACAGAAAACTAGCATGCATGTACAGCAGATAATAAAGAAAGCAAATGAAATGTTCGCCTTTATAGCTAAAGGAATATAATATAAGGGGAAGGAAGTATTGTTGCTACTATTCAAGGCATTGGTGAGACCGCACCTGGAGTATTGTGCATGGTTTTAATCCCCTTATTTGAGGAAAGATGTAGTGGCATTGGAGGCAGTTCAGACGATGTTCACAAGATTGATCCCAGAGATGAGGGGTTTGTCGGATGAAGAGAGATTGAACAGTTTAGGCCTGTACTGTCTGGAATTTAGAAGAATGAGGGAAAATCAAATTGAGCTATTCAAGATGATAAAAGGTATAGATAAAATAGACATGGACCAGATGCTTCCTCTTGTGCGGCATTCTAGGATGAGAGATCATAATCTTAGGATAAGGCATAGCAAATTTAAAACCGAGTTGAGGAGAAATTCTCCCAAAGAGTTGTGAATCTGTGGAATTTGCTACCCCAAAGTGCAGTGGATGCTGGGACAGTGAGTAAATTTAAGGAGGAGTTACACAGATTTTTAATTGGTAATAGGTTGAAGGGTTATGGGGAGAAGGCAGGAAAATGGGAGGGAGGAGCATATCAGCTATGATCGAATGGCAGAGCAAA
>NC_063337.1:26278538-26341562 GCF_021869965.1 Rhincodon typus | reverse complement strand
GAAGGGTCTAGGCCCGAAACGTCAGCCTTCCTGCTCCTATGATGCTGCTTGGCCTGCTGTGTTCATCCAGCTATATGCCTTGTTGTCCCAGATATAAATAAGCTGTGTTTCTAAATAAATATACAGAACACCCTCAGGGAAAGTGGGTGGCCTCAAATTTTTGTTTTGTATTATTCTTTATTTGAGCAGTTTACTGACTGGGAAATGCTCGCAGTTTGTCTTTATATGTACACTTTGTAAATTTGGTGATGTCTGTGGGTCTTGCTGTTCCAGAGTCCATTGGGATTTAGCACAGTTTATCTGAGAGTGTTTCAGGATCTTTATCAGGTTGCATTGCTTTATTCTAGCTTAAGGGAATAAACGTGTCAATGAACTGGATCTAATAAATAAGTCCTAATGTAAGAATAAGAAACTATTTATCATCTTCTAAATGTTAAACATTTGCATAACAGATATAAACTAATGTTTTGACATAATATAATAAAAGAAAAAACCTTGCTTAAGTTGACAAATTTTTAAATTGCTTGGAGATAGCAGTGTCATATCAAAGGTGACATGCAATTTGATTGCACAATGTAAATCTGTACTGCAAAAGACTAACATAATTTACAGCCAAGTTTTCCTTTACTTTAAATGTTTGAACCTGCAGACAAAAGTATATTTAAGTTGAGCCTCCATGGTCAGATGGGCACTTCCTATCTGATAACATTTCTTCATGCAATAACCTGTCTAATGACTTACCCCTAACTTCTGCTCCTATGATGCTGCTTGGCCTGCTGTGTTCATCCAGCCCTGCACCTTGTTGTCTCGGATTCCCCAGCATCTGCAGTTCCTACTACCCCTAACTTAGTGTTTTTTTGTGAATTTAAGTGTGAGTTCTATCCATCAGTAACTCTCTAGCTGCTGATTTAGAAATTTAATCCATCAATTGGGGACTTGAGCACCTAACCTAATTGATATTTCAATGATGCACTGAGGGACATCTGAATTGCTGGAGATGCCAGAGGTAATATTCTGTTATAGTGCCTGGGTGGCAGAGTACATCACCCATGCATTGTGGAATGTATCTGATTATACAATGGATCGGGAATTTGGCTTTTACACCAAGGTGGCATAAATGCTCCCAATGCCTTTCTGCTAAGATGATAAGTTGAGGATGCATTTGCCTGTTCAGGAATGATTTAAGTAGGAGCCTCAACAAACTGAGCCAAATAAATAATATGCGGGACAGAACATGAACGCTTCACTGGAGGTGCACTGACAATGTTACCTAGCAGGGTGACAAAACATTTGGAACCAAACCCACTGGCTCGGCAAGCAATTCTACAACCTCAGCCACAACCTGAGCTACAAATCTTCTCAAAAACTTTAAAAGTTCACTTGAATTTTATCCCTCTTCCCAGATTGCAATGTTTATTCCCACATTTTTTTTTATTCAGGGGTTACTGAAAGCACAACAATTTCATGGTTTGCTGGATTCTCTCAGTTTGGAAGCTGTGGTCAATAAAAATTCTAGTAAAGCCACAAAAGTCCAATTACTTTGTTTTCATGTGAGGTGTGATCCAATGATTTAACACTTTTCTTCGGATATATTGCTAACTTTGCAATATTGATATTATATGCTTAGATTGTTCTTGTTCGTCAAAAAAAACTATTAGATGATTTCCACATTCTTTGCACATCTGGTATTAACATATTGTCAAAATAACTACAACCAACTAGTGCTAAAAAATCAGATTTGAGCCTCAAACATTCAAGTTAACTACTTAAAATAATTGTAATTCTGACATTGATGAATCAGGTTATGTTAAGTGTGCTTCACTATCCACACATTATTTTTAAAAATTGTTGAGTGATTTGATAGAATTCAAGAGGAATTGAGTAGGGTTAGTATTATCGACTGATTGCATAAAATGTGCTCATGGAATCTTGTGTACACCTGGCACTTTGTCTCAAAATACCAGCAGAAGGGAACAGTATTGTTCCATTCAAAAATTCTATCTGGTTGGCGGCACTCCAATTTCTCTCTAAGATTTAACCGTACTGTTCTTATTAAAGAAATATTTTAGTTTAGCAGTGACACCTGATTATGGTACACTATTGAAGATTATGAAGTGATTGTTTCTTTAAATAATTATGTTCCTTTAGGAAATGGTTCAATATTTGACATAGTACCAAGTATGAGTTCAGTTTTATGTCGAGGCTCTGGCATCGAAGTTTGCTGCTGTATTATAACAGATGTTATTCCCTTTTGTAGGATTCACAAACCAAATCTACATTAATTTATGTGCAATTCTATTTATTACAAATTATGAGCTTTATATTTATTGTTATGCCAAGAAGGCAATTAGCTGGAAAGAATGTGTGACTCAAACTTTTGTTGGCACAAAAATTACGGTACAAGTAAAATTTATTGCTCAAAATAATTATTTTCTTCTAGTCAGTTTCTGTGTGGATTCTGTATGAGAACAACAGTGACATTCCCATTTCCATAATCACCACCAGGACGTGAAAAAGGAGCTGTTTGGATTGGTGACCAACAATGCAGTCAAAGTGATGGGTTTAAGGAGTGTTTTAAAGGGTAAAAACAGGTAGAGAGGCAAATGGGTTTAGAGAGGGCATTATAGAGCATGGGATCTAGATAGTTGCTGTCATGGATTGCTTATGTTAGTGAATGGACGGATAATACACAAAAGGAGCAGAGAGTTCAGGATGTGGAGTGTAGACTGGATGAGGTTATAGGGAGGCAGATTGCCAATAATTTCAATTATTTGACTAATTAACTGCCATTTCTTACCTTGACCCATTATCAGGACGGGCCACTACCATGGGGATAACACTACATACATTGAGGTGGTCTCCCATTAGGCTCACAGATAGGCACAGGGACAGAAACCTCCCTTTAGGACCATTCCATTGCATATGGAGGCCTCATGCAAACACTGACAGCGATGGGCTCGGATCTGACACCATCACTAATGTTTCCTGCTCTCAGGTCACCGGGACATACCCCCTGCCCCTGTCACATTAAATAATTTACATTCGTCAGATTTAGCACAGAATGTACTACATAAATGATATTGGAATAGGCTTCTGAAATAGGTCAGAGCATATTGTTTCTAATAATCTAATTGTAACTAACTTACCTCTGGGTATAATCTAATATTCACTTCACAAGGATTTCTTGAACAAAGAATGAATCAATAACTTAGTCCTGTAGTATGTTTGCAATGTATTCCCTCATTCTAGGGGCAATGCAGATGAAGAAGATAGTCATGAATTTCATTACTGCTTTGCTTGTGAGCCGGGACTGATTCCTCCATTATATTTGCATGGGGCTGTATGTTAAGAAAGAGGCCGGGGAGCAGGAAGTTTGTGCTACTCCAAGCTGCTATTAATGTAAATACAATGAGCTTTCTATGACAATGCCCAGACTTCTAAAAAATTGAATTTTGGTCCATTTACAACCTGCTAATCTCCTACACCAAAAAAAAATGCTGCAGGGAGCAAGAGTTAGAATGGAAATGGAAAGTTCCAGCAAGAAATACAAGCCTTTTGACGAGGAAACGCATTTTGAAAGATGGAAGCTAAAATGTCCAGTTTGATCATTTAAACCTACAGTTATATACTACAATTGCTCATCAGAAATGACTTACAATAGTTTCTAATCTTGCTAACTGGTCTAAATGTTGTATGGCATAGACATGTAGTCTTGGATTTAAAAAAAATACTTATATCTGCTAATTTTATTAAATAATAGAACTTTGTGTAATGGAAAACATCTTTTGGGTAAACGCTTTTCTCAGTTTGGAAAAGGAGATCAAAATAACAGCTAAGAATTAACATGAGGCTTTACAATCTTCATTATACCCACCCTGTAGATGCCAGAAAGAATGCTGACTGTCTTCTCAAATTTGCCTGAGCAATCAAAGTATAACCAATGATGTTTGAGTTCAAAACTATAATTTGAAATGAAATCAAATTGAGGTGCTGAAAGTTACTGTGCGTCAGTTTTAAAAATCTGAAGTGAAGAACATTAAGAAGTGTCAATCTTATTTTCACTGGGCAAAAGTTCACAGTAGAAATAAAGCATTTCACACTGATTTAACATTCTTACGCAAGTAGGCCATAAGGATGGCTGATATGGAAAATGTAAATATTACTGTATTCATCGATCCTGAAATGTATGCTTGGTGTTTCTGTAATTGTGACAGTGTTATTTTGCAGTACAGTAATGTCATTGGGTGTCAGCTTGATTAAATGGTAGAATGCTTTCCTCCGATTAATGCATTCAAGCCAAATTCAAGCACATAGACTAGGTTGACACGTTAATGTAATATTCAGGAAGTACTGCATTAAACTAGGGTCACATCTTTAAGTTTAGTTGGTTCTGATGGTCTAAGAAATTTTATTTGAAACGACATTTAACTTTCAAAATTTGAGGATGTGAAGGAGTAACACTAGGATAAAAAAAAATTAAGTATTGAAATAAAGTGAATTAATTTCCTAGTATTCATGGCCACAAATGAGCCAAAATGAATATTTCCCAACAATCATTCTCAATATTTTGTGTTAGGTCTTGCAGCAAGTGTGTAATATGCTCATGATGTCATCTCCATATCAAGGTACTTGATCTAATGGTATAAAGTTCTCAGTCTCCATCTTACTGAGCTTCGTTCTCTTCAGAATGATAGTGTAAGTGAAGCATGCTACTGTATATCTGAATTGCTTAGCTTGCATCCAGACACACAAGAGTCTGTGATTGTAATGTACATACATAGATACCAAGTGCTGTAATAAAAGTTCTTTGAATTTTCAATACTAACCACATCCAGTCCTTATGCTACAAGAGCCAACATAATTATCGCAGCATGATAATGACAGATTGTCAGTATATGCTGTTACATATCACAACATGGTGACAGCACTATAGTAAGCAAATAACTTATAACAAAGTCCTCTCCGAAGATCAAACACCCCTGGATCATAAAGCATTTGGACCACCAACCATGAAAAGTGTGTGAGAGCACAAACCTCCAACTTAAATAGCCAGGAGGCAAACTTACCTTCTTTCTTCTTAAAGTTCAAGACTTATGAAGGTGTAAGTCCAGTTATTTAAAAAATATTATTTACATCCTGCTTCCTGACATATAAGCTGTGATTCAGCATTCAAAAGTCTTCTTCTAGATTTAGAAGTTAAATTCACAGCTGAAAGACATCCCCACGCTTAAACTAAGCTCAACAGTCAAAGGACATTGTCAGTTTAACTATATAGTTCTCCAGATCAAAATACACTGTTTATAAGCACTAAAAAAGTCTTTCTAACCTAGAACAGCTTACAGTTTTGGTCTCCATACCTGTAAAAGGCTATGAAGGGACTGTGACAAAAGTTTACCAGACTGATTCCTGGGATGGCAAATCTGACGTATGAAGACAGACTGGATGGATTAAGACTTTATTCACCAGGGTTTAGAAGAATGAGGGGAGATCTTACAGAAACCTATAAAATTCTAGACAGGGTTAACACAAGAATGACATTTCCCAGGAATTCCAGAACCAAGGGTGCTAAGGATATGGGTAGGTCAATTTAGGACTGAGCTGAGGAGAAATTTCTTCACCCAGATGGTGGTGATCCTGTGGAATTCTCTGCCACTGAATGCATTTGAGGTCAAAACACTGAATATTTTCAGGAAGGGGATAAATACATTATTAGGACTAAATGGATCAAAAGGGGATGGGGTGAAAGCGGGAACAGTATACTAAGTTGGATGGTCAGTGATGACCATATTGAATGGTGGAGCGGGCTGAATAGTCTGCCCTTGTTCCTTTTTTTTATGTTTCTATGCTTCTATTGATAGTTTTTGATTAATGTTATTTCAGTTAATGTGGTTTTGTCAATACATGATTAATATTTTGCCACTCCAATTCCAATATTGTGTGCCCGAATCTCAGTGATGCAATTCTTACCAGACTTGCAACAATGCAGAGGAATAAATGTGCACCAAAACTCAGCACTCCTGGACAAGTTCCTGTTTGTTCAACTTGTTTGGCCATTCGCCACCTCAAATAAGGCTGGATAAGTTTTTAAAAACTGTGTCCAAGGACACTCAATCCCCTACTCCAAAGCAACAGAAGAGCAGATTAATGATTCTTTGCTTCAATCTCCTGAGTTGTAGATGAGTCCGATGAGATCCATAGCTTCCATCTCTAGATAACCAATCTTGTAGAAGAGGCAAGGAACATTAAAATATATTCTTTTTGCATTTTTCCCAATCTACTTTGGTGTTTATATTGATTTTCTGCTCTGGTTTCTCTGAACTGGGGGGAAAAAACTTAATTACTTTGCTAGGATAAAGTATTCCACTTTCTGTACTAAGCTCCAGTACATTGGAGGTAGTGCAGAGAAGACTCACTGGACTGACACCAGGTATGGAGGAAATGTCTTATGAGGAGAGGCTGATTAGGTTGGGTGTATACTCATTGCAATATAGAAGAATAAGAGGTGATCTCATTGAAATACGCAAGCATTCAGAAAGCATTTGATACAGCACCACATGGCAGATTGGCTAACAAGTTAGAAATGTTTGGGATTGATGGGTCCTTGGCAGCATTGTTATGGACCAAACTAGACCCTTCAAAATATTTTAAGAAGGTAGCCTAGATTCTAACTTTTGCTGATTTTAAAGGTAAATGTAATGTGCTGTGTTCCAGCAACTTGACTGGTCAAACTAGACCCTTCAAAATATTTTAAGAAGGTAGCCTAGACTCTAACTTTTGCTGATTTTAAAGGTAAATGTAACGTGCTGTGTTCCAGCAACTTGACTGGTTAAGCAAAACACAATTTATTCAAAGAGTATAGTTAAAATGCAACAAACGAAAGAAGAACTTAGAATAACTTAACCCGATTGGAAAGTTTAACAGAATATTAGAAACAGTAACTATTACTATTTAACGTTCCATAACAAAAGCCTTGGCAAAAAGGCAAATTCAGAAGCAGATTGTCTCACATGCAATCTGGCAGCAGAGAGAGAGAGAAAAAAATATCAAGTGAAAACTTAGAGAGAGTAGCAGCCAGGAGACATCTACTGCAGCTTCCAATCCCGTTGAGACTCCAACAGCAACTGCTTAAAGTTAAACTCAAAGAACTGAAAAACATGAAAAGTACTGGTCTGGGAGAACTGCTCATACCATCCAGGCTGCTTCTATTGTTCCAACTTTAAAAAAAACCCAAGGCCTTACAAGCTGTTTATGGTAGAACAGACTGCTCCATACCTCTTGTTCAATTTCTGTCTTAAAGGAAACAAGGACAAAATACACCTCTTAAAGCCACAGCATCATCACAACAATGATTAGAAATTGGCTTAAAGATAGGAAGCAAAGGGTATGTACTAATGGGCATTTCTCAGATTGGAGACAAGTTGAAAGTGGTGTTCCCAAGGGATTAGTGTTGAATTGTTGCTTTTTCTGACTTACATAAATGATTTAGAGATGAATGTCGATGGCAAAATCTCTACATTTGCAGATAAGCTAGAGAGAATAGTGAATTGTGAGGAGAAAACTGAGACCCCTCAGAGGGACATTGATATGTTGGCCAAATGGGCAGACACCTGGTAGATGAAATTCAATGCAGAGAAATGTGAGGTAATGCATTTTGTGAAAAGAAACATGGACAGATAACTCAGGCTCAATGGTACAACTTTGAGAGGAATATAGGAGCAGAGGGACCTTGGTTTCTTGTGCAAAAATCTCTGAAGGTGGTCAAGCAAATTGAAACAGTTGTTAAGAAGACTTACAGGGTCGTTGGGCTTTTGAATTCAGGCATAAAGTATAAAGCAAGGAAGTGATGCTATACCTCTACAAGTTATTGGTCAGACCACATTTGGAGCATTGTGTTTAGTTTTGGGCATCTTCATTACTCAGGGAGTTGTTAGGATTTGTAATGCACTGCAGGTGAGCTGGATTCCATAGCAGGTTTCAAAAGAGATGTGGATATATATTTGAAAGTGATGAATTTAGAGGGCTACAGAGAGAGGGTTGGAGAGTAGTTCTAGCTGGGAAGCTCTTTTGGGAGCCAGTATAGACACGATGGGTGGAATAGCCACCTTTTGCACTGCAAAATTCTGTGAAGAATCTTAGGAGACCCGATAGGGTAGATGCAGAAAGTTTGTTTCTCCTCGTGGAAGAGTCTCAGACCAAACCAGCTTTATCTCAGAATAAGAGTCACATGTTTAAGACATAGATTAGGTAGAATTTCTTCTCTCAGAGAGCTACGAATATGTACTTTTTTTACATGGGGAAAGCACCCAGTGGAGACTTTATGGTTGGAAATGAGGAACTGTAATGGAGTAAAACCACAATAGGTTTTATAGTATCGAGCATCTGGTAGCAGCTCAGAAGTGCCATATTGTATAATTTCTGAAATTAGGCAACTATTTTGCAAAGGCAGAGTGGTATTAATGGGTGATTTTAATCTTAATATAGACTGGAGAGACAGACAAGCACCTCTCAGAAAGGTTGTGAATTTCTAGGGCGTTTCTGGGATAGTTTCCTATGGCAATATGTCTTGAATGTGACAAGGGGACAAGCAATATTGGATCTAGTAGTGAGCAATAAGCCTGATTTAATTAGTGACCTAATGGTTCATATTTGTCTAGTAGTGATCATAACATGATCGCATTTCATGGACCATTTGTAAGAGATAACCAAAGATCAGATACTAGAATGTTGGATTTAAGTAAGGTAGATTTTAATAGGATGAGGCACAGACTGTAAACTGGGAAGCTTTGCTATTGGTAAAACAACTGAGGAACAAAGAAACATTAAATGCTATTCAGAAGCAGTTTGTATTCATGAGAAGGAAAACCTTTGCCTCATCAAAAAAAATGCCATTGACATCTAAGGAGGTAAGGGACAGCACAAAATTAAAAGAAAGGCCTTTTCAAACCACAAAGAACAGTGCAAATCCGATAGAATGGGACAAACGTAAGGATCAACAAAGGGCTACAAAGTGGTTTATAAAAGCAGCTAAAAAGGGTTGTGAAAGGAAACTTGCGAGGGACTTAAAATAAGAAGAGGTTTTATAGATATATAAAGACAGAGTGGCTGGTTAAGAGTACTATTGGCCCACTGATAGGTTGAGATAATAATTAATTGCTAGGTTGAGAGTGGGGATATTGTCAATGACCACGGGGAAAGCGCAGACATACTGAACACTTATTTTGCTTCAGTATTCACAGCAGAAAATGAGGATAGCTTGCTGGAAATCCCAAATAAATTAACAGAGGATCAGGCACAGGGTATAAATAAAATTAGTTAAAGAAAAAATCATCAGTAATTGAGAAATTAATGGATCTGAAGAGTGAAAAATCCTCAGGACTTGATGGTTTCTGTCCTTGGGTGTTTAAGGAGGTAAGAGAGCACATTGCCGATCCCCTAACCATAATCGTTTAGAGTTCCTTGGATTCAGGATTTCCACCTCTGCATTGGAAATTTGCTCATGTCACTCTGCTGGTTAAGAAAGGTGACAGAGAAACCAGGCAACTGCAGATCAGTTGGCCTAATGTTTGTGGTGGAGAAATTGTTGGAGTCTGTTATTAAGGATAGGGTAACTGATAACCTCAAAAAATTTCAGTTAGTCAGAGACAGTCAGCATGGTTTCATGCAGAGTACGTCATGCCTGACAAACGTCATAAAATTTTTTCAAGAGTTGACAAAGCTAGTGGACAGAGATAAGTCAACAGATGTTTTTTATATGGATTTTTAGAAGGTGTTTGATAAGTCCCACATAAGAGACTGTTAGCTAAGGAAACCAATGGAATTGAGGGCAAATTACGAACATGAACAGGAAATTGGTTAAGCAGCAGGAAACAGTGAGCTGGAATAATGGCAGAGTACTCAAATTGGCAGATTGTCCTGCAGGGATCTATGTTGGGGCCTCAATTATTCACAATATTTATTAACAACTTGGATAATGGCATAAAAAGTCAAGTATTCAAATTTGCTGACAACACAAGATTTGGCAGCATTGTAGAGTGTGTTAACAACAGTATAAAATTGCAACAGGATATTGATGGACTAGGTGAGTAGAACAAATCTATGGCAGATGGGTTTTAATATAAGCAAGTCTCAGGTTATCCATTTTGGTTTGAGAAAGGATAGATCAGGGTATTTTTTAGAAGGTATAAGGCTAAATACAGTGGATGTCCAATGAGATTTGGGGGTTCAAGTACATAGCTCTTTAAAATTCTAAAAACAGGTGCAGAAAATATTCAAGAAGGCTAGTGAAATTTTGGCCTTCATTTTTAAAGGGCAAACATTATGCTGCAGTTATACAAAACTCTAGTGAGACCCCACTTAGAGCAGATCTGGGTATCACACCTTAGGAAGGATTTTTTGGCCCTGGAGGAAGTTCAATGCAGGTTTATAAGGATAATACCTGGGCTTCAGGTGTTCAGTTACGAAAAGGAATTAGACAAATTAGGCCTTCTTTTTCTAAAATTTAGAAGGTTAAGGGATGATCTAATTGAGGGTATTAACAGGGAAAGAAAGAATAGAGAAAGACAAACTATTTCTACTGGTTGAAGATTCTAGAGCCAAGGCGCATAATGGAGTTACTAGGGCCAAGCCATTCAGGAGAGATGTTAAAAAGCACTTCTATATACAAAGGGCAGTGGAGATTTGGAACTCTCTTCCTCAAATGATGGTTGATGCTAATTCTAGTTTTAAATTTAAATCTGAGATAGACAAATTTTTATTAATAAAGGGTATCAAGGAATATAGGCCCAAAACAGGTATATGGAGTTAGGCCACAGATCAGTTATCATCTTATTGAATGGCACAGCAGGCTCAAGGGGCTGAATGGCCTACTCCTGTTGTTATGTCCCAATGTGCCACAGAGTGCTGTCGAGGCTGGGTCATTAAGTAATTCAAGGTTGAGATAGACACATTTTTCATTTGCAAGGGAATACTGGTTATGGGTAAAAGGCAGTAATGTAGTGTTGAGGATTATCAGACCAGCTATGGCCTTGTTGAATGGCAGAAGAGACTTGATGTGCCAAATGGCCTCTGTTCCTATGTCGTATTGTCTTAGGAACTAAAAAAAATTCTTCTGCTCCAAATTTAGAATAAGGTTATTGATTTTGTCATAAACTTGCCAGTGTCTATTAACACCACTAGACAGTTGGCTTAAGTCAAATGCTTTCTTAGCAATGATGTATTTAGGACACTGTTCCAAACTGACCTTTCACCTTTAAAATTCCACAGAACATATCAAAATTTCCCTGACTTTGTTTAAAAATCCAGCTTCTAAAGATGATATTATATATACCTTTCATCACACAACAAACTCTTTCAATATATAATACTATGCATTCTGTTTTGTATCATAGCTCTCTCACACAGTGATTCCATTCTCTCTTTGAGTGACAATCACGTGATTGCTGAAATCAGAGTTCTATCATTATATTATTAACACATGCATTCACATGGTACCACATATTTCTACTTATTTTAAGTTAAACTTAGAAATAGCAATTTGGAATCCAAAGTATTACAGATCCTAAATTCTTGTTGTATCCAGGACAGTATTGAAAAATTACATTGTAGGAGCAGATATCTAAGCTTGAGCAATAATTGACACCAATCTGTAGCATCAGAGCTTAAATCATGTGGCCACCCAAGTGTCAATGATAGACAGTTCAGCATAAAGTTAGTATGGATAAAGAGAAAAAGATTGAAGAGAAACGAAATAAAAATCTAAAGGAATCCTGAGTTACAAAAACTGTCGAATGGATATATTGGGATGGATTTAGCAGTGTTTGTTCATTCTCCAGAAGGAAAGGCAGCCAGCAGCTGATGCAACTGAAGGAGGTTTGCCTTGTAGCCTTAATATGTGGCAGAGAGGCTCAACCAAGTAGGATTTGGACTTCTGCCCCTCAGGAAGATCAAGTTCTGTTTTTCAGAGTTTCTAGCCAAACTGATTGGCTGGCAGCTCCAGCAGTGACAGAATTAGATAATGGGTGTTGTTGGGACTGCAAGTAGCTGCAGGAGACCACAAGCCAGGCTTTGTGGGTGGGGGGAGGGGGGACCGCATGGGTTGTGGGGATGATTTTACACACTATTTGGTGAAGAATAAAGAGGTAAAATTTCAAAGGCGTGCTCCAATGGTTACAGGGCAACTGCCAAAAGACATAGCTAACTTCCTTTCTACCTTTCACTGGATTAAATAAATGGCATGGCCACTCCTACCCAGTCAACTGCCCATGCCAATGGTTTCAAGTTAAATCAATTCACTAATCAATTTGCAATGGTGCATGCTTCGAACTTTGGCATCCCCCAAACTACCATGTAATGGCGTTACAGCTCAAGGATGGAAGAAAAGTGATGGGTTAGCAACCCTTTGTGTTATAGTGATCTCTGCTGAAAACCTACTCAATAAAGACTGTAAACTCTAGCCAGATGTCCCGGGTTCAAATCCAATGCCAGGATCTATTAAATAAGGAAATTGTGTTTATGACCTGACCAAACGGGTACACTCTCAGCCCATAAAATCTTTCCATACGATAATGGTGACACAATGAGGACGGTGGTGCAACGTTATGACATTAAAGAAAAGGAAGTAAAAGAATGGTGAGAGACAGATGCATCATGTTCCACGGATAAATGCTGATGTTAAAACAAAATAGAAAGTTAATAGGAAGGCACAACAACAACAGTTCATATTTATATAGCACCTTTTAATATGATAAAATATGCAAAGGCGTTACACAGAGTTGCTCTCAAGCACAGTTTAGTATTGAGCCATATGAGGAAATATTAAGACAACTGATCAAAATCTTAGGCAAAGAGGAATTTTTTTAATACCAATTTCCAATGATTGGGCAATGCACTTCCATTGGACCAGACTATACTTATGAACAGAGTACTGCAATGTTTTGCCAATGCTTTCTCACGGGTGTCTGACAGGCAAACCCTTCCACACTTAGCACCTGCCAATAAGTGTATGGAAATATTTTACATACTAAAAGTGGACCTGTTTGGTCAGACCATAAACACAACTTTCATGGTCAATAGATCCTGGCATAGGACTTGAACCTGGGACTTCTGGCCTGGAGATAAGGCCTGTGACACAGCAAAGTATTTTCTAAATAAAAGAAGAGAGAGAGAGAGAGAGACAAAGAGATTTATGAAAATAATTCTCCAGCTTAGAACCTAGATAACTGATAGCACAACAGCCAATAGTGCAGCACTGGAAATTGAGGAGTTGTAAGAAAGTGTAGAGTAAAGGAGTGCAAGGATTCTGTAGGGTTGTAGGGTAGAAGCATGTTACTGAAAAAGGGAAGAGAGAGGTCGGAGAGAGATTTGAAATAAAGATTGATAACTTTAAATCAAGGAGAGTAAGGTTCCAGCCTAGAGCCATCCTTCAGCATCATGAGTACAAAAATTATTCCTTTCCAAAGAAAATATATCATAAAATCCATATTTACTTCAACAACATTATAATGTACTTCAAATGACTTTATTGCATGATTCACAATGTGGCATTGGCAATACAAACTAGTTTTGTGAAAATTTTATTTCCGTGACCGGGATCACAAGGAAATTCTTGATCTGATCTCATGTACATTTGAAAATTGTTTGAAAATAAATCCAAGCAATCTGTTAACAATATTATTGTTGGGTTCAATTGATATCATAAGATATTTAAAACTCAACCAAATTCTATGTATAAACATACAGCATTGTAGGATAATGGAGAAAGATACAAATTTCCAGCAGTTTATATTTTATCAGGTGTAATAATCTAGTTGATTCCAATTGGAAAGACTTCATTCAAGACTGACAAAAGGCACATTGCAGTACGTGGGTGACAGGTTATAGAAGCAAGCTGAAAGTAAATTATTCATTTTGACTCCAATGTAAGTATGTCTCTCAGCATCAAGTGACAGGTCTGTTCCCTTGTTGCTTGGATACTTTGCCTTCCCTTGTTGCTTGGATATTTTGCCTCTTGTTTCAAAATAATCCTATACCAAACATCTTAAATACACACTAGCGGCTGTATGTTATAGGGCATGGAAGAATGGGATAGAAGGATTGTCAGGGGGAGTGATGATTCAAGTGGGTGAAAAAACAGGGAGAGTTGTGGGGTGGGTGGTGTTGGGAGGGAGATGCAGTCACATAAAACTCCTACTTTATAACATCAATTCCCTATTTTCCTGGTTGTGCAAAAGATGGAATGTGGAGCGGTTGGAATAAAGCAACAGAATTTCGACTTAGCTCATTGAGAAGGTCACTATTTGCATGTAAACCTGAGATGTTGAAGGCACTCTTCCTTCTACCTATCAAGGCACACCTCTACCTCCCTGTTGATCTGAGAAAGTAAAGAACCTGGTGGAGACACCAGGAACCACCTAAACCCTCTTGCTTGGCCACTGCCACTTGGACCTCATGGAGAAGATGATCGTATCCACGTGTCCATTTACCTCTGCTATCCACTGAGTGGTCTGCTTGACCTGGCTTTCCATGAGGTTGCAAGTGTCTTGATGGAGGAAACCAAACTTACATATGCCTGGGACACAGCAACATTCACGGCAAGGACTCCTCTGTTTTTTGTGCATGGTGGAGCATAGCCTTTGGCAGTTCCACCTGATGTTCCTTTGCCTCATGCTGCAGCCACAGTACATTCTGGTGCCAAGCACATAGAGCCTTGTTATCAGCTTGGCATTCAGCATGGGTTTGGCCTCCGATAGTCCTCCAACTGCCAGAAGCTCAGTTGTGACAGTCTTTGTCAGCTGTTGGCACACGTCTTCACTGTACTCCTTAGACTGTGATGTTGAATCTTATCATGAGCACATACCCACTGACATGAGACTATCTGCATTGGTGGAGGGTGCTGGGAAATGATGTGATACTGATCGCTCTGAGGAATGCTGTCACGTGGAACCACCAAAGTGGACAGTGGTACAGAGGACTTCCGGCTTTTCCCTAGCAACCTGAAAGAGACTCTGCACCCAATGTCTTTCCTCTGGCATGTTAACTACAGTCTCCTTGATCCTGTGCTTGAGCCTTCCCATGATTGTGGTAAATATGATTTATCAGTTTAATTCTTCCACCAACTGATTTTAATATCCAACATTACCAAAAACTAAATTCTTTTTAAAAGTAAAAAAACACGGGCCTAAAATGTCTGCCTCAACTACCTGACTACAGATTGAATCAAGTTCAGGAAACCAATGTGGAATATAGATTGTAAATACCCGAGACACCAGCAATTGTCCTTGTAGCCGTGGTCTGTC
Organism: Rhincodon typus; assembly: GCF_021869965.1. Taxonomy (NCBI): domain Eukaryota; kingdom Metazoa; phylum Chordata; class Chondrichthyes; order Orectolobiformes; family Rhincodontidae; genus Rhincodon; species Rhincodon typus. The sequence goes on along the minus strand of NC_063337.1, from coordinate 26,326,269 downwards.
AAGTTGAAAATGTTCCGTTTATCACTACTCTCTGTTTCCTGTCTGTTATAGAGTGAGAGTCATAGAATCATACAGCATGGAAACAGAACCTTTGGTCCATCCAGACCATGCCGAACACAATCCCAGACTAAACCAACCAATCCTTTATCCAGAGCAGACCTTGGGTGAGGATCCCCAAATTATTATGGTTCCAGGTGGGTACCCCAAAAAGATTTCCAGGTGACAGGGGAAAATAGGATTCCCTTACTTTATTCACCTCCCCCTCCCACCAATGGTAGAAACGTTAGTTGAAAAGGAATCCTTCCTTTGTTAATGCCTTTCTCTCAAACCAATTTCTGTTTTAAAAGGAGCAAATAGAGCCAGGTTTTCTTGAATTAACAGTGATTTTATTAATTACTAAATGCAGAAAGGGTTCATATTACAACACACAGACACAGATTAACAATAAGGAATGACTCCAAGAAAACAGTTGAAAGATACAAGAATTAGCCTCTCTAGTTGTTCAAGAAGAATAGACAGTGGAACTTTGGTTGATTCTTGGCTTTTGGAAATTAGTTGAAACTATTATGTGCTATTTCCTTTTGATGTCTAGTTGTCTTTTAACACTGAGAGTGAGAGAATCCTTTTACCCAACTGTGACCTTTACATTACGCTAGTGCTTGAGCCCAGGCTAGTCCACTTTGGATCAGAGATAGTAGGAACTGCAGATGCTGAGAATCCGAGACAACAAGGTGCAGGGCTGGATGAACACAGCAGGCCAAGCAGCATCATAGGAGCAGAGAGGCTGACGTTTCGGGCCTAGACCCTTCATCAGATGGGTGGTGTGTTAATGTGACAGGCAACTGGAAGCTCAGCGTTTTTTTTGCGAGCAAAACATAGATGTTCTGTGAAGTGGTCACCCATTCTATGCTTCATTTCCCCATTGTAGAGGAGACCATGTTGCAAGCAGCGAATGCAGTAGACCAGATTGTGAGAAGTGCAGTTAATGCGCTGCTTCACCTGGAAGGTATGTTTGGGCCCTTCGATACTGAGAAGAGAGGAGGTAAATTGGCAGGTGTTACACCTTCAGCAGTTGCAGAGGAAGATGCTGTGGGGCTATTGGGGGGTAGGGTGTTGGGAGTAAAGGAAGCATGGACCAGGGTGTCCTGGAGGGAACGATCCTTGTGGAATGCGGACAAAGGAGGGGAGGGGAATATGTGTCCGGTGGTGGCATCTCACTGGAGGTAGAAGAAATGGTGGCTGATGATTTTCTGGATGCGCATGTTGGACAGATGGTACGTAAGGACAAGGGAGACCATGTCACTGATGCGGGAGGGAAGAGAGGGGGTGAGGATGGAAGTGCAGGAGATATGTTGGACCCAGTTGAGAGCCTAGTTGACAATGGTGCTAGATAATCCTCAGTTGAGGAAGAATGTGGCCATTTTGACGGTCCCTGTAGAAGTTGGCTTAAACGGAACATATGTAACGGAGACGGAGGAACTGAGACAATGGAATGGTATCTTTACAGAAAGCAAGGTGTGAGGATGTATAGTCCAGGTAGTTGTGGGAGTCAAGGGGTTTCATGTGGATATTAGTGGTCAGTTTATTGCCAGAAATGGAAACAGAGATGTCAAGAAAGGGAAGGGAAGAGTCAGAGATAGACCAGGTGAAAGTGAGGGTAGGGTGGAAATTGGAAGCGAAATTGATGAACTTTTCCAATTCTGGAAGAGAGGGGGAAGCAGCACCAATGATATCATTGATATATCAGAGAAAGAGTTATGGGTGGGGGCTAGAATAGAACTGGCACAAGAAATGTTCCATGTACCCCATGAAGAGACAGGCATAACTGGGGCCCATGTCTGTACCCATGGCCACCCCTCTAACCTGAGAGGAGTTAACAGAGATGTTGTTTAGGATGAGGGCGAGCTCGGCCAAACGGAGGAGGATGGTGGTATTTGGGGATAGTTCAGGCATTTGCTCCAGGAAGAAGAGGAGAGCCCTGAGACCATCCTGGTAGGGGATGGATGTGTAATGGGATTGTACATCCATGGTAAATAGGAGGCGGCTGGAACCTGCAAATTTGAAATTCTGAAACTGGCATAAAGCATCAGAGGAATTGCGGATGTACGTGGAAGGGGACTGGACCAGGGGAGAAAAGGCTGAGTCAAGGTAGGAAGAGATGAGTTCTATGGGGCAGGAGCAGGCTGAAACGATGGGTCTGCCCAGACAGTCCTGTTTGAGAATTTTTGGAAGGAAGTAGAAGAGAGCTGTGCGAGGCTGGGGGACGATCAGCTTGGAAGCAGTTGAGTGGGACGGCGGGGGAGATCACCTGATAAAATGAGGTCAGTGACTGTTGTTGATACAAAGCCCTGATGTTCCATGGTGGGCCATGATCTGGAGGAGATAGGAGGAGGTATCTGAGAGCTGGCGCTCAGCCTCTGCAATGTAGAGGTCAGTACACCACACTACAACAGCACCATCCTTATCAGCAGGCTTAAAAACAAAGTCAGGGTTGGATCTAAGCACACGGAGTGCAGTCATTTAGGAGGGAGATAGTTTTGATTGAGTGAGGGTAGGCAGAGAAATTGAGGCGACCTATGTCACATTGACAGTTCTCAATGAACAGATCAAGTGCAGGTAAAAGGCCAGAGGGAGCAGCCCAGGGCAAGAGTGAGTGTTGGAACTGGGCAAAGGGGTCTGTGGGATGGGGAGGACTCTTGTCCAAAGAAATAGGCACAGAGGTGAACATAACAGAGGAAGAGTTTGATGTCATTTCGTGCCCAAAATTAATTCATGTGGGGAATGCAGCGTGATAAAACTTAGACCTTTGCTGAGGACAGAATGTTCAGCATCAGAGAGTGGAAGGTTAGGTAGGATGGCAAATACCCGACAGGAGGTGGGGTTGGGGCAGGGAACGGAGTCACAGGGAAGGGGAAGGGAGGAAGGTTCCAGAGAGCCATGGGTATCTCTGAGTTGTTGCATCTTGTGAGCCTTGATGTCTGAAAGGAAAAGAAAAAGTTTCATGTTAGCATGACGAATGAGCTGGAGGATGATGTTGAACTGTGGAGTGGTGCAGCCTTGAGCCAGCATGATGCTGTTGGAAAGAGAGATTGAGAATGTGCATGTGACTCACATGGCACTGAGTGTGGATCTCAGGATGCGGCGAGAGCAGCTGTCTGTGGAGTGTTGATCATCACGGAGATACCTATGATCTTGGGTGGATTCAAAGCATGAGGCATGAAACTTGAATTGGAATCCACGTGAGGTGAGTCTGATCTGAGCTGCAGGCAGTCACTGGGGAATGTGATATGGCTGTGGAAATGAGTTTTAGCAAATACCTGGTCAAACAGCAAGAGTGACAGTGAAATTAAAGTTGGTGGACAAGAAAAATAATTGGAACGGAAATCCCATCAGAGAGAGAAGCAGAACATCTTCAAGGGGGGCATGCCCAGAAGAGATGTGGCAGTGAGTTAAATACTAAACAAAAACTGAAATAACTGCAGATGCTGTAAATCAGAAACAAAAACAAAAGTTGCTGGAAAAGCTCAGAAGGTCTGGCAGCATCTGTGAAGAGAAATCAGAATTGACTTTTCAGGTCTGGTGATCCTTCCTCAGAACTGATGGTAGCTAGGAAAATGTTGATTTATGTGCAGAAGATAGGACTGGGGAGGATGTAAGGAGTAAATGATAGGTGGGAATAGAGACCAAAGAGAGAGAAGTATAGTTGGACACACAAAGGAGTGGATAATGATCTGGCTAGGTGGGTGACTAGCTGTTAATGGAGACTGTTAGTGGCTAACAATTGATGGCAGACTATGTGATAACAAGGCCTGGTGTGTGGGGTAGGGGGCTAGGATATGGGAGAGTTCAGGCCTTAAAATTATTCAACTCGATATTGAGTCCGGAGGGCTGGATTGTAGATTAGCTAGCGAGAGGATGCAGGGAATAAGCATTTTTTGTTTCAGATTGGCAAAATGTAACCAGTGGTGCTCCACAGGGATCAGAGCTGAGATCTCAAACGTTACAATACATACAGTATGAATGACTTCAATGCAGGGACTGAAGATATGGTTGCGAAATTGACAGATCCCATAAAGGCAGGTGGGAAAGTAAGTTGTGAAGAGGCTATAAGAATGCAACAAAAAGATACAGATTGGTTGGTGAAAGGGAAGGATCTGAAGTATGATGTGGGAAGATGTGACATTATTCATTTTGGCATGAGGAATAAAGAACGAGTACATTACCTAAATGATCAGGAGTTGAAGTACTTTGGGGATGCAAAGGGATCTGGGTATCTTAGTGCATGAACCACTAAAAGTGAGTACAGCAAGTATTGAGAGAGCTAATAGAATATTAACGTATATAGTGATGGGCATTCAAACCTAACGTACTAAGATTCTGCTTCAGTTAAACACATCTGCAGCACTGTGCATCATATTGGTCATGTTTTTTTAAGGGCGAATACAAATGTATTGGAAGCAGTTCAGAGAATGTTTACCAGAATAATATTTGGAATTAATGTGTTGTCTTATGACGAAAGGTTGGAGAAGTTAGGCTTTTATCAGTTGGTGTTTAGAAGACTAAGAGTTAGAATTGATTGAAACATATAAGACACTGAGGGATCTTTAGATGTTGGATGCGGGGAGAATGTTTCCTCTCTTGGGAGAATCACGAATTAGGGGACACTATTTAAAAATCAGGTTATTACCCTTTTGAAGTAATGATGAGACACCATTTTTGTTTCAGAGGTCTGTGAGTGTTTGGACCTGTATTCTTGAAAACGTGCTGGAAGCGCTGAATATTGTTAAGTCAGAGGTAGATTAATTACTGTCAGTCAAGATGGTGAAAGGTTATTTGGAATAGACAAGAATGTGGACTTGTGGTTACAATTAGACCGGCTATGATCTTGAATTGAATTATCCTTTATTGATCTTATCAAATGTTAAAGTTGTCTACTCGTATACTTGTAAATAATCTCAAAGGCAACTCATTTAATATTACAACTAGAAAGTTAGGCAGAGCTTCCAGCAACAGATCAAAGTTCAAAAGAAAAATTAAATGGGGAGCAACATGATCAGATAAATGACAGGATGTGATGGCTTTTGTGTCTAACTGCAATCAGTTAAATTTACTTTCTGTACAATTATTGACAGTAAGAACTTGAAAAATCTAATATAATGTGTCTGCAAATGATTGAAATAACCTAAATGAATCTATGGTTCTTATTAAGCTTGATAAAATAAAAAGAAAGAAATATACAACCACATTTTCATAGAAATATCATATCAAGGGATTTTTTGACAGTCCAAAAGCACAAGCTTTACTGTGCAGATATATGTGTTCTTCTGAAAACTAGTTAGGTGTCTCACAGAATCAGTGTTTTCATGAAACCACGAAGGTTGCTACAGTTTAAAAAATACTTTTTTGATCAGTGCTATTTTTTCAGCTGATTAATGGTTGTCTGGTTCCCTGATGTAAATGAGTGAGGTAATCAGTCTTCTGACAAACATAACCAACTGTTCCTTTGATAGCATAAGTTAAACAAATGTTGAAAATTTTTGAAGTTCACAGCTGTATTTTCATCTTTACAGATTTCAGTTCCTGCCAGTGCTTTTTTAGCTTGTATTTAGAAATCTGGAAATATGTATGCAAAGCAAATTTTATTTAAACCCATTCTCAGCTTCAGGCTGAATTGACCACATGCACTCACATGGAGACCACACCAGGTAAGGACAACGGTTCCTTCTCTAAAGGATATTAGTGAACCAGATGGATTTCCCTGACAATCAGTAGCAGTCATCATCAAACTCTTCATTTCAGATTTCTATAGAATTCATCTTCTGGGTCTCTGGATTATCAGTTTAGCAATAAAAATGCTGGGCCATTGCTTTCCCCAGGGCAAACAATTTTCATACTTAAAGTTGAAAAACAATCACTACAACTCTCAAATTAGTTCTGGTGGGATTTGCTTGCAGAATCAATGAGGAAAATACTGCTGGTCCTTGTGTAGCAGGTGTTGTATCTAGCTGATAATTCTGTAATTTTTAATGTTGATTGTTCATAACTAATATTCACGAATCTTGTCCTTTTAACCCTTTGGTTCTTTGCTTTCTCATGTTATTGTCGATGTTTCAGTCACACTGTGTAATGTAGACTGAATTTGGGGTTGTTGATTTGTTCACCAAGCTGGTAGATTGGCTCGTAGATGTTTCATCACCACACTAGGTAACATCATCAGTGTGCCTCTGATGAAGCATTGTTGGTCTGTCCTGCTTGTAATTTATGTGGGTCTGGTCTAATGTGGCAGTTGGCCTCATTTCTAGTTCTGCTTCATTGTGGTTGGTATAGGGGGCCTATTTCCACATGTTTGTTGGTGGAGTTCCAGGTTGAGTACAAGGCCTCTAGGAATTCCCATGCGTGTCTTTGATTGGCTTTTCCAGGGACAGTTACATTGTCCCAGTCAAATTTGTGGCCTTCTTTGTCCATGTGTATGGAAACTAGAGACAGTTGGTCATGTCTCATAGTAGTTACTTGATGTTCATGTACCCTGATAGCTAGTTTTCTCCCGATCTGTCCGACGTAGTGTTTGTGGGAGTCCTTACATGAGATTTTATGCATAACATTGGTCCTGTTAGTTGTGGGTATGGGATCCTTTGTTCTTGTCAGTATTTGTCATAGTGTAGCTGTGGGTTTGTGTGCTACCATGATTCCTAGTGGTCAGGATAGTCTGGTAGTCATCTCTGAAAAGTTCTTGATGTATGGCAGGGTGATTAGTGTATTCGGGAGTGCTGTGTCTTCTTCTTCTTGTCTGTTGAGTAAGTACCGGTGGGCTTTGCTTTTTTGGTAGCTGTCGTTTCTAAAGACTGTGGAAGTGTTCTTTGGCTTTGCACAGTTCTGGGGTGCTTTAGTGTGTTATGGCTCTTTTGAACAGAATTCTGATGCAGCTCCATTTGTGGGTGTTGGGGTGGTTGCTGTTATAGTTAAGTATTTTGTCCGTATGGGTGACCTTTCTGTATATGCTGGGTCTGGAGCTGACCATTGGCTCTTTATTCAACCATTACATCCAGGAATGGGATTTGGTTGTTGTTCTCCTCTTCCCTGGTGAATTTTATGCCGGTTAGGATGTTATTGATGAGTTAGTGGGTTTCTTCCAGTTTTGTGCGCATGATAATGACAAATATGTCATCCACATAAGGCTGAATTTGCTCAGAGTGGGAAAACATTTTGAGGACCTAATGTTATTAAAAGTTTTGATTTGGCATTTCTGGACTATTCTTCCATTATCTATCCAGTCCAGTGACATCACCCTTGGGGATGCTAGACAACCCAAAATATTACACACTTTCTTCTTTTTGCATGTGCCAGAAAAGCAAAGGGAATTGCAAATTAACCATCCATTACAGGAATTAATGAAGTAAGTTAGTCTTCAAGAAAAGGTCAGAAGTCACACGATGCCAGGTAAAAATTCAACAGGTCGATTTGAAATCACAAGTGTTCAGAGTGCTGTTCCTTTGTCACGTGAAGGTGACCCATTTCAATTGGAGCAATTAAACCATGCTGAAATGTAGTCACAATTATTGCTATCATGCAATAAAACTTGTTATCTAAGACCAATGCCTCTTCTGTATCTATTGCGTAGAAGTGCATGCTCCACCAATAATCACTAGATAGACCAAAACTAATTTCAGACAAAGAAGGATTAGTGATAGTGAACAGCCTCAAATGACCCTTACCCAGTAACATGTACTGGTAGAAGTGGCAAATGCCACAAATGTACCAGAAATGGTCATCTAGGAAAATACAGTACATGAATCAGGGAAAAATATATTTCACTTTTAAGCAAGTCAAAAAAGATTAGTTGAATACAGTGAAGATGCAATTCCACTTGGCTTACAACATATGCATTAAGTGAGGTCAATTTTACTCCTCTGTTTTTTGAGCATTCTTAGGAGTGTGCTTCTATGTATAATAAAAGTATAGAGCTATATATAATTTACAGGCAATTACAACACAGAAACTGGTGCTACAGCTGAACAAATGGGTATTGCACGTTAGGAAAGCAATTATTGTCCCCTAAGTGCCCTTGAAAAGGTGGTGGTTAGCTGCCTTCTTGAACTGGATTGAAGGATTTTTGTGAAAGAGAAATCATATTTAAACATTTTATTTGAGTTCTTTTAAGGAGAAACATATACCTTTGACAAAGTTCTGCATGGCAAACTGATTTGTAAAGTTAGACCACATGGGACTCAGGCAGAGCTCTCCAGTTGGGTACAAAATTGGCTTGACAGTACAAGACAGAGGGTGATGGTGAAGGTAACACAGTGTGGAGCTGGAGGAACACAGCAGAACAGACAGCATCAGAGGAGCAGGAAAGTTGGCATTTTGGGTTGGAAGGGTTGTTTATTGGACTGGAGGCATGTGACCAGTGGTGTTCCACAGGGATCGGTGCTGAGTCCACTGTTGTTTGTCATTTATATGAACAATTTTGATAAGAATTTAGGAGGCATGGTTAGTAAATTTGCAAATGACATCAAAATTGGTAGTAAAGTGGACAGTGAAGAAGGCTATTTAAGATTTCAAAGGGGTCTTGATCAATTGGCCTAATGGGCTAAGGTGTGGCAGATGGAGTTTAATTTGGATAAATGTGATATATTACATCTTGTTAAAATGAACAAGGGCAGGGCTTATGCGCTTAATGGTAGGACCCTGGGTCATGTTGCTGAACAGAGAGACTGAGGGGTTCAGATATGTAGTTCTTTGAAAGTTGTGTCACAGTTGACAGGATGGTTAAGAAGGCACTTGGCATGCTTGCCTTCATTGCTCAGACCATTGAGTACAGGAACTGGGACGTTATGTTGAGGTTGTACAGAATGTTGGTGAGGCCACTTTTGTGGTCCTGTGTACTGTTCTGGCCACCCTGCCATAGGTAGGATATTGTTAAATTGGAAAGTTTTCAGAAAATATTTACCAGGATGTTAATGGGACTGGAAGGTTTGTGTTATAAAAATGGGCTGGATAGGCTGTGACTTTTCTCACTAGAGTGTAGGAGGTTGAGGGGTGACCTTATAGAGTTTTATAAAACCATGAGGGGCATAGATGAGGTGAATAGCAAAGGTCTTTTCCCAAGGGTGGGGGAGTTCAAAACTAGTGGGCATATTTTTAAGGTGAGAGGGGGAAGATTTAAAAGGGACATGAGGGACAATTTTTTCATACAGAATGTGGTTCGTATGTGGAATAAATTGCCAGAGGAAGTGGTATATACAAACAGTTAGAACATTTAAAAGACATCTGGACCAGTACATGGACAGGAAAAGTTTAGAGGGATATGGGTCCAATGCTGGCAAGTGGGACTAGTTTAGTTTGGGCAAATTTTTCAGCAAGGCCAAGTTGGACCGGAGGGTCTGTTTCCATGCTGTATGACTCTATGACTCTACATTGACTTAACTTGTGGATGACACAAAGTTAGGCAGAAAAATATGCTCTGAAGAGAACAGAAGCAGGCTGCAAGCTTAAATAGATAGATTGTAAGACCATAAGGCATAGGAGCAGAAGGAAGCCATTCAACCCATTGGGTTTTCTCTGCTATTCAATGAGATAATGGTTGATCTGATAACATCAATTCCAATTTTCTGCCTTTTCCCCGAAACACTTGATTCCCCAAACCACTAAAAACCTGTCCATCTCAGCTTTGAATATGGTGAACAGCCCAACCCCAATAGCCTTCTTTTGTTCAGAATTCCACAGATTTTTAGCCCTCTAAGGGAAGAAATTGCCCCTCATCTGCAACTCAAATGTACAACCCCTTATACTGAGTGAAATAACTGCACAGAGGCTGGTATCCTGGCACCAAGTCACCCTTTATTTACACATAGTTTGTACATGGGCCGTCACTAGCCAGCTCAGAGCCAGTCCCTAGGATCAGGAGACTGTCTGAATTTCCTGTTTATAGTCATCAGCCAGGGCTCCCTGATTGGCTCAGGATAACAGTTCCATTCAAGGATCTCATAGTGAATGAAATCCACCTGGCCTTGGTTCCAAGCATTACACTGAAACTATGCTTTCTAGGCTATAAAAACAAAGACTTGAAATGTCAGCTTTCCTGCTCCCCTGATGCTGCCTGGCCTGCTGTGTTCCTCCAGCTCCACACTGTGTTACCTCTCTATATCTATGTTGTCAAGTCTCCTAAAAAAGCTGTATGTTTCAATAAAGTTGCATCTTGTTCTTCTAAATTCCAATGGACTTAGTCTGAATCAACTCAACCTTTCCTCATAAGACAGTGCCTCCATACCTGGCATCAGCCTGGTGAACTTTCTCTGGACTGCCTCTAATGCCAATAAGTTGAGTGAGTGGGCAAAAATCTGATAAATGGAGTTAATTTGTGGAGTGATATGAAGTTGTTCACTTGGGCAGGAAGAATAAAAAAGCAGAATATTATTTGAATGGACAACAACTTACAGAGTCTGAGGTATAGAGAGCTTTAGATATTCTAGTGCATGAGCCACGAAAGGTTAGTATGCAGGTACAGCAAGCAATTCAGAAGGTTAATGGAATGCCCTTCTTTATTATGACAGGAATTAAATAGACAGTCTACCTCAGTTCTCTTTTACTTGGATATTTTAGATATGATGAGATAAGTGGGAAGGGAATGGCAAGTAGGTTGGCAAGTGCAACAGTGTGCAGTGTGCATGCCATGCACTGTGCAGGGTTGTGAATGGGATAAAGAATGAAATGGAAAGTGTGGCATTTGGGGTGGAATAGGGTAGGGGCAGGGCAGTCAGTGCAGCAACAAGCAAGTCAGTTTTTGAGGCATTGAGCAATGTAGCCAGTGAGTCAGTGTGGGAGGCAGAAACAGGGCACTTAGTGGGGCTGAAGCAAGGTAGGACCTAAGCGGTGAGTGAGTCAGTGTATGGGACAGTGAGCAAGACTGTCAGCAGGGGAACAAACAGAGCAAATTGTGAGGCAAAAATCTGGGTGGAAGCAGAACCGGAGTGCAGCAGTCAATAGAACAGCAAATGCAATGGTGATTGGTCACTAAGAGGGTCAGCTGTGATGTGATACAAACATCACAACTTTAAAAGGATTTAGCCTCCTTATTACATCAGCAATATTATTACAAAAAAATTTGAAATGATCAATAAAAGGTGAAGTCATGACAATGGATCAGAGCCCAGAGTTATTTACAGGCAATTTGAAATTTTGGACAAGATTGTTTCTCAATGTTCTGAGGAAGGGTCACTTGATCTGAAATGTTAACTCTGATTTCTCTCCACAGGTGCTGCCAAACCTGCTGAACTTTTCCAGCAATTGCTACTTTTGTCTCTGATTTACAGCATCTGCAGTTCTTTCGGTTTTTATTTAGTTTTTAACTCACTACAAGCCAAGCTTGGCTGATAATGTATATGGTAACTACAGTGTGGAATTCACTGCCAAAACTTTCCCTGTGTGAGCCCATGGAACATCGCACATTGTAAGGCCCCAAGGAAGCTTCAAAGAGCAAGATGTCAAAAGGCAGAGGTGCACAGTAATGTAATTGCCTCCTCTTTCCAGGAAATCCTCTCCTCCAGGTTTATTCCAGAATATGAACATGAATCAAATTACAGGTTTCTGTTTTACCCTTCCAGGAGCATACAAAACAGAGATTAAAAACCAACTGTAATTCCTGCCTGGATTTGTTGGTGGACTGATGTGTCAGTGTGGACTAGTGTTGTAGGAAGGTCTCAGCTTGAGGACAACCATGGAACACCTTTGCATTGTGAGTAAAAATGAAATACTCTGACTGCTGCAAGCCAATTACTGAAAAGAGGAAATAGAATAAAAGAATCTCCATTAACTTGCTAAGCCAATGGCAGTACAATCAATGTCACCAACATAACAGTCATAATGTTCCACCATATACTGTTCTCGAGCAACCCAAAGACTGATCTGAATATCCTTTCACTTCTTTATTCTTAAGACTCATATCTCATTTCTAATCTGTATATATTTTTGTAATATTCTGATGATCAAAATGAGGCCATTGATCCTAAAAGAAACTACCAGCATTGGGTACTAATGTCAAATACTTACCAGAAGGAAATGCTCAAAGGATTGATCAGACTATTATAACAGATAAGGCAACTGGAAAATATAACAATTGTTAATTGTAGAAGAAATGAAGGTCATGGCATGGGAACATGAAGTCCAAAAATGAAAGGCAAGTGAATACTTAAGCAATGGTTCAGACAGTGGAAACAAATATGTCCCAATAATGACATCATGAATGATTTAATTAATTCCTATCATTAGGAGAGGGAGATCATTCTGTAACAGATAAGAGATAGAACATAAGATTGAAGCAATATTTTCACAAGGTCAGGAATACAAAACAGACCAGGGTGACTCCAGGAGCAGTAGCTCACATGATTGGAAAGTCTTAGCAGCTATGAACAAATTTGATGACAGGTTAATAAAAGATGCCAAACAGCAGGAGTTATGAAGGTAGAGAGAATTTGAGGTGTGCAAAGAGGAGCCAGCTGGGAAATAGCCAGCCCAACCACATTAGGCAGATATGGATGCAGAAGTTATATCCTGATGGAACTTATACGGCTAAAGCCATATTAGTAGCACAATGGTTTGAAGGAAAATCAGAGGACCAAAGGATTCATTATGTAAGGAAAAGTAATTTTAAAGATTTTCTTGTTTTTGTAAGCAAAAAATATGTAGATATGCTTGTAGATCAAACAATTTCAGTATTTTTGTATTCACACATTTCATTGCACCCGCTGCTGCATTTCTTCAGGGAGATCAGTTCAAAAGGGGAGCATTCTTCACCCTTCAAACAAGGCACCAGAAGTAATGTCATCACCCTGGAACTTGTGTACATGGCTTAGTTTGGTACTTCTTAGTAAGGTCTGTTTTATTAAAATTGGATTGTTTCCAGTTGAAAGCAAATCCAGTCACGTTTTACTGGCACCATGGCTGGCAGCTTTCAGGCATCTTATTGAAGCACATAAATAATGTTTTGTGGATTGGGAGAAGTAAATGTGAAAACATTGCTATAAATGGGCTCAAAGCAGAATTCAAAATTGGAAATTCATTTTCCGGACCTTCTAACTACATTGCACTGGAAATCAAGCAAAAGGGATTGACAGTCATTTTGCATCAATAATCTTATCTGGTAAATGTTAGTCCCATTGCAATAAGTCAAAGTAGGGCTTCATGAAAAGATTCAGTGGCTTCCAAAACTGAAATGGAGGAATTTTAAGATCTAATTCAACAATTGAATTGGCTGGGCACCCAAATTAGGCCAGAGGCCAGTTTTGAAATATTAGTGTTGAGTACAACTATGAAAAATCCCAAGGTGGACGATACTACTAGGTTGAAGAAAATATTGAAAATATTAAAAATGGAGAATTGTGCGTGAAGTTTCCATCATTGGGAAATGCCAGGAACATTAAACATCGTGATTGTAGTGACCTTCTTATACAATTCTACGTTTGAGCTTGATTTATTGATTAGTTCTCAAGTACAGGAGGGTTTTTTTTTGATTTGGGAACTGGAGTTATGAATTCCCCTTATCTTGGGAAGCTAAAATAAATTAGAAAAACTTTTCAAAAGTAGTAAACAAGTTCCTTAGTGGCAGAAATCCATTCTCTCATTCGAGTCATAAATATGGCATTTTTCTTTACTAAAATTTGGAAGAAATTCTTAAAAGGATTCAGCAGCAATACCAATTGAGTAGTACATCAACTTGCATTACAATGGGATAACATACATTGAACAAAGTGTGTGAATGATGAAAGGACTGAGGATTAGCATTGATTTTAAAAATGATTTTAAACAGATGCTGGACAATGTAGAAATCTCCAAATCTGAATGGGTGGATAACAGCAGACAGTTGTCTGATTTTACCTTATCCGCTTACGCAATGTCGGCATTGCTGGCTGAATCAGCATTTATTTCCCATCCCTAGTTTCTCTTGAGAAGTGGTAGTGAGCTGCCTTCTTGAACCACTTCAGTCCATTTGTTGTAAATTTATCCACAGTGCTGTAAGGAAAGGACAACTCTGAAGGAACGGTGATATATTTCCCAGTCAGGAAGGTGAGTGGCTTGGATGGGAACATGCAGGAGATGGTGTTCCCATGTATTTAGTGCCTTTGACCTTCCAGATGGTAGTGATTGTGGGTTTGGGAGGTACTATCTGAGGACCATTTGGTGAATTTCTGCAATGCATATTGTAGATGGTACACACTGCTGCTACTGAGTAATGGTGATGGAGCAAGTTCGTGGATGCAGTGTCAATCAAGTAAGTCACTTTGTCCCAGAGGATGTCAAGCTTCATGGGTTTTCTTGGAGCTACAGTCATTCAGACAAGTGGAGAGTATTTCAACACACTCCTCATTCATCCCTTGTAAATGGTTGGCAGGCTTTGGGAATCAGGACTGAGTTATTCACAGCAGGATTCTTGTGGCAACTGTGTGTGTGTCTAGCCTGAGCAAAGGCTAGACAATAGGCAAAGAGATTGCTGCTGATAAGCCGGGAGAAAGATAAATGCTAGGTAGGATGCTAACAAGAAGTACAAATGTTTGAAAAAGGGTACAATGTGCTGTGAACAACCCATACAAAACAGGACCTGGGGTGTGGGGGAAGGGTAAAAAGCATAGAGGAGTCTGTTCACATTTTGAGCTTGTTAAACTCAATATTGAAGCCTGAAGTCTGTAAGGTACCTCAGCAGAAAATAAGGTGTTGCTCCCCAGGCTTGCATTGTGCATCACTGGAGCATTGCAGCAGGTCTGAGACAGAAATATTGGCCAGGGAACATGGCAGTATGTTGAAGCAGCAGGCAACTGAAAGTTTGGGTTCATTTTTACAATCAGAGAGTAGACACTCGGCAAAGTGGTCACCCCGTCTGCGTTTTGTCTTCCCGGTGTAGAGGAGGCCACATTGTGAGTTGTGAATACCGTAGACTAGACTGAATAAAGTGCAGGTAAACTTTCCAGGTGACAAGCTGCTTCACCTGGAATGTGTGTCTAGAGCCTAAAATAGTGAGGAGAGAGGAAGTAAGTGGACAAGTGTTACATCTGTCTGCAATTAAAAGGGAAGGTGCCATGGGGTTGTGGGGGGTGTTGGGAGTGGAGGAGGGATGTATCAGTGTTCCCTGGAAGGAATAGTCCCTGCAAAGGCTAACAAAGAAGGGGAGGGGAATATGTGTCCGGTGGTGGCAGACATGTTTTGTTTTATTCATTAACAGGATGAGGGTATCTCTGACCAAGCAGCATTTATTGCCCAGAGGGCAGTTCAGAGTCAACCACATTGCCTTGGGTCTGGAGTCACATGTAGACCAGACCAGGTAAGGATAGCAGTTTCCCTCCCTAAAGGACATTAGTGAACCAGACGGGTTTTTCCCGACAATTGACAATAGATTCATGGTCATCATTAGATTCTTAATTCCAGATATTTTATTGAATTCAAATTCCACCATCTGCCGTGGTGGGATTTGAATCCAAGACCCCAGAATGTTATCTGGGGCTCTGGATTAACAGTCCAGTGATAATACCACTAGGCCATCGCCTTCCCAGTATAATGCTGCTTACGATCCTTTGGATACGGAGGCTGGTGGGGTGGAAAATGAGGACAATGGGTCCCTATCATTATTGTGGAAGTGGAGGGCAGGGGTGAGGGCAGAAGTGCAGGAAATGGTTTGGACATGGCTAAGGGCCCCTTTAAGCCACAGTGATGGGGAATCTCTAGATGAGGAAAAAACTGGACATGTCTGAAAAAGATAGCATCATCAAAACAGATGTGACAGAGACAGAGAAACTGGGTGAACAGAATGCTCTTACAGGAATCCTTAGAGGAAGCAGGGTGTGAGGATGTATAGTCAAGGGAACTGTGGGAGTCAGTGTGTTTGTAGTGGATATTGGTGGCCAGCCTATTCCCAGAAATGGAAACAGAGATGTTGAAGAGGGGAAGGGAGGATTCAGAGGTGAATTAGGTGAAGGTGAGAGTGGGGTGGAAATTGGAAGCAAAATTGATAAATTTTTCCAATTTCAGATGGGAAGCAGCACCGATGATGTCACCAATGTACCAGAGTAACAGTTGCATGAAGGGACCCGAATAGGATAGAACATTATACGCACCCCCAAAAAGAGTTAGGCATTAATGGGGCCCATGCATGTACCCACGGCCACCCCTTTAACCTGAAGAAAGTGGGAGGAGTTTAAAGAGAAGTTGCTCAAAGTGTGGATGAGCTCAGTGAGGCAGATAGGGTGGTGGTGGATGCAGGTAGGGATGGGTCTGGCCTTCTCTCAAGGAAGAAGTGGACAGTCCTCAGAGCATCTTGATGGGGGAGCAATGTGTAGTAGATTGCACATCCATGGTGAAGGGAAGGCAGCTTGTGCTGGCAAACTGGAAATTTAAAAACTGACGTCAGCCATGAGATGAATTGTGGATGTTAATGGGAAGGCATCGGGTAAGGAGGGACAAAATTGAGTCAAGGTAGGAAGAGATATGTTCTGTGGGGCAGGAACAGGTTGAAACAATGGTCTGCCTGGGCAGTCCTGTTTGTGGATTTTGGGAAGAAGGTAGAAGTGTGCTGTACAGGATTGGAGGACTGAGAGGTGGAAGGTTAGGGAGGTGCGGGGGATAGGGAGTCCCATATGAGATAAGGTTAGTAATGATTGAGGAAACAAGACATTGATTTCCAACGGGGGCTTCATTGTTCAGGGAGAGATAGGAGGAGGTTTGTGAGAGCTGGTACTCAGCCTCCACAAAGTAGAGGTCAGCATGCCAGACAATAACAGCACCGCCCTTGTCAACAGGTTTGATGACAAAGTCAAGGTTGGATCTGAGAGCACGGAGAGCAGTAAATTAAGCTGGTTATTATAGGTTATAATGGATGAGGGAAGCAGAGAATTTGAGGTGACTGATATCACAGCGACAGTTCTCGATGAACAGGTCAAGTGCAGATTAGAAACAAAAAGGAGGTGCCCAGGTGGAAGGAGAGTGTTGAAGGTAGATGAAGGGATCTGTGGGACAGGGAGAAGACTTTTGTCCGAAGAAATGGGCATATAATATAATATGAACATACTATGTTGTTACTTCTTACAATATTGAATTGTTTTGTATTTTTTGTTTGTTTCTCATTATTAGCGTATATTTATTAATATATTTTGAAAGGAAATGGGGCATCAATTATCATCTAGCAGGGTCTGGCAGGGATGCCTCAGGCCAAATGGATGTAGAGAACAGGTGATGGTTATATTTTAAGGGATAACTGAGAGAATACTTGGATGACTGAATATAGAGACGGTATAGGTAAACAGTGTTGTTGGTGTTTTATGATGTGTTGGTCAAAATGAAATCTGAAAAAGTATGTGCTGCCTGGACTCTGTCCATACAACCTTTCACTTCTGGTATTTAACAGTCGGACCTCAGATGGTGATCAGGGCACAGAACTCATACATTCTGCTTCTAGCAAAGAAAGCAAATAAAACCTTGTAGTCATTGCATAAGCATAGCCACCTTGAGCTTCCACAGGATAAGCTGGTGTTTCTTCAGAGGAATTGTACATCAAAGGACCACTGTAGTCTTTCATTGAGCTCACAACCTCTCTTGACTTTGGAAAGGCTTACAAAATGTGACGTATTTATGATGACACATTATACATAGCAAGCTGATGAATCACCAGTTAGTCCATGTTTAGCAAAATCAAGAATATTTGTCAGAAAACTAGGATAACTCGGTTTTCATCATAATGAAAAAACCCTCAGATTTTCATTAACAATGTATCAATAACAATAAGGCAAGTAATTTGCTTTGACAGCAAATTTGTTCTCGGAATGCGGTATTTTGATCAGGTTGGATTGACTGTTCGTTTAACACATTCCCTAAAATAATCAAGCAGACAGTAAATTTGGTGGTGGATTCAATCCCATAAATTTCCTGTGAACAAGCTCGTTAAAATCACCTTCATTATTCTGGAATGTTTGAGTAAAATTGTAAATCAACTATACCCAAAAGGGACCAAAATATTGTTTCTCGCAGGATGTCAAATGGCAAAAATACCGTCAGTTCGAATCACTATACATTCCTCCTCTTAATTGACAGCTTTTGCTAATTCATTTTCCTGGAATAGGTCATGCTATAAGAGTAAATTTGAGTAAAAGTAGTTTAATATTTTGTATTTTAATATTTTGCATTGATTTAAACAGCCTGAAGAGAAACTGAACTTTCTGCAGTTGCTCAAACATTTGGTTTTACAGGAGAATTTAGGAATATTTGCATAACTATCCATTCCATTGCACTTATCACATCCATATGTAAAACTGTTAATACGAGATCCATTTTTGGCATACCTTTCATCCGTTAAACCTGGTCTTGTTGCTCAGGTTTTCAGTCCCGGTTTGTTCCGACTCGCTGTAACAAAAATACCGCCTGTGCACAACTTATTTGTATTTAGTGGAGGTTTCACATTGTGTTCATTCATTGAAGGTGCTTATTCTTATTAATCTTGCTTACAAAGAAAGATCACCTCTGTTGATGTCTCCCTTTGACTTGTCAAATGCTTGGCATCATTGTAGAAGTCCAGCTGGTTGATCAGTGCAGAAGGAGAGAGCTGATTTCCTGAATTTGCTACGATAATGTTGAATGCTCGAAATCTGAAATAAGAGCAGAAAATGTTGGAAATATTCAGTAGGAATTGAATCTGTAGAGAGAGAAACATGAGTTAATGTTTCAGGACTTCCATCAGATTGATGTTTACTCCCTTGAACTCAGGTCTATTAACAGCATCCTTGTGGGTGCAGATTTTTCTGGGTACAAAATAATCTATGTTCCCTTTGTTGGGAAGTTTGTCATAAATCCCAACTTCCCATATTCTTAGTTCCCACTTCCCAATTGATAAATAACAGAATAACTGAGAAGCATCTGGATCTGAGAGGTGTTTTGGTTTAAATAAGAAAAAGAACTGAAGTTTTTGTTGATTTATTCATTGATATATTAGATATGGAGAGAATGGAAAATTATGTGTTTTCACCTACTTGAGAATGAGTAGTTATTTTTGAAACTGAGGCTGATTTGTAAAAAAAAAATTGGTTATCTGCAGGTGCGCGTTGTTTGAAAGTTCAATAAAGGAAAACGAGAGGAAATTGATGCTGTTTACCATTTCTACAGATTTTACTAATTGGCCAAATATTAAATTTATGGTACTCAGGATGACAAAATCACTCATGGCTTCTTTCACAGTTGGAACAAGGGATGATAAGTTACAGGTAGACTCAGAGATATCTCTTGATTAAACAGTAATTCAATTATCAGCGCGTAAAATAATGTTCCAGAGCAGACTGCAAAAATCTATGCAGTACTTGGAAGTAAAATGGATCTATTCTTCTGACAATTATTCATCAGTAACTTTAAATGCTCACAGAATAATTCAGAATCAGCAGAAACACTATAAATGGTATGCAAAAGACTTCAAAAGACCTGAGGGTCAATTGACATCCTTGGATTCTCATAAAGAAAGGGGAGTCGCTGATAATTTTGAACCACTCCTTAATGTACTCAAGAAACTCATGATTTTCTACATAACCTTTGAACTGTGTCTTATTTTGTATGCTGTGTCACTGCGACCAGACAGAGACCAGTGAATAACTTGTTATAGGACATTCAGGGATAGAGGTGGAGGCGAGGACATAATATTGATCAAGGAAGCAATTATAGCACTTAGGAGGGTAGTTACCCTGGAAGGATCATTAAATGAGACTGTATAGGCAGGGAGAAATAGAGAATCAAATATGTGATCAAATGTGGTAATGTCACTGGGTTAGTAATCCCTAGGCCCAGGTTCAAATCCCACTATGGAAGATGTTGAAATTTAAGTTCAATAAAATCTGGAATTAAAAAGGTTAGCCTAACAGTAACCACTGTCAATTTTTATTAAAAACACACCTGGCTCACAATGTCCTTCAGGGAAGGAAATTGCGATCCTTGTCTGGTTTGGCCTACATGAGTCTTCAGACCCACAACAATGTGGTTGACTCTTAACTGCCATTTATGGCCATAAATACTGGCCCAGTCAATAATGGGCACATCCTCTGAACAAATTTAAAAGTAAATTTCAGAGAAGCTTAAGAATAATAAAGGGATTTTGGAAAAGGAGGAAGGGCAGAAAATTCTTAGACAGTTAGTCCAAATGGGAAAGCAGCAAATCCAGACCTAATATTTGTTAATGGCTTGAGCAGGTGGAAGGTGAAGTGGTATGGGAGAATTTCAGAAGTAGTTAGATTTGGGTAATCATGAAAAAAGATAAGAATGGAAATAAAAGTTTTAAATATTTACAATTTGACCCAAGTGGACTGGAAGCAGATGTTTGCAGATAAAACTGTGTCAGAGCAATGGGAGGTAATCAAATAGAAAATAGTGAGTGTATTGGGTAAATATGTTTCTGTAAAGATAAAGGTAGGACTATGACAGAGAACCCTGGATGTGAAGTGATATAAAGTTTATTTAGGATTAAGTGAAAAAGAAAGCTTATGGCAGATGTCAGGGGCTCAATATGGCAGAATCTCAAGTATAAAAAATGCAAGCGGATCTTAAAAAATAATTTAAGAAAAAGAGAAAGCATTGGCAGGTAGAATAAAGGAAAATCCAAAAGGTATTTTTAAATATATAAAGAACAAGGTTATAACTATAGAAAGAGTAGGGCCTATTAGGGACCTTATAGACAATCTACGTGCATCCAGAAGATGTGGACACAGTCCTCAATTACTATTTTGCATCTGTCTTAACAATCGAAAAGGACAACTCAGGTATAGACATCAGTTTGGAAGACTGTGAGATATCAGAAGAATTTAACATAGAGAGAGATAGAGAGAGATGGTATTCAGAGAGTTGATTAGCTTAGTTGGCTAGATGGCTGGTTTGTGATGCAAAGTGATACAAACAGCATGGGTTCAACTCCCAAACTGTCAGTTATAGGGCCTGCCTTCTTGACCTTGCCCGTCACCTGAGGAGTGTGAGTCCGCAGGTTATTGTCACCAACAATTGTCTCTCTCTAATGAGAGGCAGAGATGCCTTATGGTACTGAGATAGTAGGAACTGCTGATGCCGGAGAATCTGAGATAACAAGGTGTAGAGCTGGATGAACACAGCAGGCCAAGCAGCATCAGAGGAGCAGGAAGGCTGATGTTTCGGGTCTGGGCCTTCTTCAGAAATGGGGAAGGGGAAGGGGGTTCTGAAATAAATAGAGAGAGAGGGGGAGGTGGATGGAAGATGGATAAAGGAGCAAATAGGCGGGGAGGAGACGGACAGGTCAAGGAGGCGGGAATGGAGCCAGTAAAGGTGAATGTAGGTGGGGAGTTAGGAGGTGGGGGGGTGGTCAGTCAAGGGAAGATGGACAGGTCAAGGAGACGGGGATGAGGCTGGTAGGTAGGAGGTGGGGGTGGGGGTTGAGGTGGGAGGAGCGGATAGGTGGGAGAAAAGACAGACAGGTCAGGGAGGAGGGGATGGACCCAGTAAAGGTGAATGCAGGTGGCGTGTTAGGATGGGGGTAGGTCAGTCAAGGGAAGACGGACAGGTCAAGGAGGTGGGAATATCTGCTCCTTTATCCATCTTCCATCCGCCTCCCCCCTCTCTATTTATTTCAGAATCCCTTTCCCCTCCTTCATTTCTGAAGAAGGGTCCAGACCTGAAACGTCAGCCTTCCTGCTCCTCTGATGCTGTTTGGCCTGCTGTGTTCATCCAGCTCTACATCTTGTTATCTCTGCCTTATGGTACTATCAGGTTTAGCGATCTAATAAGTGGATAAATCCACAGGCCCGAGAATATTTATCCTAGGGTATTGAGGCAGAAGATATCAGGGGCCCAGGCAGTATTGTTCAAATCTATCTGGCCACAGAGGACTGCTAACATTGTTCCATAATTAAAAAGAGGAGGAAAGGATATATCTTGAAATGACAGGCCTGTCAGTACTGCAGAAGTTACTAGAAAGCGTTCTGAGGATTATACCTGCACTTAGAGAGACAGGGATGTAAGGGATCATCTGCATGGATTTGTTAAGGGAAGGTTATATTTGATAAATTTGATTAAATCTTTTGAGGAGGTAACCAGGAGTATTGATGAAGGTAATGCATTTAATGTGGTCTATATGGACTTCAACAAGGCTTTTGATAAGGTTCTTCTTGGCAGGCTGGTCAAGAAAGTAAGAGCCCATGGGATCCACAGCAAAGTTGTGCATTGGATCCAAAATTAGGTGAGAGACAGGAAGCAAATGGTAATAGTTGTGATTATTCTGTAACTGGAAGTCTGTTTCCAATGGGGTTCCACAAGGTGCAGTGCTGGTGCCCTTGCTGTTTATAATGTACATTAATAATCTGTACTTAAATGAGGGAATATGATTAAGAAATTTGTAAATGACACCAAAAAATTGGTTCAGTGGTAAATAGTAAGGAGGACAGCTATAAGTTGCAGAAGGATATTGATGAACTAATCAGGTGGATAGAGCAGTGGCAGATGCAATTCCACCTAGAAATGTGTGAGGTAATGCATTTGGAGAAGGCTAGCAAGGCAAGACATTATGTTTTGAATGATAGCACCCTGAAAAGTACTGAAGATCAGATGGACCTTAGTATGTGTATTCACAGATCCTCAGAGTGCAGGTAAAAATGATGGTTAAGAAGGCATATGGGATACTTGCCTTTATTAGCCAAGACAAAGAATTCAAGAACAGGAAGTTTACATTGGAACTGTATAAAATGCTAGTTAGGCCACAACTGAAGTACTGTGTGCAGTTCTGGTCAACACATAATAGGAAGGAAGTGATTGCACTAGAGAGGATGCAAGGGAAATTTACCAGGGTGCTTCCTAGTTTAGAGGGTCTGAGTTATGAAGAAAGATTAGACGTGTTTTTTTTCGGAATAGTGAAAGTTGAGAGGGGACTTATCACAGTGTATAAGATAATGAGTGTCGTGAAGGGGTGTGTTGTCTGTGCTTTGAACAATTTGACCAGCTTATGTATTAAAACACTTTACCCAAGTGCTCTTGTTAGTGAGGCAGGCAAAGGCACACCGAACTCGGTTTCTGGCTCAGCTCGATTTTATTAACAAAATATTGCTTACTAAAAGCACCACGTGAGTATTTCCCAAATTCCCACAAATCCAATCCAACCAAGCCCCATGAGTCTAATGTCGATCATCAGTAAAGTGGTTGAAGGGGTCATCAACAGTGCTATCAAACAGCACCTTCTTAACAATAACCTGCTGTCTGACATCCAGTTTGAGTTCTACCAGGGTCACTCAGCTCCTGACATTATTACAGCCTCGGTTCAAACATGGACAAAAGAGCTAAATTCCAGAGGTGAGGTGAGAGTGACAGCCCTTCACATCAAGGCTACATTCGACCAACTGTGGCATCAAGGAGCCCCAGCCAAACCGCAATTAATGGGTATCAGGGACAAACACTCTGCTGGTTAGGGTCATACTTGGCACATAGGAATGTGGTTGTGGTTTTTCCAGATCAGTCTTCTCAGCTTCAGTACATCTCTGTAGGAGTTCCCCAGGGTAGTCCTCATCTTTAACTGCTTCATCAATCAGCTTCCCTCTATCATAAGTTTAGAAGTGAGGATGTTTGCTGATGGTTGCACAATATTCAGCTCTGTTCATGACTCCTCAGATACTGAAGCTGTCCATGTCCAAATGCATAAAAATCTGGACAATATCTGAACTAGGGCTGACAAATGGCAAGTAACATTCACACCACACAAATGCCAATAAGAGACAATCTAATCACCGCCCCTTGACATTCAATGGTGTTACTATCACTGAATTCCCCACTATCAACATCCTGGGGTTACCATTGACCAGAAACTCATCTGGACTCACCACATAAACACAGTGCCTTCAAAAGCGGGTTAGAGGCTAGGGATACTGCAGCAAGTAACTCACCTCCTGATTCTGCCCCCACCCCCACCAAAAGCCTTTTTGCTGTCAACAAGGCACAAGTCAGGAGTGTGATGGAATACTCCCCACTTGCCTTGATAGCTGCAGCTCCAACAACACTCCAGAAGCTTGACACCATCCAGGACAAAACAGCCCGCTTGATTGGCACCACAGCTACAAGCATCCACCCCTCCACCACCGTAGCTTAGTAGCAGCAGTGTGTACTTTCTACAAGATGTACTGCAGATATTCACTAAAGATCCTCAGATAGCACCATCCAGACCTATGACCACTTCCATTTAGAAAGGCAAGAGCAGCAGATATATGGAAACACCATCACCTTCAAGTCTCATTCAAGTCACTCACCATCCTGACTTGAAAATATATTGTTGTTCCTTCCCTGTCGCTGTATCAAAATCCTAGAATTCCTTCCATCGGGACCTTGTGGGTCAACCTATAGCAAGTGAATTGCAACAGTTCAAGAAGGCAGCTCACCACCACAATCTCAAGGGGAATAAATGCTGGCCAGCCAGCGACGCTCACATCCCACAAAAATGAATTTAAAGAAATTCTCTACCTAGCTCCATCTGTCTGAGGAAGTATGTTACCCAGGATGTGTTTGAGCTGGACAACTGGAATCTCCTTCCTCTCCAATGTAGGGCTGGCTCACTTCCACAAAGGTGGGTCTTGGATGTCAGTGGGATCCTTTCTCTCGCGAGCTGAAGGGGTCCACTTCTTGAACAGCTCGAGTCTTCACTGTGAGTCTTCTCTGAACGGAGCACTGCAGGATGTGTATTCTTATGCTCCTCATCCTGGATCTTCCTGAGTGTCCTGTGGCCTTTAGCCATTGGAGTCATGAGCAAGGTTCAAAGCATCCAATGAGGTCGTGCCAACATCCTTCACTGTTGCCATGCAGAGGAGATATGGCTGCAGGTCAAGGTGCCAGAAAGTCTGATTGATACTTCTCCAATACACAACTTTCAGGCTGGTTGTAATTAGATCCCTCTGAACCTTCTGATCTCTTTGATCTTGATTTCCTCTGTCCTCGATAGATACTATTTAATTTAGTTTACCTAATTTTCCAGCAAGCCTGATCTCTCCAGCTGTGGGTCAATTTAAAATGTCCAATTTTGGGCCTCCAGTCATTTGACCACAGATGAATAGGAAGGCACATTTTACATTAGTCGAGGGATCAATAACTGGGGGATATAGACTTAAGGCAAAAAGTTGAGAGTGAAGAGGGGAGTTGAGGAGGATGGTTCTTTCCCAGAGGGTGATAGAAATCTGGAACTCACTGCCTGAAAGGCTGAGTCAGAATTATGAAATATTTAAACAGTATTTACATCCGTAGCCTCCAGGGCTAAAGGTCAAGAGCTGGAAAATGGGATAAGTGTAGTCAAATCTTTGTTGGCCACCACGGGTCTATGTGTGAGATGACTGAAAATGAAGTTACCTTCTGACTGAAATTTGCTCTTTACTTGTCTCAAATAGCTGGGAACAGCAGAAGTACAGTTTCTCATGTGGAGAGTATTATTTCAACATCAGAGTCTGATTATTACTACCAAGTTTGAGTGAAAGATATATAGATTTGGAAAATAACACAAGCAGCCTCAACATCCTGATTGAGTTAAAAAGAAACTCACACCATCTTATTTAAATTTCCCAGTAATGGAAAAAAGTCCCATCCAGACAGGTTCAAACAAGTACTTTAGGAAACATGGATTATTCTATAACTGGAATACATTCCTGAGTCTTAGTGGAATTAAAATGGCAAGAGTTGGTAGAATATATATCTTTGTTAAGTACGCTTCACAGAGTATACTGTTTAAATTGGTTCAGGAAAATGTATTAGCAGCAATCAGTTCCTTCTGAATGCATGACTGTAAACCTGAAATATATGCCAATATTATTTCAAACATTGTTGTAGGGGTTTGCAATGTATTATGCAATTAACATATTAACTCATTGAGTATCACTGTTCCTCACCTGCCCAGCATAGTGTCATAGAGTCCCTACAGTTTGGAAACAGGCCTTTCGGTCCAACAAGTTCACACCAACTCTCTGAAGAGCATCCCACCCAGACTCACCCCCCTACCCTATCCCTGCAGTTCCCATGGCTAATCCACCTAACCTACACATCTCTGGACATTATGGGCAATTTAGCATGGCCAATCCACCTAACTGCACATCTTTGGACTGTGGGAGGAAACCAGAGCACCTGGAGGAAACCCATACAGACACGGGGAGAATGTGCAAATGCCACATAGACAGTCGCCCAAGGCTAGAATTGAACGTGGGGCCCTGGCACAGTGAGCCACTGTGATGCCCCGTGTCCTGGAAGGAAAGTTCTGCAGGTTAGTAAAGGTGACACATAGGTGGGAGGAACTTGAATGCCACAATCCTGAAAATGAGAAGAATATTTAGACTAATTTGATCTCATAGCACATCAGCATTTATTTAAGTCTCCTTCAAGGAACATGAATGACAGCTCAGTCATGATTCTGAATGATACAACCTTCTAGTAAATCTCATTTTAGTCTTTACTGCTCCAGTGGACGTTGTTCCAACATCTGAAGTCTCATTAGAACATGAGGAAAAGGAGCAGGAGGAGACTCTATGGACTGTATGGAGCCTGTTTCACTATTCAATATGATTGTGGAGGATCTTCTGTCACAGCCCCATTTTCCTACCCGCTCCCCAGATCACTTGTTTCCCTGAGGGGCTAAAATCTGTCTATTCAACTTTAACAATCCTCAAAAATGGAGGGGCCACAACTCTCCATGGTAGGCAAATGCAAAGGTACACAAAAATAAACAGAAAGAACTGCCGATGCAGGAAATTCAAAACAAAAGCAGGATGCTGGAGAAATGTGTCCTGTCTGGCAGCATCTATAGAGAGAGAAACAGAGTTATTGTTTTGATTTCAGTCGTGCTTCATCAGAACAAAGAAACACAAAGATACACAACCATCTGAGTGAAGAGATTTCTCATCTCAGTTATAAATGACCTTTGATGTGTCTCTGTGTCCTAGATTCCCCAAGCAGAGGAAATAAGCTGCCAGTGCCTATCTTGTCAAGTCTCTTCTTGTATGCTTCACTGAGCTCATCACTCATTTTTGCAACCTTCAGAGAGCATAAGCCTGAGTCACTCTCAAATAGGATAAATCAATTGCTCTGGGAGCTAATTGAGCAAGTCGTTGCTTTACTACCTTCTGGGTTTCCAAGAGCTGTAGAAAATGACAGCAAGGTCTGTATATGTGGGTTCTATTCAATCTCGTCCACCTTCCTGAGTGATTGTCACTTGCTGCCTCTCCCTCTGGAGACTGTGGGGCAACTATTGAGGATTGGTCTTTGTGACAGTGCTTTGATTTCTCTCTGTAATTCCTCTAATCCAACAGCTGTGAGGTCCATGTCAGAGACTTAAGCCAATGATCTGTGGGGAATGACAGAGAAAGAACAGCATTTCAGTAAGTGTACCTGGGTCCCCATATCAATCACAATGAAGTGTCATGTTATGCTCTGACATACTGCGGCAAGGTATCTTCCCCAGGAGACCTGTATCATGACTTGATAAAGAGTTCTGAGCTGTGTAACTTTGTTCTGATGTTACAGAACCAAAGTGCTCATGCTACATTGGAGGACTGAAATTCTGACATTAATCCAAGATCATAGCACACCCCTTCCAAAAAAAGCCACTCTCAAACTTCAAAGATCATTCCTTGCTTACTTGCAGTTCAATGAGCTTATGGCAGTTCTGAAACATTATCTTCTAATGTCAGGTATGAAATATGATTCAGGAAGGCAGACTCAGTTGAGACTTCTAAGTTGGTGTCTGAAAACATTTCTGACATGACAAGGAGGCAAATACTGCAAAGGATGATTCTGGTTACTTGATGCTATCATTTTTAATGCTCAATCTTGTAAAAAGAACCAGCCAATGAATTACAATTTGATACCAAATAAATGGCAGGCCTGAATATATTATTAATGCAATTTTCCCCAGCAGGGTTTCACAAGCAAATAATTATACTCCACACCCAAACAGAAAAACAGTAACTTACTCCAACAGCTCTTCATGTGGTGGAACCATTTCATCTTGTTATTATTCAGTTATGATTGGATCAAAGATGACAGAGTTTTGATTCATGTTCCCATGATTGACTTGCAGGCTCTGTCTGAGACCCAAATGATTTTCTCCGTCATTTATGTTCCCTTTTGTATTGCTACCCCCATATCAAAGATGAGCTTTCAGCTACCCTCTGTTTCAGTTCATCCCCCTTACATAACCATTAATGTCCACAATTTATTCCCCAAGTTCATAGTTTTGCAAACTGCCACAGCCTTGTTGGCCATACATGACCCTTAGATTCCAGAGTAATTATTACTTGTGAACTACCCCTCTGCCCTCCACAGTTTTCAATCCTTTCCTATACTGTATTAGCTCTCTGAGAACTGAGGGCATTGTTGCTAATTTTGTAGCTGACACAAAGATAGTTGGATGGACTATAGTGTTGAGGAAACGAGGAGGTTGCAGAAGGATTTAGACAGGTGAGGAGAGTTTGCAAAGAAATGGCAAGTGAGAATACAATATGGGAAAGTGCAAGTTTATGCCTTTGGCAGGAAGAATAGAGGTGTAGACTATTTTCTAAATGAGGATAATCTTCATAAATCTGAAGCATGAATTAAGATTCTCTTAAGGCTAACATGCAAGTTCAGTTGGCAGCTAGAAATGCAAATACAATTTTAGTGTTCATTCCAAGAGGGTTAGTACACAAGACGAGGGCTGTACTGCTGAGGTTGTATAAGAGTCTGGTCAGACTGCAATTGGAATATTGTGCACTGTTTTGGGCCCTGTATCTAAGGAAGGATGTGCTAGCATTGGAGGAGATCAAGAGGAGGTTTACAAGAATGATCCCGGGGCTGGAGGGTTTGTTATATGCGGAGAAGCTGAGGATTGTGGGTCTGTATTCAATGGCGTTTAGAAGGATGAAGGGGCATCTGATTGAAATTACAGAATACTGAGAGGCCTTGAAGAGTGGACATAGCAAAGATGTTTCCACTAGTAGGAGACACGGGACCGAAGGCACAACCTCAGTGTGTAGGGATGACCCCTTCGAACTGAGATGAGGAATACTTTCTTCAACTAGGGAGTGATGGCACTGTGGAACTCATTGCCACAAAAGGCTGTGGAGATAAGTCATTGAGCGTATGTAATACAAAGATAGATATGTTCTTAATTAGTAAGGGGATCAAGGGATACGGGGAGAAGGCAGGAGAATGGGTTTGTGAAACAGATCAGACCTGATTGAATGGCAGAGCAGACTAGATAGGCCAAATGGCTTAATTCTGCTCCTTTGCCTTGTGGTCTCACCCTTCTGTCTTGAATCACCCCCTTTATTCATTTCCTTAGATATCAGTCATGGAAACCATACTCAGAATTGAGCATCTCACTTCCCCTAGGACTCCATAGACTGGTCCCTGATAACACCAATCATTAAAGCCCAAACCCCCAGACCTGACCATGGCTCACCATTGTAGTCTGTAGCTATTACAATTACTTTTTTTAAGCAAAATAATTAGTCGAAGAAGAATTTTCATGAACATAGACTGCTGATTTATTTTCCCCCAGTTTCCAAAAGAAAGCTGCAAAAGTTTTGGATAGAACTTAAAATTTCATTGCAAAATACACGTTTCTCAACAATGACCAATATTGTTTCACATATAATTTTTCTGTCATCCCGGTATATAAACGGTCATTATGCTCTTAAAATCTCCAATTCAACTTATCATGTATACTTAGCTGTTATACTTAAAGCGATTGACCAACAGCAGCTAAAATATTTTTGGGGCGTCTTCAAAATAATTGGTGCTTTACGAGATGAAAACAATCTGATTTCAACTTGTGCAGGGGATAAATAAAGTATTTTTAAATGGACCTTTTATAATACCTCTGTATGAACATAAACCTGGTCTTTTTGTTCTAGAGATAGGGATACAACCACTGCACAACAAAAGCTCTCATCTTTGATGGGATATGTTAACAATTTAATATCTTCCAGTTCTGGAATAATATTTCTGATAATATACATCAACATTTTTATTTGCAATTCTCTGTGACTATATTAATATTTTCAAAGCAATTCATATGTAAACCAGTAATATATACCAGTTGTTTAACTTGAATTGGTAGTAATTGAGATTGCTTCCATAGTTGGATTCATCAAATTTTGGAATTTGATGAATTAGCAAGATATTTGAACTTAAACGATGGCTTTTACAGTGATTTACCTCTCAAAGTAGTATCTCTATTGTAGTTTAAACATCTGTGAGCATTTTGATTGCAACTTTTATTGTTGTTTAACTGTTACCCAGTGAGTTATTTTCTCACTTGACCAAGACAAGATGCAATCAGACCAATATTAATAGCCCCATGATTGGGCAGTGAGATAGGTATAATTAACAGAGGGAGTGTCTTTTCCTGTGTCTCCATAAGGAAATTAAAGCAAATAATTTATTCACTTTTATGCAATCTACTTTCCCAATTAAACTGTTCAGTGATGTTATCACACATTTCCAGAGCAGGTGGGACTTGAAGCAGGCCTCCCAGTCCAGGAGCAAGGACCCTACCACTGTGCTACAAGAGGACACAAAAAGCAAAGAATTAAATGTATACTTTCTAAATAGGTTGACCTGCTGAAAAATTCACTGCTGGTTATCATTAAATCTCCTATTAAAAACTGCAAGTCGTTTGGGTCCCAATTTTATCATTGGGACGAGCCATGTTTACGTGAAAGAGAAAGCCTGCTAGATTTGGTCTTATGTCCATGTTGCCTCCTTTGTCAATTAGGCTAGTCTGTGTTTGTTGGTTCCTGGCAGCTTCTAGTTGTGTATGTGAATTGGGCAATTTAGATGCTTATTTGCATGGAGTCCACTGGAAGTGCGAATCATGATATTGTAATTATTCACTCCAGACACTTCCATTTGCTGGGTAACGGTTAAAGCTGCTCCTATGTCTCATTCTTGCTTTCACTGATATTACACAACCAGACATGTTTCAGCAGAAAAAAAATGCTATAAAATAACTTCGGGCACTGTAATGCCATGTTGTTAAAAAAACGTTGATAACTTTATTAATTCAGGTATTATCATTTTCTCGTATAATTATGCATTTATTAGGTATAAACTTTTTCAAATTACTTTACCCATGTTTATTAATATGCCACTGTTATCACAATAGGGAACAGATCCCATTTGATGTGGACTTTATGTCTTCTAGTTTAAATTCAAAATGGTTCATTATACATCCTGCATATAGTTTAATAGAAAGATATCACATTTTCCAGCTCAACAAAACTAGAAAATAAAAATGGCTCATTCACTGAAATGCTTTATTTTCCACATTAACTTATCCCATCATCCTGTATTCATCCTGCTTCTCAGTAAATTGAGCTCGAGTGTCAGTATGATATATAATAGCTGACTGAAGCAGTATTTTTTCTGGTACACACTTAATCTCGATATCTCTCCATTCCCCTTATCATTGGTCTGTCCAGTAATTGGTGTATAATTGTAAAAATGGAAAGCAAGACTAAACAGACGGAAAACAGTTCAACTGACACTGGGAGATACAAGAGATTTCATTTCCAGATTGTGTGTGGAACTCAATACTGCAGCAGACGAGGGACAAAAAAGTAACACAAATCAGCTCCTCTAGCAGCGAGGTGTCAGTGACATAATAAAGCTGGGGTAAGATTTTCACTGGTTACTGCTTTTCACACTATTATAAAATGTATTCATTTATAATGTAGTGAATTATGGTAAAACAAGCTCACTGTAAATCGACAGGTCTGGCAGCGTATGTGGAGAGAAATCAGAGTCCACATTTCGGATCCAGTGACCCTTCTGCAGAACTGATGGTAGCTAGGAAAAGGATGTTTTTTATACAGCAGATAGGGTGTGGGAGGGGGTAGAGTAAATAGTAGGTGGAGATGGAGCCCAAGAGAGAGAGAAACAGTTGAACAAACAAGGAGTAGTTAAAGGTCAGTGTGGGGCAATGAATAGCTGCTAATGAGGATATTAATAACTGATAATGGGTAGTGTATGGTAGCAGCCCATGTGATACTAAGATCTGGTATATAGGGGTAAGGTAAAACATGGGGAACGGTGCTGATTTCTCTTCACTGATGCTGCCAGACCTGCTGAGATTTTCCAGCAATTTCTGTTCTTGTTTCAGATTTCCAGCATCTGCAGTTCTTTCAGTATTTTTTCACTATAAATCAACTTTAGAAAATCGACCCAATGTTCACAGTAAGAAATCTAACCACTTTCTGTGGTCGTTAGGAAATCAATGTATTATTTACAATAGAAAATATTGCAGTCTTTACAATTAAACTCTCTTTTAATAAAGACCTGGATGTTCCAATGGCCAGATAGTCAATGCAGCAGAGTAGACTTGGATTGCATGCCAGATGATGCAGAATTGCCTGGAAAATTAACAATTTTGATCTAGAACCTCTAAAAGAATGCATTAAAGGCAGAGAATTCAGATGGGTTCCATTTCTGTTAACAGTTTCCCAGAAAAAAAAGTTAATTAATTTAAATCTAGTCTAACTTCTGGGTAACTATTAAGTTGACCCTCAAGATCACAACACATCTCCACAAAATACAATTTATATCAAACCACTTAACTCTGCCATAATACCATCTTCAATTCCTGGATCAAAGCAGTAATATAAAACAAAGAACTGCAGATATTGGAGAGCTGAAACAAACAAAAACAAATTGCTGGAGAAACTCAGTAGGTCTGGGGAAGCATTAACCGCTCATATCCAGATACGGCTTTATATGTCCCACTCCAGCAGATGACACAATTCTATGACAAATGTCTGGGACATCCACCCTCAATAGCGGCAGTGCACTTTGTTCATCTGGAGGAAGTGACATTGAGGATAATAGTCTCTGGGCCTCCCATTACTCCTTCACTTTGCAGGGAGACCTCCAGTTGTGACCCTCTTCATGTGGAAGCTATTCAGCTCCCACAGGAAGTTGTTGCTGGCTTTGGCTTGCGAACACATTTGCTCCTCTTCAATTTCTCTGCATCTTCGTTGTACCACAACCACAGTAACAATGACCACTGTTGTGGGCTGGGCCCATTTGTTACTGTTCCAAATACCTTTTGTGGGGAATATGTTGATTTTGGAGCTTAATGATCACCTAATATAGGCAGCTGATGACTTGCAGCATTTTTCTGATTGTTTCTTAAGATTATTAGAAGCAGTAGTTTAGATATGATGCAACCATGAATTAGGCAAGGAAACTATACAACCACCACAGGTGGGAATGCTTCATTGCTCCTGTATCAACTCTGTAGAATGGAGAATCAGGGGCATTGGTTTTGAAGTGGTACCTTTGCCTTTGTGCCTCTCTTGGTTTGATGTAACATCTTTTCTAGTCTTGTGTGTTCTAGGTGTGTGAGGATGAAATGGCATCAGAAATGTCAATGCCACACACAAGACTCCACTAAGTGAGAAAGGCAGTTTACTTCGGGGGATGAATTTTGGTGTAGGAACCACAGGAATGACCCTGCATGTCAACACAAGGTCCAGTGACAAATAAAGTTCAGGTAGGTGCTATGGTCCTGAACATGCACATGGATCATAGGAAAGTTGCAAACTCGCAAACAGTGCAGGAGCAAAACATGCATGGCTCCTCGACTGCCTTTCCAACTGTTCCAGAACCCATAGGTTCTCCCTCTCAAGCATTAGAGATACCGCGGAATCTCAGATGGATGCAGCAGATGTCGCTGCTTTTGTCACCTGAAGAGGAGAATGAATTTCTTCCAAGATGCTCCGAGCGCAAGAGGTGAGCTACTGTGTGTTACTTGCTGCCCGTATCAGAGGCAGAGTTAGAGGAACCTAACCAGGTGCTAAAATGCCCAAGAGGAGCTACAAAAAAAAAGGAATTAGCCTATGTCCTCAGACAGAGAGAGAGAGGGATGTAGTGATTGTAATAAGGTCAGCCAGGGGAGCTCATAGATAATGAGTTGCTTCATTGGGGCAGTTAATCTGGTCCAATTAGGGAGCCCTGGCTGACAGATATAAACAGGAGTGTCAGAGGTTGTGTTCACTCTGAGAGTTGGCTCTGAGGAAGCTGGATCAGGGTCAAGGATTCTTCACGTGTAAATAAAGGGTGACTTGGTGATAGGATACCAGCCTCTGTGGAGTTATTTCAGTTCCATTACATAAACATAGTTCTCTCCCTCTCCTTCATACCTGAAGAATTGCAGATGGACTTTACACTGCACAATCAAGCGCACCTCTGATTTTATGTTGGAGGGATGATCACTGATGAAGCAGCTGAAGAAAATTGGGCCTAGGATGTTCCTTTGAGGAATTCCTTGAATGATGCACTGAGAGTTTTGGTCTTAAAAAACACCTTTTGCTCCAGGTATGGCTCTAGCTGCTGGGAAGTTTGCCTCCTGGTGCTTGGTCATCTGGCTTGGTGACAGAGTCATGTGATTGCAGATTCTGGTGGTGATAGCCACATCACTCCCTCTAACATGGTGATCAGGTTGCATTAAGATAGATGTTAGTCTCAAAATAAAGATGAAACTTATTCACCATGAAGTCTATGTAATGGTTACCCTTACCAATGTAGCCACAAACAGCCAGAGCTGCAACAAATAGATTGGTGGAAACAAAGACAAATTGCTTATTCCATGGGATTGGTTCTCTCAGCATCATCTGAGTTACATTCTTTAAGAATGACAGTAGACCTTACTCTTCATCTGGGCAATATACACTGGACTTTACATTCCTCCGCATGTGGGTTTGAAGATGGGGCTCGGGATGCATATATGTGGCCTTCCTGCTGCTTTCTGTTATGGACCAGACCAGACTTCCTCAAAATATTTAAAGAAGGT
Source organism: Rhincodon typus (assembly GCF_021869965.1). Classification (NCBI taxonomy): domain Eukaryota; kingdom Metazoa; phylum Chordata; class Chondrichthyes; order Orectolobiformes; family Rhincodontidae; genus Rhincodon; species Rhincodon typus. The sequence goes on along the minus strand of NC_063337.1, from coordinate 26,291,459 downwards.
AGACTAGACCCTAACTTTTTCTTATTTGAAAGATAGATGTGAAGTGTTGTGTTCCAGCTGCAATGCGACTGGTCAAACTACTTAATGTTAAGCAAAACATAATTTATTTAAACACTATACTTAAAATGCAAAAGAAAAGAGGAATTTAGAATAACTTATCTATTCAGTTGAATTTACTAATACTTACAGTAACTATTACCTGTTAATTAACCGTTCCAACATAGTAACATCCCGTAAACACACCCCTTGGCAAATAGGCAAATTCACAGATTATGATATCTAGTTCTCCATTCCAGGAGAAAAAAAAAACATAAGGAGAAAGTTCAGAGGAAGCTGCAGCTACAAGACATTCACTGAAGCTTTCAATTCTTTTGAGACCTCAAAGGCTTCTTACGTTACTCAGAAATCCTGACCTATGACGGCCGGCCACACCCATTCATGCTGTTAAAAAATAAACACCAAGGCCTCACAAGTTGATGACACGAGTTGACAGCTCCTCGCCTCTGCCTTACAGCCTCTCTTCAAAATAAAGGACAAAATAACCTCTTAAACTGACAGCATCATCACACTACCACCCCAGCATTGAAATGGTATGAAATTTTATGGAAGCAGTGAAGACTTTGCGGATCATGCCCACCTTTAGGCCTATTGAGTGTCTCGTCCCACATCAAGTGACTGTTAACGGCCTCAATAGCCGAAGGGAGGGAAGGCCGTTTGACGGACTCACTGTCTCCTATAAAATTTCATACAGGATGGAATGGGCAGGTAGGCCACTGATTAGGTATTATGAGCTTCCCTCCAACATCAAGCGTGACAGTGGGAGAATGTAAACTCTAGTTAAGTCAGCTAACATAGTGCTTTTCCACCAATGAATACAGGTAACGTCATCATAGACCCACTCTCTCATTAGAGGAAGACAACTGGTGGTGGTTTAACTGGAGGGTCACCACACCTCAGGTGAAGATAGAGTCTTTCACAGTAACTCCAGCAGGAACTGGACTCCAGAATCCACCCTGTAGCATTGCCAACTAGCTATCCAGCTAACTGAACTAATTGACCATCCTAGTAAACCGTCTATACAATCTTTCACCATGTAACTCATGAAAAAGGTGCTGATGATTCATGCAGCATGCTAACTCGTCCATTCTTTGTGTCTATGTATTCTAATCATAGGAGGTTCATATCTGTCCTTGGAAAATGCTGCATTGTTAGCACATCAGAAAAATGATGGGAAAAGCAGCATTTTGTATAAAATAAGCAGAGTTACAGGGAGAGGCTATGGCCTAGTGGTAGTATTGCTAGACTGTTACTCCAGAGACCTGGATAACATTCTGGGGTCCTCAGTTCAAATCCCACCACAGCAGATGGTGGAATTTGAATTCAATAAAAATATCTGAAATTACAAAAATGATAACCATAAATCCACTGGCAATTGTCAGGAAAAACCCATCTTGTTCATTAGTGTCCTTTTAGGAAGGAAACTGCCATCCTTACCTGGTCTGACCTACATGTGACTCCAGACCCACAGCAATGTGGTTGACTCTGGACAATTAGGGATGGGCAATAAATACTGCCTAGCCAGTGACACACTCATCCCATTAACAAATAAAGAAGAAAAAAAGCACAGTTGAGTTTTTGAAATTTATATCACCATTCTGTGACCTGTTCAGAATGTGGCAGAGAAACATTTTCTGCAGCTCCTGCAGTAAATTATAGAATATATGATTAACATGTTACATCACTTAATCTGCACATCTGTTCAAGGGCCTCCAAGGCTTCGTCAGATGCATTTCGCAGGCTTTCCAACGCTTAATTGTGGAAGGTATTTTAAAAAGTACAGTTAGTGGTTTTTCCTGTGAGACTCCAGTGCCAATTTCAATTCTTACCCTCTTTTAACATGCTAATAGTTGCCTTCAACAATAAGACCAATTGTTTGTCAAACCAGAGAGAGTCACAATGTTGAAACTGAAACATTTCTCAGCATCAGTATGAATATTCCATTAAATTCCTAAAGTACAGGTGCCTGGAGGGTACATAGTAAGAAAAGGCACTTTGACATGTTGAAGTTGATTCCAGTCAGTATGAACAAAGCTTATAAATTTACCAAGTGTATATAGATCCATCTTTCTACGTTTATCCTTTGTTGATATTTCAGAATAATATTGTAAACATATGTTGGTCGTTTGTTTTGACAAGTGATTAGACCTGATGTGACATGCAACATTTCTATAATCCCTCTTCCGTTTTTATATTTTCAATATTTTTTCTAATTTTTGTGCTCATTGAAGTGTCCATTTGTGCTGAGAAGCAGAAGCAGTTCCTAAACCAGATGCTCATAAAAAAATTATTTTTGTGGTTATGAGTTGATTTTTCTCTGCAATGTATCTACAAAACACATCAAGCTAGCACACTGGTGCAGCAGGTCATCAGGAAGTCTGATGAAATGTTGGCCTTTATTTGACAGGGATTGGTGTGTAAGAGTACAGAAGTCTTACTGCAACCATACAAGTTGCAGGTGAGACCACATCTAGATTACTGTGAGCAAGGTTTGGTCCCTCATTTAAGGAAAGATGTTATTTCATTGGAGGCAGCTCAGAGAAAGCTCATTAGGATGATCTCAGGCATGGAGGGTTTGTCTTATAAGCAAAGGTTAAACAGGTTGAGATTGTACTAGTAGGAATTTAGGAGAATGAGAGGTGATCTCATTGAAACACATAAGATCCATAAGAGGCTTAATGAGATAAATGCTGCGGACATTTCCCCTCATTGTAGAGCCTAGGGCCAGGGGACATAATCTCAGAAATGAAGGGGCACCAATTTAAGACTGAGATGAGAAAAAATTTCTTCTCCTAGGGAGTTGTGAGTCTTTGGAACTCCTTGCCAAAGAGACCTGTGAGAATAGAGTCTTTGTGTGTATTTAAGGCTGAGATAGATAGATTCTGAATCAGCAGGCAAATCAAGGTTATAGGGAAAGGGCAGGAAGGTGGATGTGACATCCAATAGATCAGCCATGATCATATTGAATAGCAGAGTAGGTTCAAGGGACCAAACAGCCTACTCCTGCTCCTATATCTTATAAGGTAAGTGATGGAAAGGGGCTGGTTAGGAGCCCAGCTGATATTGCCAACTGAACTGTATTTAAATATGCAATGCAAACTACGAGCATAAATTGTGCCTTTGTATCAAAACACTAGTTTAGATTTCAAATTTAGATTTCAAAAGATATCCATTGTCTTTGGTATATTTGTCTTTGGTATATATTCCAATAACTTGCTATTGAATGGCATCAGAATGGCACCAATGTAGTTCCATGGCTGCAGATTGTTAAGAAGGGAAAGTTTCATTTTCACCGGTGGTTTAGAATAAGTACTTTGTGGAGAGGCTGTCACAATAATGAGAGCATCTGAAATTCTGACACTATGATGGAGAAATGCCTGGGAGTAGTCAGGCCCAGAAGGAAACTCCTGTTTTAATTCAATAACAGAGAAACGTCAAAGTCAACATGCATAGGGAGACTGCACAAGCCATTTAGTGAATCACTCCCAGGCCACAGTCTTGGAAAAGATTTAATTGCCTTACTATAACTTCTCTTCAATTTGCACTTACTCAGAATTTATTCCTGCAAAACAGCACTGCCAAAATGGCCACACCTGTTTCTCTACTCTGTAATTCTCCCCTCTAACTATCATGAGACACTCCACTGTACCTTCTCCTGTTCCGACTCAAACACAGCACACCTTACTCTCAAAATTAGCACATCATTCCACTTTCACTTTGAAATTAACATAATACTAAATATTTTAATTTCAGTGATATAACACAATTTTCTTTCATTCACAGCTCCCCCCACTTCTTCATTTTCTCTTCCAATTCTTAGTTTGTGCACTCTTGCATAGACAACAGACAATTCCAAGTGGAAACTCCTTAACAAAGTCGATCATGCAATGGGATCAAGTGTGTTTGTCCGATCCACTCTTCAGCCAATAGCCACTTGGACACCAAAACACTGTTTGAGTAGACTGATCCAGCAGGGCGAAAGAGGCTGTAGTCTGCAGTCACTTGTCTTTTGTTTTAACCAATCATGAGTGTCTCAGGAATCTTTATCATAGACATAACAGTATTTTATCTCCCAAGCTGAGACAATTCAGGAAACAGCTTGAAATACTCGCCCTTCATATTTCATGGAGAAGATTAGACAGCAATAGGCAATGTTAGGCAATAATGGTGGCACTGGAGCAATGACTGGATCTTCATGTCAGCCTTGTGCCAGGTAGATCATTCACCTATGAATCAGAAGGTCGCAGGTTTAAGTCCCACAGTGCAATGAAGAGACAGTGTCTCACTATTGTTGATGCAATCTTTTAGCTGAGACCTTCAACTAGGCTTCCTGCAATCTCTCAAGTGAATGATAAAGATCTCTTGCCTGCATGAAAATAAGAGCAAGGGAGTTCTTCTGGTGCCCTGGCTTATATTTTTCTCTCAACATAGATGAAAACAAATTATTTGGGTGTTTGTCTTGTTGCTGCCTGTGGGATCTTGCTTTCTCCACCACAATAGAGATTACACTTCAAAAGTAATTGTGCAATTTTGAGCATGAAGAGAAGTGGTGCCTAAATGCAAGTTCTTTCTTGTTCTTTCGAATTGACTTCTGGGGACTTTCCTTCAAATATATTCTCAGGACAGTGACGATCCAGAAAACAACATTGCACTCTGCACGTCTGATCAACGGCAGAAGCGTCTGTGCATGGGCTGCTGATTATTCTGTGCACAGTGATGCCAGCTACAGTCAACCAGATTGAACCCAACAAGTCTCCAGTAAAGGGTTGGTGTTGTGTACATGTGAGCAAATAGCTGTTGTGCTCTGTAGATATTGCTTCCTCTCCTTGGCAGTGTCTCCACGGCTACTATTCCCTCACTGTGCTTACCCCTTTCACCACCTGGTCCTCTGCTCTTCCATGCTGCTCTTCCTGGATTCAGGAGGCCATATCCAGCGCAAACCATGGGCCTGGATCCTGGACGTGAAGGTGTCAAGGTACACTAGCAGGCTCGGCATCTGGGCACAGTCTTCCTGACTCCAGGAAATACAGTGCAGTGGCTGCCCAAAGGTGAATTCTTGATTGTCAAAAGCTAGAATTTGACAAGGCAATTGACTTCATCTCAAGTCTGATCTTGTCTGATACATGCACCATTCGCAGCCTATTCTCAAACACATTTCCTGTGTTTAATAACATCACCAAATTCATAAACCAGCTCTGCCATTGACTGTAAAACTAGCAATAGAAATTACTCAATAGAGAGGAGTAATTTCAAATTGAATCCTGATTTATTTTGCCTTTCATTTAGTTCCTTCTTCTTCAAAGCTATTTTACAATCTGCTAAATCAAAGGCAACTGTCATCAAACCTACCAAAACAGAAATTGCTGGAGAAATTCAGCAGAGAAAGTGGTGAAATAAATAACATCTTGAAAAATGCCCATATTACAGAGGAGACAGTGCTGGGCATCTTAAAATGCATAAAGGTGGATAAATCCCCACGACCTGATCAGGTTACCCGAGAAATCTGCGAGAAGCTAGGGAAGCAATTGCTGGACCCCTTGCTGAGATATTTGTATCATCAATAGTCAAAGGTGAGGTGCGGAAAACTGGAGGTTGGCTAATGTGGTGCCACTTTTTAAGAAAGGTGGTAAGGAAAAGTCAGGGAACAATAGACCGGTGAGCCTGACATCAGTGGTGGGCAGGTTGTTGAAGGGAATCCTGAGGGACAAAATACATTTGGAAAGGCAAGGACTGATTAGGGATAGTCAACTTGGCTTTGTGCATGGAAAATCATATCTCACTAACTTAATTGAGTTTTTTCAGGAAATAACAAAGAGGACTGAGGAGGGCAGAGCGGTGGATGTGATCTATATGGGCTTCAGTAAGGCATCTGACAAGGTTCCTTAAGGTAGACTGGTTAGTAAGGTTAGATAACATGGAAGACAGGAAGAACTAGCCATTTGGATACAGAACTGGCTCGAAGGTAGAAGACAGACAGTGGTGGTGGAGGGTTGCTTTTCAGACTGGAATCCAGTGACCAGTGGTGTGCCACAAGGATTGGTGCTGGGTCCACTGCTTTTTGTCATTCTTATAAATGATTTAGATGTGAATATAAGAGGTATGGTTAGTAAGATTGCAGATGGTACCAGAGTTGGAGGTGTAGTGGACAACGAAGAAGGTTACCTCAGAGTATGACAGGATCTTGATCAGATGGACCAATGGGCCGAGGAGTGGCAGATGGAGTTTAATTTAGATAAATGTGAAGATTTTGGAAAGTCAAATCAGGGCAGGACTTAGATACTTAATGGTAGGGTCCTGGGGTGTGTTGCTGAACAAAGAGACCTTCGAGTGCAGGTTCATAGCTCCTTGGAAGTGGAGTCACAGGTAGAAAGGATAGTGAAGAAGGTGTGTGGTATGCTTGCCTTTGTTGTTCAGTGCATTGAGTATAGGAGCTGGGAGGTCATGTTGCAGCTGTACAGGACACTGGCTAGGCCACTGTTGGAATACTGCATGCAATTTTGGTCTCCCTGCTATAGGAAAGATGTTGTGAAACTTGAAAGATTCACAAGGATGTTGCCAGGGTTGGAGGGTTTGAGCTATTGAGAGAGTCTGAATAAGCTGCGGCTATTTTCCCTGGACACGGAGGCGGAGGGGTGACCTTATATAGGTTTATAAAATCATGAGGGGCATGGATAAGGTTTTTTTCCCCCAGGGTAGGTGAGTACAAAACTAGAGGGCATTGGTTTAAGGTGAGAGGGGAAACATTTAAAAGGGACCTATACAGCAATTTTTTCACGCAGAGGGTGCTGCGTGTATAGAATGAACTGCCAGACGAAATGGTGGAAGCTGGTACAATTACAACATTTAAAAGGCATTTGGATAGGTATATGAATAGGCCGGGTTTAGAGGGATATGAGCCAAATGCTGGAAAATGGGGCTGGGTTAATTTAGAATGTCTGGTCAGTGTAGAGAAATTGGGCCGAAGGGTCTGTTTCCATGCTGTACAATGCTATGACTCTCTGATTCTATGTCTGGCAGCATCTGTGGCGAGAAAACAGAGTTAATGTTTCGAGTTTGGTGACCCTTCTTCAGAGATTCTGAAGAGTTTCTCCAGCACTTTCTGGCTTGTTTTTTTTGTTTCAGATCTCCAGCATCCGCAGATCTTTCTCTTTCACAGCTTTAAACCAATTCAGTCAGGTCCTGTTGTTTGCATGTTGTCTATTTGCATATTTGCTGATCCATGCAAAATCTGCTGTGGGCTTCTTCACCCACTGACAATTTAATCTCTGCATATCCATGGTTTTTTAAACAAGGAAAGGTTATTTTGTAAATTTGAAAAGTGCGCACAACGCATCATTGGTCTGCCATGTTTGCCAATTGCAAAAAGCACCATTTTCTGGGAATATATTTTCGACTAACAGCAGGACTTTGTTGTAAAGTCTGTTACTTAAAATACAACTTTCACTTTGAAATTGTCTCTGCAGTTTCCATTACTGACACTTGTGGAATTCTCCACAATTCCTTAGGTATTTGGATGGAAAATGCATTACAATTAAAATCAGACCAGTACATGCTGAAATGAATAAAAATGAAGCTCAGGAACAATCATACTTGACATCTAATTATAAAATATAAAGTATCTGGATTAAACAATAACAAATACACGTAGGCTGTGATTTTAAGTACCTGAATGTCACCCACCCCTTTCCCAAGGGTGAGTTGGCAGGAGGATGATGGGAAAATGTTTGGGCAAAACTGGGAGCCATGGTAATGGCACTGTGCCCACCATCTACTTGCCCCTGTCCACATTCACAGGTATTTTTTAATTGCTGCAGGAGAGGCATCCATTGACCTGCTTGCTCTGGAATGTCAATTGATGTCACTCATTTAAAATATCCTCAAATACATTTCTTGTTCAATCTGGCAATAATACTGAAGACATGTGTTCCAGGATGTGCTGCTTCCCTAGCCAAGCTGTTGCAGCACAATTACAATAATGGAACCTATTCAACAATGTGGAAAATTGCCCAGGTATGTCATGTACACAAAAAAAAAGCAGATGATAGGAGACAGAGGGTGGTGTTGGACCATTGCTTTTCAGACTGGAGACCTGAATAGCAGTGTGCACAAGCATCAGTGCTGGGTTCACTACTTTTCGCCATTTATATAAATGATTTGGATGTGAACATAGGACGTACGCTTAGTAAGTTTGCAGGTGACACCAAAATTGGAGGTGTAGTGGATAGCGAAGAAGGTTGCCTCAATGTACAACGGAGCCCTGATCAAATGGGCTGATTGACCAAGGACTAGCAGATGGAGTTTAGATAAATGTGACATGCTGCATTTTAGTAGTGCAAATCAGGGCAGGGCATATACACCTAATGGTAGGGCCCTGGGGAGTGTTGCTGAACAAACAGACCTAGGAGTTCAGGTTCAAAGTTCCTTGAAAGTGGACTCGCAGGTAGATGGGGTCGTGAAGAAGGTGTTTGGTACACTTGCCTTCATTGGTCACTGCATTGAGTATAGGAGTTAGGAGGTCATGTTGCAGCTGTACAGGACATTCATTAGGCCACATCTGGAACACTGCATTCAATGCTGGTCTCCCTGCTATAGGAAAAATGTTGTTAACCTCATGAAAAGATACAAAGGATGTTGCCAGAGTTGGAAGACTTGAGCTATAAGGAAAGGCTGAATAGACTGGGGCTATTTTCCCTGGAGTGTTGGAAGCTGAGGGGTGACCTTATAGAGGTTCATAAAATCATGAGGAGCGTGGATAGGATGAATGGTTAAGTTCTTTTCCCCAGGGTAGGAGATTCCCAAATTAGAGGATACAGGTTTAAGGTGAGAGGGGAAAGATTTAAAAGGCGCCTGTAGAGGGTGGTGCATGTATGGAACGAACCGCCAGGGGAAATAGTGGAGATGAAAAGGCATCTGGATGGCTAAATGAATAGGAAGGGTTTCAAGGGATATGGGCCAAATGCTGGCAAATGGGACTAGATTAATTTAGGATATGTTGTCAGCATGGACGTGTTGGACTGAAGGGTCTGTTTCCATGCTGTACAGCTTTATGACTCTATAAATCCAACCCAGTTAATTACTTCCCATCAGCCAACTGTCATAGATCATAGAATCATAGAATGCCTACAGTGTGGAAACAGGCCCTTCGGCCCAACAAGTCTACACCGAGCCTCAGAGCATCCCACCCAGACACATCCCCCTATAACCCACTTAACCTACACATCACTGAACACTATGGGCAATTTAGCATGGCCAATCCACCTAACCTGCACATCTTTGGACTGTGGGAGGAAATCGGAGCACCCGGAGGAAATCCACGCAGACACGGGGAGAATGTGCAAACTCTTCACAGACAGTTGCCCGAGGCTGGAATCAAACCTGGGTCCCTGGTGCTGTGAGGCAGCAGTGCCAACCACTGAGCCACTGTGCCATTGATCATCAGTAAAGTGATGGAAGGTGGCATCAACAGTGCTGTCATGCAGCACCTGCTCAGCAATAACCTGCTCAGTGACACCCAGTTTGGCTTCCACCAGGGCCACTCAGCTCCTGACCTCATTACAGCCTTGGTTCAAACATGGACAAAACACTTGAATTCCAGAGGTAAGAGAGAGTGACATGCTTTGACGTTGAGTCTGCATTTGACCAAGTGTGGCATCTAGGAACCCTAGCAAAACTGGAGTCAATGGGAGCCAGAGGCCAATTCTGCTACCTGGTACATCGGAAGATGGTCGCGAGTGTTGGAGGTCAATCATCTTAGCTCCAGGACAGCTCTGCAGGAATTCTTCAGGATAATGTCCTAGGCTCAACCATCATCAGCTGCTTCATCAATGACCTGCACTCCATAATAAAGTTAGAAGTAGGAATGTTCACTATGATTGTGCAATGTCAGACACTGAAGCGGTCCATGTTCAAATGTAACAAGATCTGAATGATATCCAGGCTTAAGCTGAGAAGTAGCGATTAACATTCATGCCATACAAATGCCAGGCAATGACAATCTCCAGTCATAGATAATCTAACCACTGCCCCTTATGTTCGGTGATGGTGTTACCATCACTGAATCCCCCACTATCAACAACCTGGAGGTTACTGACAACCAGAAACACAATTAGACTCACCATATAAATACAATGGCTACAAGAGCAACTCAGAGACTAGGAATACTGCAGTGAGTGAGTAACTCATCTCCTAACTCCCCAAAGCCTGTCCATTATCTCCAAGGCAAAGTCAGGAATGTTATGGAATACTCTTCACTTGCCTGGGTGCAGCTCCAACAACACTCAAGAAGCTTGACAAGAACCAGGGCAAAGCAGCCCTCTTGATTGGCACCACATCCACAAGCATCCATTTCCTTCACCAGCAATGCTCAGTAAGAGCAGTTTGCACCATCTATAAGATGCACTGCAGAAATTTGCCTTGGACAGCACCCTCCAAACCCATGACTACTTCAGGTAGAAAGACAAGGCCAGCAGATACATGCAAACACCATCACTTGCAAGTTCCCCTCCAAGCCTTCCACCATCCTGACTTGGAAGTATATCACAATTCCTTCACTAACATTGGGTCAAAATCCTGGGGATTCCCTCCCTAAGGGCATTGTAGGTCTACCTACAGCGCATGGACTGCAGTAATTCAAAATGGCAGCTTATGACCACCTTCTCAAGACCAACTAGGGATTGGCAATAAGTGCTGGTCAGCCAACCATGCCCACATCCCATCAGTAAACTAAAAAAAAATCTCTCAGCTCAAAATCTTAAGTGTCTACAAAATGTTATTCACTTCTGCCCATGATTGCCCAAGATCCTACTCAATCAATGGGATATCTCCAAACAAATTCAAAATTGCTTTGCGTTTCATTGACTCCCTTCATAACTTAAACTTAATGGCCACTTAAAGGATTGCTCCCTAGCAGAGATCTGCAGCATCAAATGCTTGGTGGATGAAGTGAGGAAGGAAGAGGAATACCTGTTGGTTGGGCATCCACCATCAGAGACCCTGCTCAACAAGGTATTTATCATCCTTGTGCATCATCGCCCTAGTGTCTGGCTCTAGCGTCCCAACTCATCACCTGAGCCTAGCCGGCCAGGCATCGGACTTGCCCATTTCCATGGTTACCCAGAAAATTCAGCCAGGAGTTTATTCAGAACACTCATTTATCCTTTTCTTCAATTTCTTTTCCCATTTGAGCAGCCTGTTGTTATATCCCCCAGATACCAAAGTTCTTGGGAAATGTATTGAGCCAGTATTAATTGAGTTAATAAGGCTTCAGACTTTAAAAATAGCACTACTTCAGCTGTGAGGAAAAGTACACACTTTTGATACTCTTGAGTCTAAACTAAAATTGAACAGGGCACTTTCCTACATTAATCACATAAGAAGATAAATAATATATTTCAGTCAAAAACAGAAATGTATTAAATAATGACCACGTCCAATCACATTTGCATTAATTTTTACATTGACTGCATTGATGGTTTATACCCAGTCTATGAAGGTAACAATTACAAGCAACCCACTCTGTTCAGATTATCACGGCAATTATACTCAACTGTTTATCTTTGTCAGCATATTAACTAGTAGTAATTATCTCTTGTATTAATGTACTTTGTATGGAAATTAAATGTTAGAGCACTTTTATTGGATTGGAAAGAAAATGTAAATTTGCCTTACTGGAAACATGTTTGGGATTGAGGTATTGTTCAAGAATGTTGAAAAATGTAGTTGGACTCTTATAAACTGTTAGCATACTTTCAGAAATGACAAACAAATTCTCTGGCAGATTAATAGAAAAATGCATTTTGTTAATGATGTCAAGCTTTGCTGACCATTAGAATTTATTCTATTCTGCGCTTGCAAACTTTAGCCAGAGCCTCAATGGCCCTGGCTTAGAGATTTGATAAACTGTTCAGAGATTCTGCTTTGATTGATATCGTGATGCAATATGTAATAAGTATGATGCAATAAGTATTCACAGTCAGACTGGATCAGGACAGCATCAGATTTGGAGATGGTACCTCAATCGTTGACAAGAAAAGAGGCCAAAATGCAGAGAACTGAGTCCTGGCCACTGTCTGAAAGGAGAGGGTCAAAGAGAATAAAAATGGAATTCTAAAAATAATTTAGAATTAGAAATGTTAAGTACTAAGTGTGTAAAATGTTATCTTTAGAAGACTCAACACTGAACTATGTGCATTAGGAGTCCATATGCAGAATTCAATCATACAATGACCTCCGGCCCGAAAATGCTAAATGCTTTGTTGACTTGGTTTTTTTTTAATTTGTTCATGACCATTCCTTACTGCCCTTGAGCAGAATGTCTTGCTATGCCAGTTAAGAATATTATGGGTCTGGAGACACATTTAGGTCAGACCAGGTAAGAATGGCAGATTATCTTTCCTAAAATGTCAATGTGTCATAACGTGTCATAATGGCAGTGTGCGTTCTGTAATAAATGTCTCTTGCAGTTTGCAATTAAACAATGGAAAAAAAAAGGTTCTTGGCTTAACATATTACCCAGCCAACAATTCCTTTTTAAACAGTAGCTAGTTGAGTCTGTGAAATATTTGGTTAACAAACAGCCAACATTTCTCAAACTATCCAATTAATAATTTTATCTCACTTGATCCATTGACTCACATGGGCTGACTCCAGTGCTGTAAGGTCGTAAATCCACATTTGCTGAATATGTTAAAATCCACTTTCAGCTGCAATCAGATAAGTGATTGCTGATAGACTTTCACTGATTATGAGATAACAAGATGTAGAGCTGGATGAACACAGCAGGTCAAGAGCATCAGAGGAGCAGGAAAGCTGACGTTTCGGGCCTAGACCCTTCTTCAGAAACCCATTTCTGAAGAAGGGTCTAGG
>NC_063337.1:26269218-26273538 GCF_021869965.1 Rhincodon typus | reverse complement strand
GCATCCCAAAACCAGTCCAGCTCGTCCCTGCCTCCCTAACCTGTTCTTCCTCCCACCTATCCCCTCCTCCCACCTCAAGCCGCACCTCCATCTCCTACTGACCAACCTCATCCCGCCCCCTTGACCTGTCCGTCCTCCCTGGACTGACCTATCCCCTTCCTAACTCCCTACCTACACTCACCTTTCCTGGCTCCATCCCCGCCTCTTCGACCTGTTTGTTTCCTCTCCACCTATCCTCTCCTCTATCCCTCTTCTATCCGCCTCCCACTCTCTCCCTATTTATTTCAAAACCCCCTTCCCCTCCCCCTTTTCTGATGAAGGGTCTAGGCCCGAAACGTCGGCCTCTCTGCTCCTATGATGCTGCTTGGCCTGCTGTGTTCATCCAGCCCTGCACCTTGTTGTCGTCAGATATCCTGTTCAGTCCAACAGCTGGCTCTAAGGGAGCTGGATCAGTGTCAAGGACCTCCACGCGTAAATAATGGGTAACTTGCTGAAGGGATACCAGCCTCTGTGCAGTTATTTCATCCCTTGTCCTCAATTTCCACTGGCCTCCGTTTTCATCTTCCACCTTTATTCCACCACGTCCAACACAATGACACAAACAAACACATCTGCCCCTTCTCTGCCTTGTCAGCATTCCACAAGGACCATTCCTCTGTGACACTCTGGTCCACTCTTCCATCACTCCTAACAACTCTCCACCTCTCCTATGGCACTTTCCTATTCAATTGCAGAAGGTGTACGCCTGCCCATTATTCACCTCCTCTCTCCTCACTGTCCAAAGTCTGAAATATACCTTCCAGGTGAACCTGCAATTTACTTGTACTGGTCACCATATTCACTGCTCACAAAGTAATTTCCTTAATGTTATCAAAATCAAATGCAGACTGGGTGACCACTTTGCAGGACACCTTCTCTCTGTCTGTAACTGTAGCCAGGACTTTTCAGTTGTTTGCCATAAAAATGCACCGTTTCGCTCATATGCTAACATTTCACTCCTAGCCTGCTATAGTATTCCAGTGAAGCCCCAAACAAATTGTTGGAACAGCATCTCATTTTCTGCTTTGACCAATTACAGCTTCAGGATTCAATTTGAGTTCAATAACTTTAGACCGTGAACAATATCTTCCATTTTGATAACATCCACTTTCCCAGCCCAACACACACCTGCTTTATTTGTTAGAGTATACTCTTGGTAGAGCGGCCCTATTTCCTGCTTTTAACACCTACCATTAGCTCATTCTCTTCATCGATATCACTCCTGTCCTATCATTTGTGTTCTCTTTGCCTTGTTCTCTCAGTACCTTGACCATCTGTTTCACTCATTTCTCTTTCCCCTTTGTCAACCAGATTAGAAACCATTATTTTTCTTCCTCTTTCAGTTTCAAAGAAGAGCCATATAGAATTCAAAATGATTACTCCTTCTCTCTCCACAGATGCTGCAAGACCACTGAGTTATTCCAGCACTTCCTGTTTTTATTTGAGGACAGCTATCCCTCTAAACCTGCTGCCTTCCCACTCTATTTCATTTGTAGCCTGCTGTTTTGACCAGTCAAACTACAGAAAGGATTTGGGATCCATCGTTAAAAATACAGATCAAATCCGATTTTGTAACTAGGTGATGAGCTTCCAGTTTTAGTTGGAGGCCAGAATGGGGATAGAGGGGGCTGGAGGGAAAGTTATGGCCAGGATCAGCTGAGCGTGAGATTGTTGATCAGGAGGATTCCAACAGGAACTTCATCAAATGCAATTCAACATTTTATTGTGAGCCAAGAGAAGCAAGAGTGCTTCTCCAGGCAGCACAAGGAATCCATGTACCCCCTTTTTTTCCAGAGGGCCCCTATTTCGAGGTTTGACCAAGATTACTCCTATCCTCAAATGACAGCCAAGGACCTGTGCCTGAAGATGATGACATGAGGACAAGAAATTGATTCTGCAGAGATACCTAAATATTTATGGCCTGCTTAATTCATTCAAAATATAATTAATTCAATGTTAAAAAAACTTCCAGGGCATTTCTTTTAATATAGTTAATAGCAAAAATCTGAAAAGTATATTCCTTCATTCCCAACACAACCCCACAGCCCCATGTCACCTTCTCCTGCATCCATGAAGGTGTAACACATATCCATTTATCTCCTCAGTATCCAAGGCCCCAAACATATCTTCCAGGTGAAGCAGCACTTTGTCTGCACTACATGTAATCTAGTCTACTCTATTCGCTGCTCACAATGTGGTCTCCTCTACACTGGGGAAAAAGTGTAGGCTGGGTGACTGCTTCGCAGAATATTTATGTTCTCTCTGCAAAAAGTAACCTTAAGCTTCCAGTTGCCTGCCACTTTAACGCACCACCCTGTTCCCTGGCCAAGATCTCTGTCTCAGGTTTGCTGCAGTGTTCCAGCGAAGCTCAGTGCAAGCTGGAAGAACAGCACCTCATTTTCCACTTGGGGACCCTGCAGCCCTCCGGACTCTATATCAAGTTCAATAATTTTAGGGCCTGAACTCTCCCATATCCTAGGCCCATAACCCAGACACCAGGCCTTGTTATCACATAGTTGCTATTATACACTACCTATTATTAGCCACTAACAGTCTCCATTAATAGCAATTCACTCTCTTAGCCACTCCTTTGTCTGCCCAACTGTTCTTCTCTCTCTTTAGGTTGTATCCCAACCTATTGTTTAATCCTTACCCCCTCCCTCCACCTTATCTTCTGTATATAAGCCAACACTTTCGTAGCTACCATCAGTTCTGAGGAAGGGTGAGATTTCTGATTTCTTTTCACAGATGCTGCCAGTCCTGCTGAGCTTTTCCAGCAACTTCTATTTTTATTTCTGAAAAGTAGGGGAAGCAGATTCAATGATTCATTTCAAAGATTTGCAGGTTAAGTGAATTGGTCATGGAAAATGCAGGGTTACAGGCATGGTGTAGATCTGGGTGGGATGCTCTTCAGAGGGTCAGTGTGAACTCCATGAGCCAAATGGCCTGCTTCCACACTGTAGGGATTCTATGATAATTTTCAAAAAGAATTCTTTCTACTTTAGACAAAGTGTAATAGACAGTAAAGAATGTTATCTCAGAGTACAATGGGATCTTGATCAGAATGGCCAATGGGCCGAGGAGTGGCAAATGAAGTTTAATTTAGATAAATGTGAGGTGCTGCATTTTGGAAAGGCAAATCAGGGCAGGGCTTATTCACTTAATGGTAAGGTCCTGGGGAGTGTTGCTGAACAAAGAGACCTTGGAGTACAGATTCATAGTTCCTTGAAAGTGGAGTCACAGTAGGTAGGATAGTGAAGAAGGCATTTGGTATGCTTGCCTTTATTGGTCAGTGCATTGAGTATTGGAATTGGCAGGCCATGTTGCAGCTGTACAGGACATTATTTAGGCATATAGTTTTGTCTCCCTGTTATAAGAAGGATGTTGTGTAACTAGAAAGGATTCAGAAAAGATTTACAAGGATATTGCCAGGCTTGGAGTGTTTAAGCTATAGGGAAAGGCTGAATAGACTCAGGCTATTTTCCTTGGAGCACCAGAGACTGAGGGGTTAAAGGGGTTTATTAAATCATAAGGGGCTTGGATAGGGTAAATAGACAAGATCTTTTCCCTGAGTTGGGGCAGTCCAAATCTAGATGACATAGGTTTAAGGTGAGAGGGGAAAGATTTAAAAGGGACCTAAGGGGCAACTTCTTCACACAGAGGGTGGTGCTTGTATGGAATGAGCTGCCAGAGGATGTGGTAGATGCTGATACAATTGCAACATTTAAAAGGCATTTGGATGGGTATATGAATAAGAGGGGTTTAGAGGGATATGGACCAAATGCTGGCAAATGGGATTAGATTCATTTAGGATATCTGGTCAACATGGACGAGTTGAGCCAAAGAGTCTGGTTCCGTGCTGTATATCTCTATGGCTCAATGACTCCTTGAGAAATGTTCAGGGTTATGGAGAAGAAAGCAAATAAAGAAAAGGATAGCTCTCATGACATAAGCACAATGGGTAAATGGCCTGTTTGTGGGCTTGATCATTGTGTGTTACCTGCTCAATGCCTGCTGTAATCATACCAACTGTAGAAATCATTGAACAGGTTGCTCAGTAACATGTACAAGGGGCCTGAAGGGCTTTTGTTTATCTCTACATCTGGGCTAAAGGCCCTGTGTTCAAGTCCACTTGTTCCAGAGGTATAACCAACATGTCTGAACAGGTTGATTTCGAAAATATTTGTACACAGGGCTTAATAACCAAAAGGGATAGTCACAGAAGTCCTGATCCCAGACTGTGTTGGAGAAGTCACCTGACAAGAATTTTGTTGGAATTGA
>NC_063337.1:26251987-26269208 GCF_021869965.1 Rhincodon typus | reverse complement strand
TCTTTTCCACCGCTGGTAATCTTCCACCAATTCAAAGAACTGAGACAATGTGGATTTCTAATAATCATTTGCCCTCATCCTGCCTTCCACAAAGTCCAATTCTAAAAGTTGTTTGAAGGTTTTCATGTTGGCAATGGTCACATTGGGTAAAACAGTTTATGGCTACACCCTGTTGATTTTGCTCCAGGCAGAGCGGTTGTTGTCTGACAGAGGTCCTTGATGTTTCAGGCAGCTTTCCTTCATGTAACTGGAAGCATATCCTGCCCAAAATGTTCAAACCTACCATTCTTCTAAGAAACGCTCTTAAGATAAGTGCATGGTTTTCAGGCCAGATTTTGCATGGTGTAATTGTAAAATCATCCTACTCTGGTTAAGTGATAAAATTCCAATAGGCCAATACCTTTTATGTTGGTTTACTTTGTCCTTATCAGCTTCCTGTACTTACATGATCTCATTTAATAAGTTACTTTCCCTCAATTTGACTTCTTTTTGTTTTTTGTTTGAGCATTCCATAATGGAAGTCATGCATAACCCAGCGATCTGATTTAAAAGGCAGTCAGTAACTTTCCACAAGCACTTTATGCGTTTGGTACACAAGCTTCTTTTTTCATGTTTGGACTCAGTTTGTGTTATAATGATTACACATGACCATGCATTTCAAATGCTCTTTATGGTGCACTTTATAGATAAATGCAGCTCATAAAAGAGTGCTGCTGTTCCACAACATGGAAAAGATTTGTAATATGGTGAATTCTGCATTCAACCAGCCAGAAAAAAAAGACTATCAAAAGCTTTTGAGAGCATTTAGCTCCATAAGAAAATACTCTTATACAATAGCTTTCAAAAATGTGTCATTTTGAATATTTTAGGTAACACGTTAAATCTGTATCTGTAATCTGTAAATCTTAGGATCCTTTTCCAAATGCATAATAGAAAAGGTAGCTTCCCTACAGAAGATTTTTTGCCTCCATTATGTGTCATTGTCAAGATGTCAGTATACCTTTAAGAGATAGAATATCATCACTGGTCCACTGTGCCAGGCCATGCAAATAATGACAGAGATAGGACAGTCAAAAACCTGATTGATTTCTGTGCTCCTGCTGCTGCCACTGCTATCTCAGGGACTATTGGAGGACAGGCCACATTAATCCCTGGGCCAGCAGTGGAAAACTCGACAATACTACTTTTGCACAGTACCGAGGGATATTACCTGTCTTCCAGCTCTCACTATTTATAATTTCTGCAGCTATATTTTCCCAGTCTTTACTGGATCTCTCTCATTTGGTGCTATTACCGGTGATCCACTGCAAGACTGTCTACATTTCCGTGCCAGCAGTGCAGGCTACCCCCTTGATGTATCGCCAGGATCCCACCTCACATGGTAAATAATTCTCTGGCAGGGATACAGGCCATCATGAGGACAGGACAATGGTGTAAGTTCAGTCCTTTAAGAAAAGGAGAGGACAAAAATAAGATATTTGGAGTACAGAGAGATTTTGTTTGTTATCCTTTTGACCCCAAAGGAAAAATGAAGAAGTTATTCAGGAAAGCGATATCCTTTTAAGTATCAGGGTAAAAGAAATGAAGAAATCCCATTCAACTGACTTCAAATTTATATACAAGTTTAAACATTTCACCTCCTTTTTGGTTTGAAACCATGCCAAATACGACTGCTCCCTTCTTAATTAGGAAAAATTCCTTTCCTGCTTTACATCTGAGACTGCGTTCAACGCACTCAGCATTCTATCAGTTAAGGCAATGATCTGATGTACAGGCCATACAAAAGTGCAACAACTTTCTTCTTGTTTTATAGTTTTAATTCTATTACTACCTTTGTATCCCTTTGTTTCTTTCAGTCTTCTGGACTTTAATTCTCAGGACAACTTATGTCTTTCAATGAACCAAGAAAGTGAACAAAAGTTTTGAACTGAATTTTAACTTTACAACACATGGGGAGGCCCAAAGTTTTAGCAATATATTTGTTGATAGCTTTTTTCTAATGTAGTTCTATATTTGTGCAGTTGTACTGAATAGTTTTGTAGGCACAGGGGGAACACGTTGGGGTGGTACAGTGGCTCAGTAGTTAGCACTGCTGTATCATAGTGCCAAGGACCTGGGTTTAATTCCACCCTCAGATGACTGTCTGTGTGGAGTTTGTACATTCTCCCCGTGTCTGTTTGGGTTTCTTCCAGGTGCTCTGGATTCCTCCCACAGTTCAAAGGTGTGCAGGTTAGGTGGATTGGCCATGCCAAATTTCCCTGTAGTGCCAGGAGATGTGGAGGTTAGGTAGATTGGCTATGGGAAATCTAGGGTTACAGGGATAGAGTATGGAAGTGTGTCAGTCTGGGTTGGATGCTGTTCAGAGGGTCAGTGTGGACTTGATAGGCCAAATGGCCTGCTTCCACACTGTAACGATTATATGAAACATTACCCGTATGATTAGGTAACTGTGATTGCACCATTATGTGGCTGATTCTAAAGCGATGAAGTCATTCAGTTGTCCATATCTGGGCAGTGTTGTTCATAGTTGGTTGGAAGTATGCTTAGGTTTGTTAAGGACTTGTAAAGGTTGATCATCATCAAAATATCATCTTTGAAGCAAACTTTGTTTTACTTAACATTTACCCCCACTTGTGATAATATACAAGAACAGTGGGTTTTTAGAAAGGTCACAGATCAGGAATGTTAACACTGTTTTTCTCTCCACAGATGGTGTCACAGCTGCTGATTATTTTCAGCATTTTGCCTTTTGTTTATTATTATACCTGTGCATTATTGCTTTGAATCCGGTTATTGAACCAAGTTTCAGTTGAAGCTTCTTGATGTTTTAAACTTATGCATTGCAAACATTGAAGGAATGGTAAATAAATTGACCTCAGTAAATTAGGCAATACCATTTATGGGTAAAGCTGAAGTATCCAAATAGTTATTTGTTATGATACAAGAAACTGTATGTATATCCAAGTGGCACTTGAGCAAACAAGACAAGAAACGTCAAGTTGAAAAGAAAGGTTCGTATTAATAAAATAAACTGTTAAAATCCAGAAGACTGAAAGAAACAAAGATGCGAAAGATATTAATATGAAGTGCAAAAGGGAATATGAAAATAAAGATAATTGACAAGAAATATTAAAGCTAAAAGTAGAAACTTTTATAAACGTATTGAAAAGAGACTAGAGGAATATGGACTCAGTATGTAGGCAAAAAGATAAAGGACATTAAAGTTCTGGCAGAGTTAGCAGCTTGCATCCATTTTCAAGACAGAAAAAGAACAAAATTCCAGTGACATAAGAAAACCTAAAAATGAGTCAAAGGTTAAAATCGGGAAAGTGACCTTCCTGCTGACTAACCACCTCCTATGGCCTGTTTTACAGAGGCTGGGGGAAGGCAATGATGGCCAATTAAGGGCTTCATCCCATTCCTGCCAGCATTTTCTCTTCCAGGGGAGCCCACCAGCATGAGTTGGTTTCAGGCAGGGGTGGGGGTGCAAAATAGCCTTTGCAATTCTCTTGGGGCCCACTGGAGGCACATCACCCATCAAAGTCACCCCCCGATTTACAGCAGTCTCCTCCTGCTTTCTTGAAACAAGTCCCTGCCCATCACTGTCAGCCCTCAAATTGCTCATGGCTCTCTAAGTTGGGAATCCTTCCCAAGATAGGGGTGGAGGAGAAATGTCTTCACTCAGAGGGTGGGTAAGTCTGTGGAATTCTCTATGACAAAGGTCTGTGGAAGCTTAATCACTGAGCAGATTCAAGACAGAAATTGATGGATTTCAGGAGACTATTAACACTAAGGCATATGAATATAGGCAGACGAAGTGGTATTGAGATAGGTAACCAGCCATGATCTAACTGAATGGAGGAACACAGTTAACAGGCTGAATGGCCTAACACTGTGATCAGCGGTTAGCACTGCTGTCTCACAGTGCCAGGGGCCCAGGTTCAATTCCGGCATTGAGTGACTGTCTGTTGTGGAGTTTACATGTTCTCCCTGTGTCTGCGTGGGTATCTGTCAGATGTGCAGTTTAGGTGGATTGGCCATGCTAAATTGCCCTGTAGTGTCTAGGGATGTGCGTGTTAGGTGAATTAGTCATGAGAAATGAGGGGTTACAGGGATAGCAGAGGACCTCGATCTGGGTAGGATGCTTTTTGGAGCGTCAGTGAGACTTGATGGACCAAAAGGCCTCTTTCCACACTGTAGGGATTCTATGATTCTATGAAATTAATTCTGTGGGACAGGCATCATGGCTTAATCCCCTGCACATCACCTCCGTCTCCGGAAATAATCAGCTCGGAAGCCTGTAAATCCAACCCAACTACATCAATGCTCTTCTGTTTAGCCTGACAAATTCCAGCCTCATTTCTGCTGCCCAAGTCACATCCTAAGAACTGGATATTATTGGGGTGGTTGGTGCCCTGACAATGGAGCAGAAATCAAGAGTAACTCCTCATCACTACCATTTGGTGGACCCCGTCACATTTTGGGCCTATCAATATCTGATCAAACGTATGGCCCACAGATGTTTAGAGTCAGCAACACTGGGTTTAGCTCTGCCTAACCAAAATTTGATTTTCTAATTGAAGACTACTTAGACGCCATTTATGTTTCAATTATCACGCACCTTCATATTGACAAAGTAGCTGTTTGTCCGTATACAAAATGGTTGGCTTGCATAAGATCAGTTTGATCCTGTTTTTTTTTTGCAATAATGGAAGTATTTATTCTACTCAAAGCACAGTATTCTGTGTGAGCATTTTAAGAATGATTCAGCACAATTAGCCAGATGTTCTGCCAAATAGGGCTCAAATTCCTGAAACTCCTTTCCGATCAGCACCATATCTAAACTCCAAGGGCTACAGTGATTCAAAGGGCAGCTCAACATCACCTTCACCAGGATATTTAGGGATGGGCAATAAACGTTGGCTTTGCCAGTGATCCCCGCTGATGTAAAAATACAGACTGAACAATTGAGCAATTTTTTAGTTGATTTCGAGTTTATCCATTTTAGAAGTAATTGCATACAGTTAGCTGTTAGGGCACAATATTAATCCTGCTCACCCCTTGAAAATTTGGCCAGTGGGGGTTAAAATTGTGATGAGTGTTTACCACACGTTAACTATTCTGCCTATAGCCACAGTGGTTGACAGATTTAGTTACAGGGCAGGTGCACACCCCAACCAAATAAGAGGCTAATTACAATGTGGAAGGCATTTTTCAATGATCTCATCCGAAATCTGCCATCCTCTTTTGGACCTGACTGAAAAACCTGACAGAATTGGAGTTTCAGAGTTCCTGCTGTCAGCCACTCAATCTGAGGAATGTTCGACTGTCTGCAGAATCAAAACCACACAGCAGACCAAAGGGATAAATAAAATAAAGGTCTTAAGTAAGTACCCAAATGTAATAATTGCTTTCCTTTTCACCTCAGTGATCAATCCATTGTGCCTTCTTTAAGTAAGGTTAAACAGCTTTTATAATAGCCTCAAGCATGCAGATGGAAGGCTGAGATGGTGTGACTCTGAAGCGCTTGTGGTCAGTAATTTCTGAGTGCTCAAACACTGGAAGGTTTGACTGAATCACTGATGCTGCCGAAGCAGTCTGGCTCAATGATCACCTTCCAACATGAGAGGATGGTAAAGGAACAGAGAGGCCCACAATGACTGCTCTGTACGCTAATGTCATTCCCGTCAAGCTGTCCATCATTCTTTGCAGTGATTTGTGGAAAGCTCACTGCAGAAGGTGAATGGCTCCTACAAAATATGTATGAATTTGACCTGTCATGGTGCAGCATGGAACCTGCGTGGTGAGTGTTTGTGCTTCTACAAACAGCAGTAAAGTGAGCAAATGTGGTTTGCTTTCTGAGAATAACATCCCTGGAGGTGACCCGATTCTCCAGGTTAGACTACAGAATGGTCAGGCCATATAGGAAGAGAGGCTGCAAGTACATCTCTCCAAGTCCACCCTTTCACCAATAGTGGTGGAACTCTCTTACCTTCTCATGTTTAGGTCAAGATACCTTCACCTCAGGCCATACACTCTGGTGAGCTCTTTCCCCAACTGATCCTGCCACTGGTGCCCAATGCCACTGGCCTACAGCACATGTGAACTTCCCTAGCTCACTGAATACCCCAAGGGGAGTGTCCATGTCTAAACTCATTCCTAGTACTGAAAGTACACATGATGCTGAATGATCAGGAATATTGCCTCCTTCTGAGGTGACCTCTCAGATGTGAATTGTTTGCTGCCAAGAAGAACCTACAAGAATTGGAAAAAAAGTACAAGCTAGGATTATTCTGATGAGCTTATCTCTCCTTCACTGTAGCTCAGCACATTGTTTGGCCCAGTGATCTCCAGCATTGATACCATACCAAGCAGAGCATAATCGAAAGTGTGAAGGATATTGACAACACAGCTTTACTGGTCAACTGAGGCATGGGAAATCATTTGGGACCTCATTTGTACTCAGCGGATTAGGCAAAATGTCTGAGCAAACCATCTACTCTGCAACCGAAAGGAAGTCTAAACTAATTCATTCTCCTACAACTTCTACTAAGGAAGTCAAACTTCAGAAATTTATTAATGAAAAACATGACTGATATTTTAAATTCCCGATTTCTTTCATTCTGCCTTCACTGATTAACATGAAATATTCAGACAAAGGAATACAAATGCATATTACCTGTAATATTTCATGCTGTCATTGGAATGCATTAAGGCTGACCTTTTCAGGGTGTTCAAATTTCTAACCAATGGGTTACTACACCTCTATAATGCAAATCATTCTGGCAATCAGGTCAAAACACTTTCTGATTTAAAACATGACTTGTTTAGTCGATTTTTTCCTAAATGTCATAAGTATAAGTAGTTGGCAAATGTTTACTGATTAAGTCTTTGGAAGTCACTGAATCTATCATACATGTATCAGTAAAGCAAGACACATTTTACATCTGGTTCTTACATCAGTAATTGAACCGACATCAATGTGTTCTTGAAAAATGCCATCTCTTGAGAACAATAAATGATGGAGCCTTGAACTTCAATGTTTTCCACTCGGCTGGGAATGCAACCGTCCCCTAAAGAGGAGGGAAATGTTTTTCTGCAGCCTGTCAAAATATTTTCTGACGTTTCATGAAAGGACTTGAGATCAGTCAGAAATCTGAAAGTTTCTGGTTTTGACTGTGTTTCAAGATCACTGAAATGAAAGGCAGATGATGGCTCCCGTAAAAACTCTGAGGTTTATTTCAAACAGCGGAAGGCTTTCCAATATCAGGTAGAAAACTAGAAAGAAATGTCAGCTTGTCTGTCCGGTATTTTAATGCAGATGCCTGGCTGGTATGGACCATTTTTAAGTTTGGTGTCGATTCCTACTTGAGAACAGTCAGTGTCACTGGAATGCCAGCCAGACAGGCTTAGTAAGAAAGGACATATTTCCCATAGAGGGAGTGCAATGGAGGGTTATCAGAATAATCCTTGGGATGACAGGATTGTTTTATGAGGACAGATTGAGGGGTTTGGGTGTGTATTCTTAAGAAGTTCAAAGAATGATGGGTGTTTGAAATTTACAAAATCCTTACAGGTATGTAACAGAGTGGATGTCAATAACATGTTTCCCTTGGCTGATGAGTCTAAAACCTATAAGTACAATCTCAAGATAATAGCTAGGATAGCTAGGACTTATGTGAGAGGAATTTCATCATTTAGAGGATAATATTTGATATTATTACAGAGGGCTGTACAAGCTCAGTCATTAGGCAAGTTCAAGACAGAAATCGATCTTTCTCAACACTAACGACATCAAGGGATATTGAGATATTGTGTGAAAGTTGTATTAAGATAGATGGTCAGCCATGATTAATTGAATGAAAGAATGGAAGAATGATGGCTGAATGGCCTACTCCTGTTCATTTGCTTCTGTGTTTCCATTAATCTACTCATTCATCACAGACAAATCCAGCATGTTTCTGCCTTGCAAATATCCCAACAAGGAGAAGGCAAGAACTGCAGATGCTAGAGCCAGAATCTGTACAGTGTGGAGCTGGAGGAACACAGCAGGTCAGGCAGCATCAGAGGAGCAGGAAAGTTGATGTTTCTGGTTTGCATCCCTCATCAGGACCCAACTCAAAATCCCAATGATATGGATTCACAAGGAGTCATGTGGAGATCTAGTACAGCCTGTTCCAGAACTTGCTGTTCTAAGAAACTAACCCAAAACCATTTGATAAACCTTTGTCTATTTGACTTTTTTCTAGTCTATATGTAGATTAAAATATCCTAGGATTATCCACCATGCCTATATAACAAACTCTCATTATTCCTTCTTTCATGCTCCACCATACTACATTGTTACTGTAAAGGGTATTTAACACCACTGTCACAATGACTTCTGGAACTTATTGTTTCTAATTTCTACTCAAATCTTTTCCAGATCTTTTCCTGAACTTCAATCATCTTTCTCTGTTGTGTTATCATTAACCAATAGAACCATTCCTCTACCTATTCTTAGCTTCCTGTCATTTCTAAATATCCTGTGTACCCTTCAACATTCAGGTGCCAATCTATGTCAACCTGCAACCATGTCTGTGTAATGCCCATTGGATCTTAACTTATTCATTTCTATTTGCACTTTCAGTTCATCTGTTTTGTTTGAACATTATGTGGATTCTGATACAGAGCCCATATCCTTTTATTCTCTTTGTAAATTCTAGACTGATCTATTAGTTTACTTTTAGATTTGGACTCTCTATCCTTTCCTGTTATAGTCAGTTAATCACTTCCTATGTCTATACCTTTATCTTTAGCTGATATCAATTGATGTTGCCAGGAAGAGATAGAAGTACAAAGATACAAAGAAGAGTACAGTTCTCACAACTCCTTTAAACTTACCCCATTTTACTTTAAACGTATGTGCCTTAGTAACTGACATTTCTACCCTGCTAAAAAGACTCTGACTTATCCATTCAAATCAGGCCATCCAAAGTTTTATCAGGTCACCCCTTATCCTTCGGATTTCAAATGAAACAAACCAAGTTTATCCAATCTCTCCCCACATCAAATACCCTCCAAGCTAGGCAACATCGTGGTAATCTGTTTCTGTACTCTCTGCAGGGCCTTCACATTCTTCTGGTAGTGTGGGGACCAGAGCTGTACACAACATTCCAAATATGGCCCAACTAAAGTTCGATACAGCTGCAAAATGTGCCAGTTTTTATTCTCTTTGTCCCAACTGATGAAGGCAAGCATGCCATTTGTCTTCAAAAACAGAAGTTGTTGGAAAAGCTCAACAAGTCTGGCAGCATCTGTGAAGAAAAGCTAGAGTTAACGTTTTGGGTCCGGTGACCCTTCCTCAGAACTGATGGTAACTAGGAAAATGTTGGTTTATATGCAGAAGATAGGATGGGGGAAGGGGTTAAGGAGTAAATGATAGGTAGGAATAGATCCCAAAGAGAGAGGAGAGTTGTTGGATAGACAAAGGATTTGATAACGATCAGACTAGGAGGGTGAATAGCTGTTAATGGGGACTGTTAGTGATTGACAGTACGTAGTGTGTTGCAGGTGGGCTCTGTCACCACCTATCATTTACTCCTTACCCGCTTCCCCCACCCTATCTTCTGCATATAAACCAACACTTTCCTGCTGACATAATTTCTGAGGAAGGGTCACTGGACCTGAAACGTTAACTGTGATTTTCTTCACACATGCTTCCAGACCTGATGAGTTTTTCCAGCAACTTCTGTTTTTGTTCCTGATTTACAGCATCTGCAGTTCTTTTGGTTTTTATGCCATTTGCTTTCTTGAACATCTTATCCATTTGTGTAGCCACTTTCAGGGACCAATGGACCTGGATGCTTAGATCCCTCTGCATGTTGATGCTATCAAGCGTTCTGCCATTTACTGTATACGTTCCTCCTGCATCAGATCTTCCAAAGTGCATTACCTCACATTTGTCTGGATTAAATTCCATCTGTCATTTCTCCACCAAGTCTCCAAACTATCAAATCCTGCTGTATCCTCTGGAGTGCTTCTCACTATCTGCAACTCCCCCAATCTTTCTGATGTCTGCAGACTTACTAATTGGGCCAACTACATTCTCTTCCAAATTATTTGTATGCATTCAACAAAGGTCCCAGTACTGATCCCTGTGGACCACCACTGGTCACAGATCTCCAGTCAGAAAAACATCTTTCCACTGCTTTATTTTGTCTTCTATGTGTAAGCCAGTTCTGTATCCATTTTACCAGCTCACCAGCAATCCCATGTGACTTTACCTTTTGTATCAGCCCACCATGAGGGACCTTGTCAAAGGCCTTGCTAAAGTCCATATAGACAAAATCTACCACACTGCCCTCATCAATTGGCTTTGTCACTTCATCAAAAACTTACTCAAGTTTGTGAGACATGATCTTCCCTGCATAAAGCCATGCTACCTATCACAAATAAGTTCATATTTTTCTAAATGTGAGTAAATCCTACCCCTGAGAATCTTCTGTAATAATTTCCCTACCACTGTCAGAAAGCTCACAAGGCTATAATTTCCCAAATAATTCCCATTGCCCTTCTTAATCAAAAGAACAACAATGGCTGTTCTCCAATCCTCAGGGACCTCTTCTGTGAATAAAGAGGATGCAAAGATTTTGTACAAGGTCCCAGCAATTTCCTCACCTGCCTCCCTCAGTTTTCGGGGGTAGATCCCATCAGGTCCTGGAGACTTGTCTACCATAATGTCTTTTAAAATACCCAACATCTTCTCCTTTTACGTATTGATATGACCTAGTATATCAGCATACCCCTTCCGAGACACCATCCACCATGTCTTTCCCCTTTGTAAATACTGATGTAAAGTATTTGTTAAGGACCTCATCCACTTCCTCCAGCTCCATGCATAAATTTCCTCCTTTGTGCTTGAGTTGACCTACCCTTTGCCTAGCTAACCTTTGCTCCTTATGTATGTATAAAGTGCCTTAGGATTTTCCTTAATCCTGTTGGCCAAAGGCACTTTGTGGCCCCTTTTAGCCCTCCTAATTCCTTGCTTGAGTTCTTTCCTGACATCTTTGTATTCTTTGAAGCCTATGATTGTCTTAATTTTCTTAAAGCTTATATATGGGGAGACAATGGCCTAGTGGCATCATCACTGGACTATTAATCCAGAGACCTAGGTAATGTTCTGGGGACTTGGGTTCAAATCCCATGATGGCAGGTGGTGGAATTTGAATTCAATAAATATCTGGAATTAAGAGTCTAATGATGACCATGAATCCATTGTCAATGGTCAGGGGAAAAACCCATCTGGTTCACTAATGCCCTTTAGGGAACGAAACTGCCATTCCTACCTCGTCTGGCCTACATGCAACTCCAGACCCACAGCAATGTGGTTGATTGATAACTGCCCTCTGGGCAATAAATAGTGGCCTAGCCAGTGGTGCCCTCATCCCCTGAATGAATAAAGGACAAAGGTTTCATATTTCTTTTTAACTAAACTTTCAATTTCTCTTGTCATCCAAGGTTTCCGAATCTTGCCATCCTTACCCTTTGTTTTCACAGGCACATCCTGGCCCTGAATGCTAATCAAGAGGTCTTTAAGAGATTCTCACATGCCAGATAAAGATTTACCTTCAAACAGCTGCTCCCAGTCTACATTCCTCAGGTCCTGAGGGGATGGCATAGCAGTGACTGAAATCGGATGGTGACCAGAGGGGTGATTCTGAGGTCAGTGGAAGCTTTCATTCATGGGTTGCTTTTGAAGAGTTCCATCAGAAAGGGGCTTTGAAGATTGCTGACCTTCCCCTCCTCTCCTTCGTTCTCGCCTTATTAAATGATCACCTTTGTCACTCTGCCGTTCCACTTGTTCTTCCTTCTTTACTTCATCTTCATTTTCCACTGTCTGCTCATCTTTCTCATTTTGTCATCTGGCAGATGGTGGTTATGGCTGCTTCCTCCAAATAGATATGTGGTGGAGCATGCAGCCTACAAGCACAAATATAGATAATGTAGATTACTGAGCTTTAAACTACACTGGAGTTCATGCAAAAATGCATGCAATTCGAATAGTGGTGATATTTCATAAACAAACAGTTAACCTGTGAGCATAATTATAGAATCATACAGTACAAAAGAGGCCCTTTGGCCCATAGAGTCTGCACTGACGAAGTTACTCGAAGTCTACACTAGTCTCACTTTCCAGCACTTGGCCCATAGCCTTGAACGTTATGGCATTTCAAGTGCTTATCTAAGTAATTTTTAAAGGTTGTGAAGTTTCCTGTCTCAAATGCCCTCCCAGGCAGTACATTGCAGATTCCCTCCACCTTCTGGGTGAAATCCCCTCAAATTCTATTACATTTCACATGAAAATTATGCCCACTTCAACTAAGGGAGTTAGCTGCTTTCTATCCTTCCTGTTTGTGCTCCCCCTCCACTTCCCCCCCCCCCCCCCCCCCTCCCCCCATTATCCAACATGAGCTCCTGAAGCTAGGGATTTATGGACAAGCACCCCAAGATCTCTCTGTTCCTCTGAACCTCCTAGTGTCCTGCCATTCATTTGAGTACTCCCTTTTCTTGTTAGTTCTTCCAAAGTGCATCACATCAAATTTAACAGAGTTAAATTCCATCTGCCTTTGATCAGCCCAACTAACTAATTCGTTTATATCCTCTTGTAATCAAAGATTTTCTTCCTCACTATTAACCACCCAACCAATCTTCATGTCATCCGCAAACTTACTTAACATCCCTCCCAACATTATCCCTTACATTGTGTATATGTATAAAACAAACAATAAAGGACCCAGCTCTGATCCCATATGGTATGCTAGTGGACATCGACCACAGCCTTGTACCACCAGTCTCTGTCTACTACCATTTAGCCAATTTTGGATCCAACTTGCCAAGTTACCATGGATCCATATGCTTTTATGCTCTTTATCACTCTCCCATGTGGGACATAATCAAAGGTTTTGCTGAAATTCATATAAACTACATCAACTGCACTACCCTCACCTACACACCTGGTCACCTCCTTGAAAAATTCCATCAAATTTATTCAGCATGACCTCCCTCTGACAAAGCCATGATGATTATCCTTCATTAAACTTTGCCTCTCCAAGTAGAGATTAATTTTCTCCATCAGAATTTTCTGCAATAGTTTCCCTACCATCAGTCCATAATTTCCTGGCTTATCTCTATCACCTTCTTGAAAAATGGACTATATTAGCTATCCTCCAGTTCTCCGGCATGTCCCCTGTGATTTAAAAAATTTACAGCCCATGTAATTTCCTCCCTCATCTTCCACAGAAGCCTGGGATACAAACTATCTGGACCTGGGTATTTGTCCACTTTTAAGCCGCCCAAAAGCTCCCTATGTCAGTCCACTTAAGGACTTCACAATTCCTCCTCCTGAAAGCTGTACCTACATATCCCTTCTTCAAAGTGAAGACCATTGTAAAGTATTCATTTAACATGCTACCACTGTCTTCCAGCTCCACACACAGATTGTCTACTTGGTCCCTACTCAGTCCCACTCTTTCCCTGGTTATCATCTTCCCTTTTATTTACTTATAGAATATTTTGGGATTCTCCCTAATCTTGCCTCCTAGTGTTTTTCAATTCCCTTCTTTGCTCTCTTAATTTTTTTTCTTAAGCCACCCCGCTGCATTGTGTATGCTTCACCAGGACCTCCATTGATTTGTTCTCTTTGTACTTGTAGTAGTGGTCTTTCTTTTTGTTCTTATCCAGCCCTGAATATTCCCAGGCATCTAGGGTTCTCTGGGCTTGTTGCTCCTACATTTCACCCTGAAGGGAATATGTTGAGCCATTCTTTTTGAATGCAAACCAGTCTTATGCTGTAAATTTCCCTACAAATTGCTGTTCTCAGTCTACTTTGGCCAGATCCTGCCTTATTTCAATAAAATCTGTCTTCCCCAAATCCAAAATCTTTTTTTTTGTAAACCATCTTTTTCCTTTTGCAACATAAACATACAAAGTATGGTGTGGCTCCTATCACTAAAAATATTTGCCTGGTTGAATTCCCCAGAATTAAAGTCCAATACTGTACCTTCCTTATTGGGCATTCTACATGTTGATATGAAAAGTCCTCCTGATATATTTCAAGAAATCTACTCCCTCTAAACCCTTTGCACTGTGACAATCTCAATTAGTGTTGGGGAAGTTGAAATCTCCTAACGTAATTACCCTGTTATATTTTACACACCTCAGTGAATTTCATACATATCCACTCTCTAATTGCCCACTGACTGTCTGGGGGCTATGACATACTCCCAGCAGTGAAACTGCCCCCTTTTTATTCCAAGATATTACCTCTCCTTACTGCGGTAACTGACTGCTTAACTAATAATGCAACACCAACACATTTACACCCTCCCCTGTATTGGCTGAAGATCCTATACCTCAGAATGTTGAGTTGCCAGTCCTGCCCTTCCCTTAACCATGTTTCTGAGATGGCAGCAATATCACAACTCTACTTGTCAATCCATGATCTTAACTAATCTATCTTACCTACAAGACTCGTAACATTAGAATAGAGGCCATCCAGCCTTGCCTTGAAAATCAGCATAGCTAAACTTCGTCTGCTTTAGTTCCTTTACTAAGGTACACTATGTCCCTATTGAACTAACATTCTGTATACCCTTCTGCTGTTGGGAGATACCTCATGCTGTTGAGCAGTATATTCTGCCAAGCAAAATAACAGGCTGCTGGTTTCATTGTGGAGTTGCAAAATAGTAATGTGGGCTTTTCTTTTTATTCAGTCATGGGATGTGGACATTGCTGGTTGGACCAACAGTTATTGCCCATCCCATATAATCTCCCTGCATCTTGGACCCTGTTTTAGAGTCTTTGGTGGCTGTGTAAAGCTTGAAACCCAGAGTCCTCACACTTTAACTGACTTAACTTATAACAACTTAACTTCTGAGATCTTTAACTCATGTTTGTGAGTTAGTAAAATAGATTGGTTATAGGACGCCCAAGCTGAGCACTGAATCCAGTCAAATACTTCCTAAACTTGTAAATAATTTCACATAAACAGGAAGCATCATTTGTAAATTTCCTGTTTTGTGACAGTTGCAGTTGTGATAGTGTGTTTTTCTTTGAAGGGAAACCTCGAGGATCTTGCTTCCAATATATTTGTTGTTGCTTTGAACTTGGTTCTCAGGAATGTTTTATATTTCCTTTCACCAGACATCCAAGTGTTCCTTGACGTCGAAGGGCATGAAGATTATTAGCAGGTCCTCCACTTCATCCAATCCTTCACTCAAATGATTTTGCAAACCACTTTCATACGTTACAATGCACCACTAATTTATGAAGTACTGGGTAGCTTTTAACAACTTCTATGCCTAAAATTAGACCCTTTCCTGGCAATATGCAACAGCATGGAGTGAGCATTCTGGCAAATACAGACTCCCTGTATTTGGGAGTGTCATTCCATACATCCAATTAAAACTCCCTCAAAGAGTTCCCAATTTGTATGTATGGTTGCAGATAAAATAAATTATTTATTCATGGGATGTGGGCATTGTTGACTGGGTGAGCATTTATTGCCCATCCTTAGTTGCCTTTGAGAAGTTGGTATTGAGCTGCCTTTTTAAACCACTGCAGTCCACTTAGTTTAAGTATACCAACAATGCTCTTAAGGAGGGAATTCCAGGATTTTGGTCAGCAAGTCTGGAGGGCTGATGATATTTCCAAGTTAGGATGGTGTGGGCTGGGAGAGAAACTTTGAGGTTGTAATATTTATATGTACCTACTGTCTTTGTCTTTCTAGTTGGATGTGGTTGTGGGTTTGGAAGGTGCTGTTTAAGGAACCTTGATGAATTTCCGCAGTACAGCTTAGAGACAGTACACACCGTAGCTTCTCAATGTCAGTGGTGGACAGAATGAATAATTTTGGATGTGGTACCTGTCAAACAGCCTGCTTTGTCCTGGATGGTGTCAAGCTTCTTGAGTGTTGTTGGAGCTGCACTCATCCAGTCAAGTGGAGAGAATTCCATCAGACTCTTAACTTGTAAGTGGTAGACAGGCTTTGGGGAGTTTGGAGGTGTGTTGCTTGCTGCAAGATTCCTAACCTCTGGCCTGTTCTTTTAACCACTGTATTTATATGACTAGTCCAGTTCAGTTTCTGGTCAATGGTAGATCTCAAGATGTTGATGGTGGGGGATTCAGTGATGGTAATGGCGTTGAATTTCACTTTGCAAGAATATTTGGACATGAGATATAAGATCCCTGAATTATTGTTTTTCATCTTGTCCTAATGCCACTAAAAGACTTGTGGGCAGATTTTCAACTTATTGACGAGGTATAAAGCTAACATCTTTGATCAAGCCTCCTTCCAATCAGTAAAAGGAATCAGGTACACCTCTAAAGTGAGTACTGATGTCCACTACAGGTATTACATAATCCAAGACAAGATTAATTGCCACTCAGAAAAAGATGGGTTAATAAATGACAACAGCAGGGATTTGGCAAAAAAAAATCTAAGTGGTAAGATTGAATCAGAGATAGTTGGAACTGCAGATGCTGGAGAATCCGAGACAACAAGGTGTAGAGCTGGATGAACACAGCAGGCCAAGCAGCATCATAGGAGCAGAAAGGCTGACATTTCGGGCCTAGACCCTTCATCAGAAAAGGGGGAGGGGAAGGGGGTTCTGAAATAAATAGGGAGAGAAGGGGAGGCGGATAGAAGATGGATAGAGGAGAAGATAGGCGGAGAGGAAACAGACAGGTTGAAGAGGCGGGGATGGGGTCAGTAAAGGTGAGTGTAGGTGGGGAGAAGCGGGGCAATAGGTCAGTCCAGACAGGTCAAGAGGGCAGGATGAGGTTAGTAGGTAGGAGATGGGGGTGCGGCTTGAGGTGGGAGGAGGGGATAGGTGGGAGGAAGAACAGGTTAGGGAGGCGGGGACAAGCTGGACTGGTTTTGGGATGCGGTAGGGGGAGGGGAGATTTTGAAGCTTGTGAAATCCACATTGATACCATTGGGCTGCAGGGTTCCCAAGAGGAATATGAGTTGCTGTTCCTGCAACCTTCAAGTGGCATTGTTGTGGCACTGCAGGAGGCCCAGGATGGACATGTCGTCTGAGGAATGGGAGGGGGAGTTGAAATGGTTCGCGACTGGGAGGTGCAGTTGTTTATTGCGAACTGAGTATAGGTGTTCTGCAAAGCGGTCCCCGAGCCTCCGCTTGGTTTCCCCGATGTAGAGGAAGCCACACCGGGTACAGCG
>NC_063337.1:26167603-26241987 GCF_021869965.1 Rhincodon typus | reverse complement strand
CCTGGCTGCTGCTTTTATACTCCACTTAGAGGCTATCCATCCCCATCCCACCCAACAGTATCCAAAACGGTACACCCGTTAGAGAGGGAAATAGCCACAGGAGTCTCCTGCACTACCTGCCTGCCTTTCTTGGTGGCCACCCATCTACCTCACGGTGTCTATCACACTCTTTGCTCCCGTATGCTCCTCAGTGTGTCCAAATGTCACCCCAACTGAACTAGGCAGGCTGTGAGGAGCTGCAGCTGGTCATTCTTCCTGCAGACATAGTCATCAAGGACACTAGACTATTCCCTGATCTCCCACATCTGACAGGAGGAGAACACTATTGTCCTAGGTGCCATCTCTGCCTCTTTACACTAAGAAAGATAAAAGAATCTTACCTTACCTGCCTTACCTGTGACAGGTAGCATTGGTTTCGTATGGGGAAGGTCATGTCTCACCAACCTGACCAAATGTTTTGAAGAGGTGACGAAGATAATTGATGAGGGAAGAGCTGTGGATGCATTTTATATGGACTTTAGTAAGGCATTTGATAAAGCCCCACATGGCAGATTGGCACAAAAACTAAAATCACATGGGATTCAGTGTGGTTTGGCTAGATGGATACAAAATTGGCTTGGTCATAGAAGGCAGAGGGTAGCAGTGGAAGGGTTTTCAGAATGGTGACAGCTAACTAGTGGTGTTCCACAGGGATCAGTCTTAGGTCCTTTGTTGCTTGTAGTATATATAAATGATCTGGAGGAAAATGTGTGTGGCCTGATTCGTAAGTTTGCAGATGTCATGATGATTGGTGGAGTCGCTGATAGTGCCAATGATTGTGAAAGGATACAACAGGACATAGATAGATTGGCAACTTGGGCACAGAAATGGCAGATGGAGTTTAATCCAGACAAATGCGAGGTGATGCATTTTGGAAGATCAAATTTAGGTGCAAATTATACTGTAAATGGCAGAACCCTTAGGAGCATTAACATACAGATGGATCTGGGTGTGCAGGTCTACAGTTCCCTAAAAGTGGCAACACAGGTGGCCAAAGTGATTAAAAAGGCATATGACATGCTTACCTTCATCAGCCAGGGCATGGAGTACAAGAGTTGGCAAAACATGTTGCAGTGATATAAAACCCAGTTAGGCCGCATTTGGAGTATTGTGTGCAGTTTTGGTTGCCACACTACCAGAAGGACGTGGAAGCTTTGGAGAGAATACAGAGATGGTTCTCCAGGATGTTGCCCAGTCTCGAGGGCATTGGCTATGAGGAAAGGTTAAAAAGACCAGGATTGTTTTCACTGGAAAGACGGCGGCTGAGAGGAGACCTGACAGAGGTCTACAAAATTATGAGAGGCATAGATAGGGTGGATAGTCAGAAGCTATTTCCTCGGGTTGAAGTTTCAATTACAAGGGGGCACAAGTTGAAAGTGAGAGGGCAAAAATTTAAGGGAGATGTGCGAGGAAAGTTTTTCATGCAGAGAGTGGTAAGAGCCTGGATGCGCTGCCAGAAGAGATGGAGGAAGCAGGCACATTGGCAACATTTAAGAGGCATCTGGATGGTTACATGATTAGGGAGGGAATAGAGGGCTACGGACCAAATAAGGGCAGAAGGTTTGTTTTTTTTTAGTTTAGTCAAGTACTCTTTTGTTTGTTCTTACTCAGTGAAGCCCTATATCCACCTAAGCCCGCACTTATACCAACTAGCTGCACTGACTGGTTCCTTAAATTACAATGCAATCTTTACAAGCAGACCAAATTCTCCCTAGGCTACAACAAACTTCCTATCAGTCTCTCTTAATGTCTCTCCTCTTTTTTATTGGTTAGAGGAGGAAGCAAGGAAACACCACAGTAATGTTTGGGGCTTACCATTCCTTGACACTGAGCTCTTCCTTACTCCACAGTCAGCATGGCGTATTGCAGGGAAGGTCATGTCTTACTAACTTGATTGAATTTTTTGAGGAGGTGACGCAAGTGATTGATGAGGGTAGAGCAGTGGATGCTGTTTACATGGATTTTCGTAAGACTTTCGACAAGGTTCCTCATGGTACGCTCATGCAGATTATTAATTTGTATGGGATCCATGGTAACTTGGCCGCGAGGATTCAGAATTGGCTTACCCATAGAAGACAGAGAGTATTGGTGGAAGGCGGTTTTCAGACTGGAGGTGCATGACTTGTAGGTGTTCCATAGGGATCCATACTGGCACCTCTGCTGTTGGTGATATATATAAATGACTTAGATGAAAATGTAGATGGGTGGGTTAGTAAGTTTGCGCACAGTACAAAGATCAGTGGAGTTGTGGGTAGTGTAGAAGGTTGACACTGGATACAGGGGGATACAGATCAATTGCAGATATGGGTGGAGAAATGGCAGACAGAGTTTCATTTGGGTAAATTTGAAGTGCTGCACTTTGGGAGATCAAATGTTAAGGAAAAGTATACAGTTAATGGCAGGAGTCTGAACAGGATTGATGTACAGAAGGATTTTGGGGTTCTAATCCATAAGCTCCCTGAAAGTAGCCACGGAGGTAGATATGGTGGTACAGAAGGTATATGGCATGCTTGCCTTTTGTGGATGGGGAATTGAGTACAAGAGTCAAGCTGTCAATGTTGCAGCTTTATAACACTTTGGTTAGGCCACATTTAGAGTGGTCGCCATATTACAGGAAGGATATGGAGGCTTTGGAGAGGGTGCAGAAGAGGTTTACCAGGATGCTGCCTGGATTAGAGAGTATGAGCTATAAGGAGAGACTATAAAGACTTGGGTTGTTTTCTCTTGAGTGGCAGAGGCTGAGGGGAGACTTGATAGAAGTCTATAAAATTATGAGATGCATAGATAGGGTTCACGGTCAGAATGTTTTTCTCAGAGTTGAGATATCTAATACTAGGGGCCATGCATTTAAGGTGAGAGGGGGAAAGGTTAAAGGAGACGTGAGGGCCATGTTCTTTACACAGAGAGTGGTAGGAGTCTGGAACGCACTGCCAGGGGTGCTGGTGGAGGCAGATACAATTGGGGCATTTAAGGGACTTTTAGATAAGCACATAAATATGCAAAGAATGGAGGGATATGGACCAAGGACAGGCAGAAGGGATTAGTTTTGTTTGACGTCATGTTTGGCGCAAAATAATGGGCCGAAGGGCCCGTTCATGTGCTGTACAGTTCTATGTTCTATGTTCTGTGATTTATGTGGAAGTTAAGCTAAACCATAGACGGAGTATTGTGTCCACAATTCTGGAACACACTTTTGGAAGATGTTAATGTTTGGAGAATGGTTAAAATGATAACAGAAATGAGGGATTTCAATTACATGGACGGACTAAAGAATTTGGAAATATGATGAAAGGTCATCAAGCTGCTGTGTTAACTGTTACATTGACTGCAGATACTGAGTGCTGAAGCTCAATTTGTTCTCCTTAAGAGAGAGAAGTTTGGGCAGATATTTAATATATGGGCTCAAAATGATGAAAATTGTTTATGGAGCTGTGAGTATAGAATGCTGAAAGTATATCACCAATAGTAGGGTAAAGAAATTAGACAGGGACAAGAGCCCAGAATTTGAGGCTTGCAGAGATCTAGGAGTGTTTTAGGACTGGAGGAGATTGCATTCATATGAATAGTAAGATTACAGAGTGGTTTGAACACTAAAGTGAGCATTTTATATTCGAGCTGTTGTTTGGCTAAGAGCCAAAGTAGATCTGACAGCACAGGAGTGTTGGGTGAATGATACTTCATGCAAGTGAGGATATGAATAACAGATTGTTGGAGGAGCTCAAGTTTATAGAGATGAAGATAAAAAAAATTCCTCTTGTCAGCCTTTTAAAATCAATTCATGGGTTGTGGGTATTACTGGCTGAGCCAGTCTTTTATTACCTATTCCTATTTGCCCTTGAGAAGGTGGCGCTGACTCCATTTGGTGTATGTTCACCATATTGTTCGAGAGGAAGCACTCTAAGAAATCTTGGTAAATTTCTGCAAAATATCTTGTCAATAGCACACATTGTTCCTGTGAGCATTGGTGGTGGATGGACTGAATATTTGCGGATATGGGTTTGTAGGCCTATCAAATATCAAATTTGAATAGTTGAATCTGCAAGTAACAATGTGGTCTACTAGCATTCTTTGAAATAATACTATCTGCATATAAAAAACACATGTTTATGCAGACAATTTCAGGTTTATTGTTCTAGCATGTTAATACATTGGTTTTGCAGACTTGTCTGCACAAATCCATCAATATCATTGCTGCACTTAGACCAAGTTTAACAGCTGTAAGATATATAGGACATGTAGTGATAACAGCTGAGGCCCTTTGTTTCCAAACCACTTGGTTCCTCAAACTTTTAATTCCACCCAGGAAAAAAAAGTCTTCAAACATTTTGGTACAGGTTTTATATTCAGTGACGAATGAATAATGATTATCATTCCTTTTGCTTACAGCTGGCCATTTACTGTTCATGGGATTTGTACAAAAAAATAGCCATGATGAATCCAAAAGAGCATGATTTCATTTGATGTCCCTTTTGCCTCCAGCAGAATCTGATATGACAATGCTTATGTTATCCCTTGTAACATAAGAAACTGGGTGTGGGTAATGTGGTACCGAAAGATCCACCCAATATTTATCACGGCTCTGTAATATGGGAAAATTTTACATTCACAGGCACTGGGCTAAGATCAAGCTATTCGACTACAAACAGCAGCATGCTTCCATCATCTTCTTCCATGCTTCAAAAGGCC
This sequence comes from Rhincodon typus, assembly GCF_021869965.1. Taxonomy (NCBI): domain Eukaryota; kingdom Metazoa; phylum Chordata; class Chondrichthyes; order Orectolobiformes; family Rhincodontidae; genus Rhincodon; species Rhincodon typus. Next base: position 26,237,262 of record NC_063337.1, on the reverse strand, counting down.
CAAGCTAAGATGGAATGGGAGATCTTTATTCCCTCAGTTCACATGCTGTGGTACAGTGATAAGATCATGAGCACACCTTTTAAATGTGTATTAATTTATTGACGGTGAAAAATAAATGAACAGAGTAAGTAACTGTGTTTGTGATCGATGAATCAGATTGAAGAATCATGGAACCATACAGAAACCAGAAGCAGAAGTAAGTTATTTGGCCCTTCAAGCCTGATCTGCCATACAATATGATCAAGGCTGATCCTCTGTCTTAATGCCATAATCCTACTAAGTCCCCACATTCCTTGATGCCTCTTAAAATCTATATGCAATGACTTGGCCTTCACAGCTCTTAGTGGTAGACAGTACCTGATCCTGTAGCTGTTTTCAAGTGCTCTGCAGTAAGCATTTTATATTTATGGACTCTAGTATTTTCCATATGACCGATATCAGGTGAACCAGTCTTCTCCCGCTTTCTCTCTATCCTTTTTAAAACAGTGGGGTTACATTAGCAACCCTCCAATCCATAGGAACTGTATCAAAGTCTGTAGAATCTTGAAAGATTCAATTAATCAAATATTTCTCAAGTTACTTCTTTAAGCAATCTGGGACATAAATTTTCGAGCCCTGGGGATTTTTCAGCGTTTAATCCCATCAATTTTTGCAACAAATTTCGCTACTAATAATGATTTCCTTCAGTTTTTCCATCTCATTAGACACTGTGTTTCAACATTTTTGAGGTGTTATGTTCTCCCTTGTCAAGCCAGAACCAAAATATGCATTTAATTGGTCTGCCATCTGTTTCCAATTATAATACTCTTTGTTAATGATTTTAAGAGACCTAAATTTGTCTTCAGTAATCTTTTTTGTATCACTTTTAAAAAGTTGTTTGCCTTCCTGATTGCTTGCTGGACCTAACTGTGTATTTTCATTTCTGAGGTGCAGGAGATGTCCAAACCTCTTTGTTCATTCATACTTCCCAATATATTAACATTTAAATAATATTTTATCTTTCTATTTTTCACACTGGTGCGTATCACTTCAAATTTATCTAGGTTGTACTGCATCTGCCATGTGTTTGCCCACACAGCTGTTCCAAATCACCTTAAAGCCTCCTGGCTTCCTCCTCACAATCTGCCCAATTTTGTATCATCAGCAAACTTTGGACATGTTATATTTGATTCCTTCCTCTAGGTTATTTACATATATTGTGAATAGCTGGGCCCAAGCGCTGATCCTTGCGATACTCTACTAGTCATTGCCTGCTCCTCAGAAAAAGACCTACTTATTTTCCCTCTCTGTTTTCTGTCTGTCAACCAATTCTTGATCCATGCCGATTAATTATCCCTTATCCCCGTCCTTTAAATTTGCTTACTAACCGCATATGCGACATTTTATCCAAGGCCTTCTGAAAATCCAAATACACCACATCCACTAGCTCTCCCTTATCTATTCTACTAGTTACATCCTCATACAATTGCAGTAGACTTGTTAAGCATGATTTGCCTTTCATAAACCCTTTTCCAATCCCGTTTATGTTTCCTGAATGTTCTGTTTTCATGCCTTTTCAAATAAAGTCCAGCATTTTCCCCACTATTGATGTTTGGCTAGCCAGTCTATAATTCTCTTGTTTATTTTTCTCTCTCCTTCCCTTTTTAAATCATGGATTACATTTGCCACACTCCAATCTGTAAGAACTGCTCTAAAATCTATAGTGTTTTGGAAGATGACTGCCAATAAATACACTATTTCAAGGGCCACTTCTTTTAGTACTCTGGTATGTGGATTATCAGGCCCTGGGGATTAGTCAGCAGGTTAAAACACCAATAACTTCCCCAGCACTATTTTCATATTAATACTGATTTCCTTCAATTTCACCCTGAATTCCCTAATATTCTTCACCAAGCCGATTCCCAGAAAGCATGCGGTATAATATGCGCAATGAGAAGAGAAAGATGGAGTTATGAAAGAGGGAGAGAGAAGTGCAGCAAAATTTAAAACAAAAAAAATCCATAAGTTCTTAAACTTTCAACAATTATTAAAATTTGAAGGAATCAAGGACACTTCAACCTGAAAGACTAAACAGAAGAGATAATGAGATGCTGATTACCTGCTGTCCCCTTTTGGAATGAAGCTATCTCCCCTGTAAGTATAGTCAGAAGTCACACGACACCAGGTTGTAGTCCAACACTTCACCTGACGAAGGAGCAGCGCTCTGAAAGATGTGATTTCAAATAAATCTGTCAAACTATAACATGGTGTCATGTGATTTCTGACTTTGTCCATCCCAGACCGACACCATTACCTCCACACCCTGTAGATATGTTTATGTTTTCCCTTTGTAAACTCATAGAAAAAGGTGGGTTCAAAAGCTAGCTGCACTTGCAGGTCTGTGTGCATTAATAGTCTGAAGCGATATTGTTTTGACTACTATTCCCTGAATTCCATTGTTTGAGAACAGTCATTAAACACTCCTGTACTGTAGGCAAAGAAAGGAAAAATCATCAGGCAGCCAGGCAGTTGCCAAGAAACAAAAGGAGTTTGGTCAACCTGCAAACGAGCCAAGGACCTCAAAATAAATTGCCCAACACCAATGTCAACATTTTCAGTACCATTCAACATGAAAGCTGTGACATTCTACAGCCTACTGATCACAAACAACTCAGAAACTAATTCCTGTATCATTTTTAAAATTTCTTTCTTTCTTTGGTCAAGCTTCTTATTCCTTATCTGTGTGTATGTCTGTTGCATTATTATTTCCTCTTAAATTTAGTAACTAAAAATCTCACTCTTTTGTTAATTCAAGAAAGCCTTATTAAATTGGCTCCTTCAAATCATAAATAATTTCAGCCTGGAAGAAAGGTAATCACAAGCTTAAGGAGGACATCATGTCTGAATTAGCCTTGCTGCATCCAATTGAGGGAGTTTGTGATGTTAAAATAGAGAAGCCAATTTATTCGTCCTCTCCGAGGGGCTTAATGATTTTGAGTATCCAGTCTAAAAGCATAATAAATTGGGGCTCTGTCCCAGGGAATGATCATAACATTATCCTTTGTTTCAAGCTCAGTAAGGTAAGTTAAAGTTTTGTTATTTTGAGAAGATAATTTTATTGTAATCTATATAAATCTTATTGTTTGCATTGGTTTATCCCCATTACTTTAAGAATCTGAGTCAGTAGTTCTAGATTTAAGCTAATAGCCTGTCAGTGTAATGATTTCCATCAGAGTGACAAAGAGTGTCTGGTGATATCCTATTCTAGTTTCATTTTGTGATTCAGTGTCAAATAAGTTCAGGGTGCATTGTGCACGCGGTTATCAGAGGTTCTGCTCAGAAAATCAGAACTCCCTTCTTGTATTGATAAAAGAGGCAGAGTGGCAACATGTGTGAAATTGCTACTGCTTGGGTAATCTGGCACCTTATTTCTGTGAGCTCTTTTTGGAATCCTACCATTTCTTCTCTTTTTTTTAATTACGAAGCATGGTTCAGTGCTTTTGTGTCTACAATTATTAAATGCAGATGGCTGGATCAGGACATTAAGCAGGTTTCCCAGTAAATGTAGCAGGCATGTAGCCAGTCATCCCTTTCATATTAGCTACAGTATGAAACAAAATCCAAACAAAGTCATGGTTAGATTTTTAAATTCTAACTTTTATCATCAGATCATCTTTCTCAATTTTTACTTCAAATTACAAATTTAATAAAAAAACAAGCAGAAAATGCTGAAGAAATCAGCTGGTCTAGCAGCATTACTCTCCACTGAGATTTCTGTTATGTTAGATGTAAAAACATTTTCTGCTTTAATGCAGATCTTCAGCATCCACAGTAATTTGCTTTTATAAAATTAATAAGATGGTCACACTTGCATTTTATCCAGTATTGAAGCCAATTGCTAATCACAATCCACCATCAACAATGCAGCTGAAATACCATAAAAAATTATTCATGATTACTTTCAATTAGTAACTTGATGATTTTGCTATTCTTTGTCTTGTTGGTTGAGTGCAGCTCCAACAATACACAAGGAGGCGACAACATCAGACAAAGAAGACCACTTGATTGGCAGCAAATGTAAAACATCCACTTCCCCCACTACCGATGCTAGTAGTAGCAGATGCATCTTAAAGGTGCAATGCAGAAGTTTACCAAGGCTCCTGTGTCAGCACCTTTCAAACTCATAATTTCTTCCATTTAGAAGGACATGTGTAGCAGATACTTGGGAACACTACCATCTAGAAGTTCCCCTCCAAGCCACTCAGCAGCCTGACTTTGAAGTATATCACCGTTCCTTCAATGTCCCTGGATCATAATCCTGGAGATCCCTCTTTAATGGCATTATGGGTGTACCTATACCAAATGGACTCTGGCAGCTCACCACCATCTTCTCGAGGGCAACGAGCAATGGGCACTAAATGCAGGCCAGCTAGCAAAGCCCGCATTCCATGAGTGAATAATTAAAAAGCAAAACAATCAAGAAAGCGATCTAAAACAGTCATGAACAACATTTTGTTTAAATCACTCATGCTTGGTGTTGGCTGGCCAGCACTTATTGCTGGTCCCATGTTGCCCTTGAGAAGGTAGTGGTGAGCTGCTTTCTTGAACCAATGCAGTCCACAACCTGTAGGTTGACCCACAGTGCTATTAGAGAGGAAATTCCAGGATTTTAATCCTGCAGCAGGACCGTTGGTGAATTTCTGCGTTGGATCTTGTAGATATTACACACTGCTGCTACTGAGTGTCGGAAGTGGAGGGAGTGGACATTTGTGGCTGTGGTGCCAATCAAGCAGGCTGCTTTGTCCTGGATGGTGTCAAGCTTCTTGAGTGTTGCTGGAGCTGCACCCATCCAGGCAAGTGGGGAGTATTGCAGCAGAACTCTGCCTTGTGCATTATTGATGGTAGACAGGCTTTGGGGAGTCAGGAGGTGAGTTACTCACCCACCGTATTCCTGGCCTCTAATCAGGTCTTGTAGTTACTGTATTTATATGGCGAGTCCAGTTGAGTTTCTGGTCAATGGTAAACCCCAGGATTTTGATAATGCAGAATTCACCAATAGAAACTCCATTGAATATCAAAGCAGTTAGATTATGTCTTACAGGTGATGGTCAGAGCCTGGCATTTCTGTGGCATGAATATCACTTGCCACTTGTCAGCGCAAGCCTGGATATTGTCCGATCTTGTTGTATTTGAATATGGAGTGCCTCAGTATCTGAGGAGTCGCGAATGTTGCTGAACATTGTGCAATCATCAGCGAACATCCACGTGTGTAACCTTATCATGGGGGGAAGGTCATAGATGAAGCAGCTGAAGACGGTTGGACCTAGGCTACTCCCCTGAGGAACTTCTGCAGAGATGTTCTGGAGCTGAGATGACTAACTGTCAACGAATACAACCATCTTCCTATGTGCCAGGTATGACTCCAGCATGAGGAGAGTTTACCCCCGATACCCATTTATTCCAGTCTTGCTGGGGTTCCTTGATACCACACTTGGTTGAGTGCAGCCTTGATGTGAAGGGCTGTCACTCTCATCTCACCTCTGGAATTCAGCTCTTTTATCCATGTTTGAACCAAGACTGTAGTGAGGTCAGGAGCTAAGTGGCCCTGGCGGAACCCAAACTGAGTGTCAGTGAGCAGGTTATTGCTGTGGAAGTGTTGCTTGAAAGCATTGTTAATTACATCTTCCATCACTGGTGAGGCGATAATTGGATAAGTTGGATTTGCCCTGCTTTTTATGCATAGGATATACCTGACCAATTTTCTACATTGTCAGGTACATGCCAGTATTGTAACTGTACTGGAACAGCTTGGCTAGGAGAGCAGCAAATTCTGGAGCGTACGCTTTTTATAATAATCTTTAGTACTATTGCTGGAACGTTGTCAGGGCCTAGAGTCTTTGCATTATCCAGAGCCTCCATTTCTTGAAAACACATGAAGTGAATCAAATTGGCTGAAACTGTGATGTTAGGGACCACCGGAGCAGGCTGAGATGAATCATCCATTTGGCACTTCTGGCTGAAGATTGCTGCAAAAGCTTCAGCCTTATCTTTTACACTGATGTCCTGTGCTTTTCCATCATTGAGGATAGGGATATTTGTGGAGCCTCCTCCTCCAGTGAATTGTTTAATTGCCCACCACCATTCATGGCAGGACTGCAAAGCTTATATCTGATCCATTGGTTGTGGGATGTCTATTTTAGCTCTGTCTATCACTTGTTGCTTATGCTGTTCGACATGCAAGTAGTCCTGTTTGGTAGCTTCATCAGGTTGACACCTCAGTTTTAGGTATGCTAGTACTGCTCCTGAAATGCCCTCCTGTACTCTCCATTGAACCAGGGTTGATGCCCTGGCTTGATGGTAATGGTTGAGTGGGGCATATGCCAGACCATGAGGTTACAGATTGTGCTTGAGTACAACTCTGCTACTATTGATGGCCCATAGTGCCTCATGGATGTCCAGGCTTAAGTTGCTTGATCTGTTCGAAGTTTGTCTCATTTAGCCACACAACATGATGGAGGATATTCTCAATGTGAAGGTGGGACTTCATCTCCACAAGGACTGTGCGGTGTTCGCTCTTACTGATACTGTCATGGACTGATGCATTTGCGGCCAGCAGATTGGTAAGGATGAGGTCAAGTATGTTTTTTCCTCTTGTTGGTTCCCTCACCACCTCCTGCAGACCCACTCTAGCAGCTATGTCCTTTAGGACCTCATCAGTTCTATCAGTAGTGCTGCTGCCGAACCACTCTTGATGGTGGACATTGATATCCCCTAGCGAGAATACATTTTGCACCCTTGCCATTCTCCGTACTTCCTCCAAGTATTGTTCAATGTGAAGGAATACCGATTCATCAGCCAAGAGAGGGCGGTACGTGGTAGTCCTTGTTTTCCTTGCCCATGTTTAACCTGAAGTCATGAGACTTCATAGAATCCAAAGTCAAACTCCCTACTGACTGTATACTGCTGTGCTGCCACCTCTGCTGGGTGTCTCCTGCTAGTGAGACTGGACATATGCAGGGATGGTGATGGTGGTGTCTTGAACATTGTCTGTATGGTAAGATTCTATGAATATGACAATGTTGCTTGACTAGCCTGTGGGACCGCTCTCCCAATTTTGGCATGAGCCCCCAGATATTAATAAGGATGACTTCACAGGGTCAGTAGGACTATTTCTGCTGTTGTCTTTTCCAGTGCCTAGGTCGATGCCAGGTGATCCGTCCGGTTTCATTTCTTTGTTGAGAAGTCATAGCCATTGATACGACTGAATGGCTTGCTGGGTCATTTCAGAGTGCAGCTGAGAGTCAACCACATTTCTGTGGGTCTGGAGTCACATGCTTGCTAGACCTGGTGAGAATGGCTGATTTCCTTCCGTGAAGTAATGATGGGTTTTTCCAACAATCGATAATGGTTTCATGGTAATTGGTAGATTCTTAATTCTGCGTTTTTTTTTAATTGAATTCAAATTACACTATCTGCCAGGACAGGATTTGAATCCAGGCCTCGAACGTTAGCTGGGTTTCTGGATTAATAGTCTAGTGATAATGCCACTAGGCCTTCGCGTCCCCTTTTTAGTGGTATTTCAGATGAATTAACAATTGTGATTAATAATTAGCTTGTGGCAAATCAATATTTGATTTTCATAAGTGTAGTTACAGGCATAGATTCTGGTTTCCCATATTCTGACAAGTTTCATTACGTGCCCTTCTGCCTCCAACTGCACCATCCTGACACTCTCAACAAGTCTATCCTTCCCACGCAGACTGGAATGGGAATGGGCTTTTTTTGTTGCCAGATTGTCAGTTAGACAACATTTTTTTTTTGAAATATGATCTGGGACATCCTAAGCACACTATTTATTTGAAATATTTATATAGCTCAAGCTATGTCTCAGCTTGTGTAATCTTCGAACATTCTACAGATTCTGAAACAGTCTGAGCAGATTGGAAAGTGGAAATTGTAACACTGCTATTCAGGAAAATAGGGATATATAGGACAGTAATCAGAATGTCATTTGTCTAATTTTTTTTGCTATGTTCATTATTCTGTCATGGCATATAGGTCATTAACAAGGCCAGCACTTGTTACTAATAGCCCCGAGTGCCTTGTTATGCCGTTTCAGAAAACATTTAAGAGTTAGCCACATTACTGCGGGTCTGGAGTCACATGTAGGTCGGTGAAAGACGGCAGATTTACTTCCCTAAAGAACATAAGTGATAGTGGAATCCAACATCAAGCCAGTTCAAAGCAGCTTCCTCAAACTGCCATTGGCTTCAATTTGTTGGCAAAGAATGTTAACCCATTTGTAGAGATATCATCTGGGTATGACATACAAACAGGTCAACGTTGCCAACATGTTGCCAAGAGCAGTACTCCTTGTGAAGGCAAAATATAAAATCCTCCAGATTCAACGAGAAGCAACAGCTCAACGTCCTCTAGAATTCATCAATTGAGCAAAGACACTGATTATGAAAGATAAATGCATTGCTTGAATCAAGAAAACTATAAAACAAGATGCCATTCTCCAAATGCTGCCTGAAGCATTGATGAAACAATGATCTGCAAAGACACATCTGTTGCTATAAGAAAGCATTGGCCGCATGGAGATACCAAACGACATCGTGTGCAGAGGAAATAGATTCATTATCCCCAAGGAGATGAGAAAAGAAGTGCCCAATCTCATCCACGAGGAATCCAAAGAAGGGAAGGCAAGTGTTCTGAGATTAGCTCTGTATTCCAGTTTTACTAATTGAATTCCAAATGCATCAGCTGTTATAGTGCAATCTGAACTCATGTCCCCACAACACTGCCCAAACATGAGCAATGAGATTAAAGACCACATCAACCCAAGAGGTTCAGATACATAATTCTATGAAGTTTGCAATACACATAGATAAGGTGGTTAAGAAGGCACTTAGTATGCTTGCCTTCATTGCTTAGACTTTGAATAAGAGTTGAAACATTACATTGAGGTTGTACAGGATGTTGATGACACCTATTCTGGAGTACTGTGTCCAATTATAGGAAGGATATTATTAAGCTGGGGAGGGTTAAGAAGAGATTTGCCAGGATGTAGCTGGGAATGGAGGGCTTGAGTTATAAGGAGTGGCTGGACAGGCTGGGATGTTTTTCACTGGAGTGTAGGAGGTTAAGAGGTGACCTTATAGAGGTTTATAATATAATGAGGGGTATAGATAAGTTGAATGGCAGGTGTTTTTTTCCCTAGGGTGGGGTTTTTCCAGACTAGAGGACATATTTTTAAAGTGAGAGGAGAAAATTTTTTACACAGAAAGTGGATCGTGTAGGGAATGAACTTCTAGAGGAAGTGGTGGATGTGGCTACAGTTACAATGTTTAAAAGACATTGAGATAAGTACATGAAGAGGAAATGTTTGGAAGGATAAGTGCCAAGTGCAGGCAGGTGGGACTAATATAGTTTGGGATTATGGTTGGCATGGACTGGTTGGACTGAAGGGTCTGTTTCTGTGCTGTATGACTCTATGATTATATAACCAGTGTAATGTTTGTAATGGATACCCAGCTAAGCAAGTTATACAGCCACTTATGACACATACCATTCTAGACAGGCCATGGTTGAAGCATGCAGTAAATCGCTGGAGGTATGACTACCAATGCTAGAGCAATTAACATTGAAAATGCACAAGAAACCAGGAAAAGGGGATATTGCTCAAAGGCAGTAGGGCTGGAAGAGGTTGTATAGAAAGGCCATGGAGCAACTTGATTACAAAGATGAGAATTTGAAACCTATAATATTGCTGGAGATGGAGCTAATATAGATTAGTGAGCAATGAGTGATCAGTGGTTGGTAAATACAAGGACAGACTAAAAGATCCCTGCAAGTTCAAGTGTACATTGGCTGGAAGCCACCCAGGATGGCATTGGAATAGTTCAGCCTGGGCATGACATCATTACGAATCTTAAATGTTCATTTGCAAGTAAAACTAGACAGGAGGTAAATAAATTCAGGGTCAATGCCCTAGTCTGCCAATGCATTGGCTTTGCATACTTACTTCTAACACATTTTATCACAAGTCCTTCAATACTGTTGTTGATCACATCCGATTTTTAACAGCTGTAGGATATTCAATGATTGAAACTGAAGATGCTTCCAAACCATTTATTTTTCAAATCTTTCATTACATCTAGAGAAAAAGACTTTTAGCTCAATGTGTAGTGACAATTTCCATGCCAGAGGCTTAGTATAAAATTGGACAGAAAATTATAGGACTTGAGCTGAGCAGGAGAGTTCCAAGTGGCATTGAACAGCTATGTGAAGACTAGGAAATTCTCCTCATTTGCTTTTCTCATTGTGAGGCAATGACTGAGTTTTCTATGTAAGAAAATCTGGCTGTATACATTTGCTGATCATCAGCACAAAATCATGCAAGTGTGAGCATGTTTCCTAGATAATAATCTCCATCGTGTGTGGGTTATTTGAAGTAGGCAGGTCTAAAGGAGTAGCAGAAAACCAATACATTCTCTCATTTGTGACCTGACAGTGGGTGCCATGCAGACCAGATGACCACTGATACTGTTTAGCTATCTGGATAATTAATGTTGGACATTTTCAGTTCTTAAGGTGACTCAACAGACCAATGGTTGTGTGACCATATAGCTTCACCAATGACTGCAAAGTTACAATTACCATCTGCATGCTCTATAACTATTTCAGTGAGGCAATTAAGCCAGTGAAGAGGATGCTACAATGCCATAGAAGGCAGACAGAAAAATGGAACTAAATATTATTGCAAAGGCCAGAAAGTATGTACATCAATACAACTTTTCCCATAAGAAAGCTGGTTGATCAGAATGGCTTCCTGGATTCTCAATGTTTACAGTTGATATGAAATCAATACATGCTAGTAAATCACCTTCAGGTTTCCATGGACGGTTTAGGTGATCCAACTATTTTGTTCTGAGTCAGTAACATCTGAATGGTACGTCTAGCTTTCACTTTATGCATGATTGCACAATGGCTCTCTTTCAGAAAAACAATATCACATTTGTTACTACAAAATTCTTGACATGATTGTTTCATACTCAGGTTAAGTTAAGGTTCAATCAACCTGCTTCCAGTGCGATGCATGATTCTGGATTAGATTTTTTTTTCCCCATTCTAATCCAACAATGTGCCTTTCTTCATTTACTCACATATCTGAACAGTACCTTTTCAGTCCCTAACAGAGTCCTAATGACTATTTTAATGCCAGTAGGTTAAGGCAAAGTTAGACTAACAAAGGAAGAAGAAAGGAGTAGAATGAAGTGCTTACATTACACTTAAGATTACACAAAAATAGGGTGGGAAGAATCTCGTGCAGAGCCTACTGACAATGGCATATGCCAGTTGGACTGGAGTTTAGAGTTTGACCCCACCAGCATACTTGAAGTCCGGAGGAGAAGCCCAAAAAATGCAATCCATGATCTGCCTGCCACAGGACTGCCAGCTCTCCAGTCTGTTCTGTGGCACTGTATCAAATATCTTTCAGAAGTCCAAAGGAAACTGACAACAACAGCATTGCGCTCATCAACACTCGCTGTCACTGTCACAAGTTAGTTAAACACAATGAAGGAATACAAACCATTTGTGTCTTTAGACTGCAAGTGCCCAATGTGGAATGAGTTGTATTGGTGAATCCATTCTTAATGAGTATGGGCCATCACACTAAATCTGTATTTCCGATGTACAATTACATAGAAATTAAAGACTGGACATAGAAACAAATCATTCAGTTCTGACCTGGGCTTTACAGGACTCCATGTTTTTGTCTCCCTGACTAAGAATTCAGTCAGCAGCTTCCACAGGAAAAAAATGGCTTCTCCCCGATGTTTACACTTGACAGGTATTAATTGGCACAGGGTAAAATCTCCACTCCCACCATCCTTGGAGGAATTCCACAGAGACCTTAGGGATTTATCGGACAATTTGATCCCAGGCACACCAGGTTCAAGCAGGGGCTATTGACTGTTTTGACTGGACCTGTACTTGCTAGAGTTTAGAAGAATGAGAGAGGATGTAACAGGTCTGGACAGACTAGATACAGGGAAAATGTTTCCTCTGGTCTGTAACCAGGGGTTGCATTCTCATGAGGCAGGGTAGGTCATTTAGGATCAAGATAAAGAAACATTTCTTGCTTCAGATAGCGGCCAGCCTGAGGAATTCACATCCACAGAATGTTATGAAGGCTGGATCACTGAGTATGTTTTAAAAAAAAATTGATAAACATGCATCAAAGGGAACAGAGCATAAGTGGGAAAATAGTGGTGAGGTGGAGGATCAGCTTCGATCATATTAAATAATGAAGTAGCTTGAAGGGTCGAACAGCCTATTCCTGCTCCTGGTTTTATTTCTTTATATGTAGGCAAATGTTTATGTATACTTCAAAATGAAGGACTAATCTGACCAGTATGTCTCATTTCTAAGATTAATGCTTTTGTAGCTGTTTCTTTTGTTCTGGGGAGTGAAGGCTTGGTTTCTTTGCTCATGTGGGTGTGGTAGATTTGTGGTATGTTCGCAAGGCTGGTTTGCAGTTGTTCATTAGCTCAGTTGGCACCATCTCATGGTGTTGGAATGGGAATGGGTTGTGTGGCTGCAGGATCTGCCATCTCTCAAGTCTACCAGCAGTTCTCTGGTCCAGCTATTGCCGCTCGTAAATCTCTCTTAATTCACTCCCACGAGTTAGACCATAAAATATAGGAGCAGAATTAGATCATTTGGCCCACACAATCTGCTCTGCCATTCAATCATGGCTGGCATGTTTCTCAACCTGCCTCCTGCCTTCTCCCTGTAACTCTCGATCACCTTACTAATCAAGTACCTACCTACCTCTGCCTTAAATACACTCAGTGACTTGGCCTCCACAGCCTGTTGCAAAGAATTCCACAGATTCCCCACAGTCAGGCTGAAGAAATTCTCCCTCATTTAAGTTCTAAAGGGTTGTCCCTTCACTCTGAGGATGTGCCCTTTGGGTCCTAGTCTCTCCGACTAATGGAAACATCTTCTCCATGTCTAATCTATTCAGTCCTCTCCATATTCTGAGATAGTAGGAACTGTAGATGCTGGAGAATCTGAGATAACAAGGTGTAGAGCTGGATGAACACAGCAGGCCAAGCAGCATCAGAGGAGCAGGAAGGCTGATGTTTCGGGTCTGGACCCTTCTGCAGAAATGGGGAGAGGAAGGGGGTTCTGAAATAAATAGAGAGGGGGAGGCGGATAGAAGATGGATAGAGGAGAAGATAGGTGGAGAGGAGGCAGACAGGTCAAAGAGGCGGGGGTGGAGCCAGTAAAGGTGAGTGTAGGTGGGGAGGTAGGGAGGGGATAGGTCAGTCCAGGGAGGACGGACAGGTCATTGCCAGATATAGCACAGGATTTTATTCCTCTTCGCCTTTTAGCACCCAAAGCGAGAAGAAATTTGATCATTCTTGGTTGGTTATCTGCTAATCCATCAAGATTTCTACCTTCTTTAAACAACAGACGTTCTCACAGAATCTTAGTGAATTTCTAGTCCATGATGAGATGTTTGCTTTCTGTATTACTTTTGTGTACTTTATACTCATTAACATGGCAGTCTAGGAACTGGTATTGCAACATAGTGTTTTTGTGGGCTTCCTTGCACTTTATATAAAAAAAATGTTGCTGCTACATTTTAAAAGCTCAGACTTGCATCTGTAGATGGCATTTTAAGCATAGATGGAGCAATGTTAATGCCATGCACACAATTTTCTCTTTTTATTCCCTTTCTGGAAAAGAAACTGGCAGAATTGACAGATGCCTATACAGGAAATGTCTATTGAGTATAGAAAGCTTCTTTTTAGTGATTATTTTTGTTCCAGGATTGCTTTCTTAGACCAGGGCAGTCCTTCAGCATGATCAAGTTGCAGTTTGTTTGTTTGTTTTTTCAATCTGAGGAGTTGGCCCTTTGTAAATTAAATTTTGTTTTTAGAAACCGAGAGAAAGAGGTAGAGTACTCACTGTGCATCCATACAGGTTTGTACACATTCATTTTGGTTGCAACAGTTTAGTCTTAGTTGTAGTGGTAACTTTGGTCTGGACTGAGACACATTGGTGGATGACGGTCAGGAAAATGATTTTGCACCACTGTCACATTTTCAATTACAGGTAGTTCTCCTATTACATGATAGTTGTGTTCTTGTGTGACCTCGCGCTATAGAAAATCACGTTGTAGAGAAATTGCCATAGAAAATCGCTCTACCTGGACAGCAGAAAGTTCTCATTATCCAAACAGTGTCCACTTTTTTTTAATCAATCATATTACAGCCAATTCCCATTTAATGAAACATACGTTATGCCAGAACTACCTGTATTGGTATGCATTTACTGTCACTAACTAGCTGTCACAACTAGTTTCAGTGCTGGCTTGTTGTGACCAAGATGTGGCTTGTGCTTTTCTATATTTTAGCCTGTATAACATAAACCACAGTTTGGTTCTTGTTGAGACAAATGTCTTAAAGTTTATTAACAAAACAGCTGCAATGTCACAGACTTACACATAGCCTGGATTCTGTGCTTACTAATGTCACCGTACATCACTGACACATAACTTACTGACTAAAAATGCTAACCTAACTCCATGACACAGAGGGAGTGTGAATGAATGCAAGGTGCATACCTTTACATTGGAACAACATGCATTGTGGTGTCATGTAACTGTGAGAAATCAACAGACCTGACTGGTCTGGAATTTATGCCATAATACAATACTAAACTTAACTTTTTCTAATTTCAAATTATGTACTTTTGTCAACTTGTTCTTGCATTGTCAATTAGATTAAAATACTACTTCTTGTTTGATTCTTTCCATTCCAATTATACACAATAAGATTTCTTCATTTCCATAGGAACAAAGGAACTTGAATGGACTACTTATCACTTGAAAACTGTTCTGCTATTCAATGACATCATTGCTTATCTCTACCTCAACTCCATTTATATTCTTTTGATGCATGTACCTTCTTACTCTAATAAAATGATATCACTTTCAGCTGTGCAAATTTCAACAGGCTTTTGAGAGAGAGACTTCCAAATATCCAAATACCATTATGTGCAAAGTGCTTGCTGATTTTATTCATAAATATATCAGTTCTAATTTTAAGATTGAACTCCATTTTATGTATTTGCCCCTAGCAAATTTTTCTTATATTTTAAATTAGAAATTAGAAGTCTAATTTTCCCTTCAACTTTCTAAAGTGAAAGTGACAAAACCTTTTCTCATTACAAAACTGTTTTATGCCTTGCTATCATGGGGGGTGAATCTACAATGTACCTACTCCAAGGATCATGAAGTGCAGTGCCCAAAATTGAATTCAGTGCTCCAACTAAGGTTTTACCAAAGCCCTATCAAACAGAAGAGTATATGCCTCCTTCCATTCTCCTGAGATAAAGGTCACTATTCTAATGTTGTTTTTGAAAACTATTTGTAACTTGCGTGAATGTTTACCTGTATATCCTAATTTTGTTGCTCCACAGATTCAAACTCCTCTGAATTTTGTTTTGCTCTTTTTGAATCCAACATGGATGATCTCAGGCACCCCCCACATCGAACTCCATGTGTCACAGTTTTAACTGTGCACCTAAACTGGCCATACCCCTTTATAACATTCTTTTGCTTTTCAAAGTGAAAAGTCCAATTTGTTTCAGTCTTTCTTAATACCTCGATATGGGGGAATTGACTGATGAGGGGGAGACAAAAATATAATTGATTGAATTACATTTTAATTCATATTAAAAACTGAAAATTCAGGAAGATCTAGATGAAAAATGTATACCTTTTTTACTCAGGTCTTGTGCAAGACTAACAGCTTTCCTTTTACAACAGTGTTAAACAACAGAGATTACAAAGTGTCACACAGTCAAAGTGCTAAATTCAACTGCAACTCTGGGGACTCAGATGGCAGGCAAGAAAGCTGGAAAAATGGTTTCAGGAAGGTGTCAGGAATAGTGCCTAACATCTTCCCACTGCCATGCTATTTACCATTTTGGAAATGGTGCCAACTAGCTGTACACCAAGAGGCCAATTGAGCCACTTAAGTGACTAATTAAAGGTCCCTTCCCACCCCGTAAGCGTTTTGCCCATTTTGGGGGCCTGCTTTCTGTTGGGTATCTGCCCAGTGAAACCTCACAGGAAAAGCAGAGGTGATCATACTATTCATGCTTCTTATCTCTAACCAAATGTACTGCCTCTTCAAGGATTCCCCGCTTTTCCAACACTACAGAATCTTCATTACTGAGAACTGCCAACCTGCCTTCTTTCCTTTCATCCCCAGATCTTCTAAACACTTTGTATCTGCGAATATCAGGCACCAGATCTTCATCAGTTTTTATCCATGTTTCAGCTTCATATTCTCACAAGGTTATTTGTGCTTTAAACTCATCAATTTTATTCACTACACTTCCTAAATATTCCTAAATGACCTGTAACTCTCTCTAATTAGCTCTCAAAATCCTCAGTTTTTACCTTTTATCAATATGGTACAAATGTTGGGAGTAATCTATAACTACCCTAATGGTAGATCTATACTAGGAATCAGTTTAAACCAGGAAACAGTGAGGATCTGTCAGAAAATAATCACGGGTGATTTTAATATGCGTACAGACTGAATTAATCAAATTGGCAAAGGTAGCCTTAAGACAGAGTTTATAGAATGTATTAGTCCCACACTAATATTCTGATGTTAGACAAAGGTAATTTCATAGGCATGAGGATAGATTTAGCCTGAGTAGGTAGGGCAGTTGCTGATTCATGGCAGATATTTAAGAAGGTATTCAATTCCTCCCAACTAAATTATATTCCATAGAGGAAGAGATTGTAAGACGGGGATAAAGTGTTATGGTTAAGCAAGGAAGTTAAAGTTATTATTGAGGTAAAGACTAAGACATGCAATATCACAAAGGTCAACGGCAGATTGGAGGATTGGGAAACTTCTAAAGACTGTTGAAGGGTTACTAAAAAAAATGGTTAATTATGAAAGAAAATGAGGATAAAATATAAAAACAGATAGCAAAAGCTTCCAAACATATATAAAATGGAAAAGATTAGTCAAAGTAGTCTTATATTTTGGTCAGATGGCGGAGTGCGTCAGTTCTGCTATTTCTTTCTCTTCTTCTTCTTTCTTTCTCCCACTTTTCTTCCCTTATCTTGGCCTCGGATACGTGGCCCTGGCCTCCAAAGTGGGGATGCCAGCAACCAACAGCCCAGAATGGCGACACCAGCAGCCCAGAATGGGGATGCCAGTGACCAGCCACCCAGTGTGGGAGCGGGGTAGTGGCCCAGTGCAGTGTGTAGTGGCAGCCAGTGGCCAGACCACGTGGAGGCCCTTGCATTGGTCTTCTATGTATAGCTGTAGCGTAACCTTTTTTCTTCATTTCTCTATTCTGTAACGAAGGATTGCACTTAGGTGCTCTGTCTAAGATGGTGCTACATGTTGGTGATATTGTTACTATGTAACTAATCTTGTAACCGAAGAAGCTGTTCCTAGCTACCTTTGCACCTAAGATGATACTTTACGTGGCGACTTATCAACTTCTCACTGTGGTCATTTGAATACGTGTGACCATAAAGCCAATTCACTTAAAGTGAACGTTGGTTCCTTAGAGGATGAGACTGGATGAAAGGTTCAAGTGAATTGGAAAACTCCTGAAGTAATGCTGTTATTCAAAAAGAAAGGGACACAGAAAATGATAGACCGGTTAGTTTAATGTGTATAATTAGGTTTTTTTTTTGGAATCACTTATTAAGGAAATAGTAATGGGACATTTGGAAAGTCAAAATGTAATCCATCAGTCAGCAAGGATAAATAAAGAGTAAATCATGTTTAATTAATTTGTTAGAGTTGTTCAAAGATGTAACAAGCAAATAGATAATGAGGTTCTGCCAATGTATTGTACCTGAGCTTCCAGAAGGCATTTGATAAGGTGCCACACAAAAAGTTAATGCACATGGTAAGATCACATAGGTTAGAGGTAATATATTAGCTCGGGTAGAGGATTGGTTAATCAATAGAATGCAGAAAGTCATGATAAATAGGTCTTTTTCAGTTTGGATGCAGGGAAAAAATGTACTATATCCAAATTTTCAGGTGACACTAAAATAGGCGGAAAAATACGTTGCAATGAAGAAATAAGAAATTTAAAAATGGATATGGATAAATTAGGTGAATGGGCCAAAGTTTGACAGATGGAGTTCAATGTAGATAATAAGTGCAAGGCTATCCACTTTGGTTGGAAGAATAAAAAAGCAACTTCTTATCTATCTGGAGACAAACTTCAAAATGCATTGGTGCATAGAGATTTGGATGTCCTCGTGCATGAATCACAAAGTTAGTTTGTAGGTACTGTCGGAAATAAAGAGGGCAAATGAAACTCTGGGGAGGTGATGGCCTGGTGGCATTATTATTAAACTATTAATCCAGAAACACAGGTAATGTATTGGATACCTAGATTCTAATCCTGCCACAGCAGGTGGAGGCATTTGAATTCAATATCTGGAAGTCAGAGTCTAATGATGACTGTGAACTTTTGTTGACTATCAGAAAAAAAATCGTCTGGTTCACTGCTGTCTTTTAGGGAAGGAACTCTGCTGCTCTTACCTGGTCTGACCAACATGTAACTCCAGATGCACAACAAAGTGGCAGACCTTAACTGTCAGTAATGCCCACATCCTGTGAATGAATAAAGAAAAATGAAATCGGCACTTATTGCTAAAGAACTGGAATATAAAAGTAGGGATGCGTTTCAATTGTACAAGGCATTGGTGAGATTATATCTGGAGTAATGTGTACAGTTTTGGTCCCATTTCTTGAGGAAGGATGTAATTATATTGGAGGCATATTAGAAGGTTCTCATGATTAATCTCAGAAATGAAAGGTTTGTTTTATAAGGAGAAGTTGAGACCTACTCACTAGAGGTTAGAAGGAGATGAGAATATCTAATTGAGGTATGCAAAATATGAAAGGTGTTTGATAAAATAGATTAAACACAGATGTTATCCCTTGTGGGGCAATCTAGAACGAGAGGTCATACTTTTAGCATAAGAGGCAACGGGCTTAAAACAGAGATAAGCAGGAATTACTTCCCTCAAAGGGTTGTGAATCTGTAGAATTCACTCTCCCAGAGTCCGTCGGAAGCTGCGACATTGAGTAAATTGAAGGAGGAAAGAGATATTTTTAATTAGTAATAGGTTAAAAGATTATGGAGAGAGGACATGGAAAGTGGAGTTGAGGCCTGATGACATCAGCCATGAACTTATTATACGGTGGAGTAGGCTCGTCGGCCCGAATTGCCCACTCTTGCTCCAGGTTCTTATGATCTTATACTCTCCAATGCTTACATTTTATGTATCAAGTTTCTACTTTTCTATTTCTATATGCTGATGACAACTCCATGCCAATTTAGTTTAAACTCTCCACAACCACATCTCTCTGAGAGGACATTGGTCCAAATCGTTTCGAATTGCAAGCTATCCCTTTGAATCAGTGCCTTCTGCAATTTAACAAACAAGAGTGCCCTTTCTAAAGGCAGTAACTGTCATTGCCTGACTGATTATTTACAAATATTTGATTAGATAGCAATAGAATCAATGGGTATCAGGGGGAAATCTCTAGACTACAAGGTGCAGGGCTGGATGAACACAGCAGGCCAAGCAGCATCACAGGAGCAGAGAGGCTGACGTTTCGGGCCTAGACCCTTCATCAGAAAAGGGGGAGGGGAAGGGGGTTTTGAAATAAATAGGGAGAGAGTGGGAGGCGGATAGAAGAGGGATAGAGGAGAGGATAGGTGGAGAGGAAACAAACAGGTCGAAGAGGCGGGGATGGAGCCAGTAAAGGTGAGTGTAGGTAGGGAGTTAGGAAGGGGATAGGTCAGTCCAGGGAGGACGGACAGGTCAAGGGGGCGGGATGAGGTTGGTCAGTAGGAGATGGAGGTGCGGCTTGAGGTGGGAGGAGGGGATAGGTGGGAGGAAGAACAGGTTAGGGAGGCAGGGACGAGCTGGACTGGTTTTGGGATGCGGTAGGGGGAGGGGAGGTTTTGAAACTTGTGAAATCCACATTGATACCATTGGGCTGCAGGGTTCCCACAAGGAGCTCGCTGATACAGTCATCAATGTAACGAAGGTGGAGGTGGGGTTTAGGGCCGGTGTAGGTACACTTCACTAACACCTTCCACCCCAACCTTAAGTTCACCTGGACCATCTCTAACACCTCTCTCCCCTTCCTGGACCTCTCTGTCTCCATATCGGGCAACCACCGAGAAACCGATATTCATTTCAAGCCCACCGACTCCCACAGCTACCTAGAATACTCCTCCTCCCACCCACCTTCCTGCAAAAATGCTATCCCCTATTCCCAATTCCTTCGCCTCCGCCGCATCTGCTCCCAGGATGAGGCATTCCACTCCCGTACATCTCAGTTGTCCTCGTTTTTCAAGGACCGTAACCTCCCCTCCTCGGTGGTCGAGAACGCCCTCAACCGTGTCTCCCACATCTCCCGCACCTCATCCCTCACACCCCGTCCACGCAATAAAAACCAAAAAAGAATCCCCCTCGTCCTCACGTACCACCCCACCAACCTCCGGATCCAACGCATCATCCTCCGACACTTCCGCCATCTGCAATCCGACCCCACCACCAAAGACATCTTTCCCTCCCCACCCTTATCTGCTTTCCGGAGGGACAACTCTCTCCGTGACTCCCTTGTCCGCTCCACACTCCCCTCCAGCTCCACCACACCCGGCACTTTTCCCTGCAACCGCAGGAAGTGCTACACCTGCCCCCATACCTCCTCCCTCACCCCCATCCCAGGCCCCAAGAAGACTTTCCACATCAAGCAGATGTTCACCTGCACATCTGCCAATGTGGTATACTGCATCCGCTGTACCCGGTGTGGCTTCCTCTACATCGGGGAAACCAAGCGGAGACTCGGGGACCGCTTTGCAGAACACCTACGCTCGGTTCGCAACAAACAACTGCACCTCCCAGTCGCGAACCATTTCAACTCCCCCTCCCATTCCTCAGACGACATGTCCATCCTGGGCCTCCTGCAGTGCCACAACGATGCCACCCGAAGGTTGCAGGAACAGCAACTCATATTCCGCTTGGGAACCCTGCAGCCCAATGGTATCAATGTGGATTTCACAAGTTTCAAAATCTCCCTTCCCCCTACTGCATCCCAAAACCAGTCCAGCTCGTCCCTGCCTCCCTAACCTGTTCTTCCTCCCACCTATCCCCTCCTCCCACCTCAAGCCGCACCTCCATCTCCTACTGACCAACCTCATCCCGCCCCCTTGACCTGTCCGTCCTCCCTGGACTGACCTATCCCCTTCCTAACTCCCTACCTACACTCACCTTTACTGGCTCCATCCCCGCCTCTTCGACCTGTTTGTTTCCTCTCCACCTATCCTCTCCTCTATCCCTCTTCTATCCGCCTCCCACTCTCTCCCTATTTATTTCAAAACCCCCTTCCCCTCCCCCTTTTCTGATGAAGGGTCTAGGCCCGAAACGTCAGCCTCTCTGCTCCTATGATGCTGCTTGGCCTGCTGTGTTCATCCAGCCCTGCACCTTGTTGTCTCGGATTCTCCAGCATCTGCAGTTCCTACTATCTCCGAAATCTCTAGACTGTTTGGAGCATACCTGGCACATTGGAAGATGTGGTTGTTGGAGATCCATCATCTCAGCTCCAGGATCTCTCTGCAGGAGCTCTTCAGGGTAGTGTCATAGGTTCAACAACCTTCAGCTGCTTCATTAATGACCTTCCCTCCATCATAAGGTCAGACGTCAGAGGTTCACTGATAATTGCACAATGTTCAGCCCTATCCGTGACTCCTCCAATACGGAAACAATGTCTAGATTTGGGCTCACAAGTGGAAAGTACCATTCATGCCACACAAATGCCAGGCAATGACCACCTCCAATAAGACATAATCTAATCACCATCCCCTGGTCATTCAAAGGCGTTACCAACACTCAGTGCCCCACTATTGACATGTGGGCTATGATTGATGAGAAGCTCAACTGGACTCGCCATATAAATACAGTGGCCAAGAGGTTTAGGTCAGAGGCTAGGAATACTGGTGTAAGTAACTCACCTTCTGACTCTCCAAAGCCTGTCCACCATCTACAAGGCACAAGTCAGGAGTATGATGGAATACTCCCCATTTGCCTGGATGGGTGCAGCCCCAACAACACTCAAAAGCTTGACAATGTCCAGGACAAAACAGCCCACTTGATTGGCACTACAAACAACCACTCCCTCTACCACCTAGCTCAGTTGCGGCAGTGTGCACGATCTACAAGATGCAGTGCAGAAATTTGCCAAAAATCCTTAGACAGCGCCTTTCAAACACACAACCACTTCCTTCTAGAAGGACAATGGCAACAGATATATGGGAGTGCCACCACCTGTAATTCCCCTCCAAGACACTCATCATCCTGAGTTGGAAATATATCGCCATTCCTTCACTGTCATTAAGTCAAAATCCTGGAATTATGGAACATAGAACATAGAACAGGTACAGCACAGTACAGGCCCTTCGGCCCATGATGTTGTGCCGACCTATTAGCCCACTGAGATCAATCTACCCTGCATATCCTACATTTTACTTTCCTCCATGTGCCTATCCAAGAGTCGCTTAGAAGTCTCTAAAGTATCTGACTCCGCTACCACTGTCGGCAGCGCATTCCACACAGCCACCACTCTCTGTGCAAAGAACCTACCTCTGACATCTCCCCTATACCGTCCTCCAATCACCTTAAAATTATGCCCCCTCGTAATAGTCGCTTCCGCTCTGGGAAAAAGTCTCTGACTATCCAATCTAGCTATGCCTCTCATCATATTGTACATCTCTGTCTAGTCACCTCTTATCCTTCTTCGCTCCAATGAACAAAGCCCTAGCTCCCTCAATCTTTCCTCATAAGACCTGCCCTCCAGTCCAGGCAGCATCCTGGTAAATCTCCTCTGCACCCTCTCTAACACTTCCACATCCTTCTTATAAAGAGGCGACCAGAACTGAACACAATATTCCAAGTGTGGTCTCATCACAGTTTTATAGAGCTGCAGCATAACTTCGCGGCTCTTAAACTCAATTCCCCTGCCAATGAAAACCAACACACCATACGCCTTCTTTACAACCCTATCAACTTGGGTAGCAACTTTGTGGGACCTATGGACCTGGACCCCAAGATCCCTCTGTTCCTCCACACTGCCGAGAATCCTGCCATTAACCCTGTAACCCTGTATTCTGCATTCAAATTCGACTTTCCAAAATGTATCACTTCACATTTATCTGGGTTGAATTCCATCTGCCACTTCTTTGCTCAGCTCTGCATCCTGTCAATGTCCAGTTGCAACCTACAACAACCTCCACGCTGTCCACAACTCCACCAACCTTCGTGCCATTGGCAAACTTACTAACCCACCCTTCCACTTCCTCATCCAAGTCACTTATAAAGATCACAAAGAGCGGAGGTCCCAGAACAGATCCCTGAGAAACACCACTGGTCACCGAGCTCCAGGCTGAATACTTTCCATCTACTACCACCCTCTGTCTTCTATTGGACAGCCAGTTTTGTATCCAGACAGCCAAATTTCCCTGAATCCCATGCCTCCTTATTTTCTGAATAAGCTTACCATGTGGAACCTTATCGAATGCCTTGCTAAAATCCATATACAGCACATCCACTGCTCTACCTTCATCGATGTGTTTTGTCACATCCTCAAAGAATTTATCCTCAAATAATTTGCCCACCACAGAAGTAAGACTGACCGGCCTGTAATTTCCAGGATTATGCCTAATACCTTTCTTGAAAAAGGGAAAGACATTCGCCACCCTCCAATCATCTGGTACTGCTCCAGTGGACAGTGAGGATGCAAAGATCATTGCCAAAGGGCCAGCAATCTCTTCCCTCGCTTCCCGTAGCAACCTTGGGTATATCCCATCTGGCCCAGGGGACTTATCTATCCTCATGTTTTTCAAAATTTCTAGCACATCCTCCTTCCTAACATCAACCTGTTCAAGCATATCTGTTTGTTTCGCGCTGTCCTAACAAACATCAAGGTCCCTCTCACTGGTGAATACTGAAGCAAAGTATTCATTAAGGACCTCCCCTACTTCCTCTATTTCCACACACAAGTTCCCTCCACTATCCCTCATTGGCCCTACCCTCACTCTGGCCATCCTCTTGTTCCTCACATAAGTATGGAAAGCCTTGGGGTTTTCTTTGATCTTACCCACCAAGGTTTTCTCATACCCCCTTCTTGCTCTCCTAAGTCCATTCTTCAGTTCCTTCCTGGCTACCTTGTAGACCTCTAGAGCCCTGTCCAATCCTTGCTTCCTCAATCTTAAGTACGCTTCCTTCTTCCTCTTGACTAGGTGTTCAACATGTCTTGTCATCCAAGGTTCCTTCACCTTACCATCCTTTCCATGCCTCAGTGGGACAAACCTATCCAGTACCTGTAGCAACTGCTCCCTAAACAACCTCCACATTTCTAACGTGCATTTCCCTGGGAACATCTGATCCCAATTGGTGTTCCACAGTTCTTGCCTGATAGCATTGTAATTCCCCCTCCCCCAATTAAATACTTTCCCATACCGTCTGCTCCTATCCCTCTCCATGACTATAGTAGAGGTCAGGGAGTTGTGATCATTATCACCGAAATGCTCTCCCACCGAGAGATCTGACACCTGACCTGGTTTGTTGCCAAGCACCAAATCCAATATGGTCTCTCCTCCAGTCGGCCTATCTACATATTGAGTCAGAAATCCTTCCTGGACACACCTGACAAAACCTGCTCCATCCAAACTATTTGCACTTGGGAGGTTCCAGTCTATATTAGGGAAGTTGAAGTCACCCATGACTATAACCCTATTACTTCTGCAACTTTCCAAAATCTGCCTCCCAATCTGTTCCTCAGTGTCTCTGTTACTATTGGGGGCGTCTATAGAAAACTCCCAATAAAGTAACTGCTCCTTTCCTGTTTCTGACTTCCACCCATACTGACTCAGTGCAGAAACCCTCCTCCATGACCTCTCTTTCTGCAGCTGTGATACCATCCCTGATTAGCAATGCCACTCCCCCACCTCTTTTACCTCCCTCCCTATTTCTTTTGAAACATCTATACCCCGGAACATCCAAAAACTGTTCCTGCCTGTGTTATACAATTCCTCTTTAATGGCATTGTTGGTTAACCTACAGCATGTGGACTGCAGCAGTTCAACAAGGCAAATCACCACCATCTTCTCAAGGGCAACTAGATAGGCAATAAATGCTGGCCAGCCAGCGACGCTCACGTCCCATGAGTGAATAATGAAATAAAAAGCAAACTTTTTTCAATAATTTTGATTAAAATTACAGAAATAATCTGCTGTAGAATATAAAGTAAGAATTCCTCTCGATCCAGCAGTGAAAATGTATTGGGTTGGGTTTCAACTGTTTGGTATTTTTATCACTCATTAGCTTAACTTTACATCAGAATTTTTTTAAATTGACACAAAATGTTGAACTTCAATTCTATTTAGATCTTACTTCCTATTTCTTTGTTCGTATTGACTGTCCACTATGTCCTGTAGTAATTACTGACGTACAGTCATGTTAGGGTGAGCTGAGAGTGAAGGCGGTCCTCAATACAACAGTTTAAGGAAGGTGGAATAATTTTTAAAATTAAAATCATATGAAGTGTCAGTTTCAGGGAGATGAAATTTTAATTTACTCCAATCAAACATCTCTGATACATTCAGTCAAATCCCTCAAACCATTTCCCCTGTACTTGTAATCAACATGATCTAAATACAATTCATCAGTAAGATATGTGAATATAAATAAATAATATCAACAGAATCTGGAGAGAACAATCAAGGTGTAAATTCAGCGGTTTCTCAGTTGCGCTTACCTCATGAAGGATTCTTGTTATTAAAAATCACAGTCCTTGGGAATTCATTTTTACACTAATACTAATTGCTTCAAACATAGTACATCATGGAAAAATGCTCTAAAATAGGTAGGTTTTCTTTCAATTTTTATTGAATTAAGCATGTTCATTGTATTCGATATTTGGGGAAATTCTGAATGGTGAAACTCTTCAGTATGGAGTCTCACTGATAAAAGTTTAAAGCATAAAAGGGCTGATTCTAGAATATATCAAGGTATCAAATAAGTATTAATTTCTGACTCGTATTAACTATTTTATACTTGTTAATGTTGGCTGTGTGATAACCCATGGGCTTTAGTGCTTCCTTTTGGTTTCTCAATTTAAAAGAAAAAGCTACTGTCTGCTTTTTCAAATGAAAACAATTAAAAGATGAACAAATGTCATTTCCATTTATCTTTTGAAAGCACTTCTCTAAGTTGTCTTTTTTTTAACTCTACAGCTTTGATTCAGGTTGATTTTTCATCTTGGTTCACAAATAAATTCCCTCAGCTGACACATTCCAGCAATTATAAAATGCAAAAGCCAGATGTTGTGCACTGAATGCTGGTTTCTTTTATTTATCTGAATAGATATTTGATACAGATTTAACACTGCAGGCGTTGCTTTTGTGGCACATGTAAGTTGTACTGCTAATTTGTTCAATTCAATTGCTTTTTCCCATGTCATTTATGGACAAAGTATCATGCAGCAGAATCTCCTGAGTATTTCACGCATGGAGTCATTTAACTAGATGGCAGAGCTAGTGGATTCCAACCTGCAGCCTTACCTGATTAAGTATTTCTAAAATGACATCCAAAATGTGCAGTCCAGGTTTTTGACTTTTCACTTTCTTCTTGGGCAATATCTTTTAATGACTTTCATCCGGAATGAAGAAAATTTACATCAATATATCATGAGGAGATTGGGACTAAGATAACTTCATGATGTATGAGCCCATATGTTAAACTCTGAAGTCTTTCCAAGTTGACCATGATTTATCCTGTAACTATGGTCAATTCATTTCATGACATGACAATCAATTTCACATGATAACATATAAATCACACTTCTGCAAAAAAGATGTACTACGCTGTAACAAAGGAAGTACATCAACATAACATACAATGTGCAGGGCTAGAATTTGGGGTTGTTTGCACCTGTTTTAGGGGGCTATGAGCATTTTTGAACCCTAAACTAACATCTCTGCTATGTATGTACACCTCTGGAGTGAATCATGCTATATGCCATATCAGTTCGTGCAAAGTTATTCCAAACACAATTTTCACAGGACTGCAATTTTTAATAGCAAGAACCTTTCACGAGGTTAAGAACACAAGTACTGAGGAAATGGTTCTGATGATTTGACTAAGCCTATGACAGATATTTGATTGGATTAAATTAATTCACATCTTTTTGTAGATGAAACTATACATAATTTAGAAAGAAAAGCATTATTTCAGTTCCTGTGCGCGTGCGTGCGTGTGTGTGTGTCCTCCAGTTTCCTCCCACAGGCCAAAGATGTTGACCATGCTAAATTGCCCATAGTGTCCAGGGATGTGGACGTTGAGTGGATTAGCCATGGGAAATGTAGGGTTACAGAATAGGGCAGGGGTGTGGGTCTCAGAGAGTTGATATGGGCTTGATGTGCCAAATGGCCTGCTTCGGCACCATTGAGATTCTATTCTATGAAACTGTTAGAGTGAGGAAGGCAAAGCCAACTAAACTATGTAGAACAGTCAGTATGTGACATAAATCTGAATGCTACATTAACATAACACTTATGGGGTCATTTTGGTCTTCCATGCTGCAAATAATATTCTCTCAGCCTCACATAGCTGGACATGCATTTAGCAGCTGGAAAATCTCCCCATTCCTTATTTAACCTCCTTCCCCCTGCCATGCTCTTCGAAGGGGTCATCAATTACTGTATGTTCATTGCTAGCTGATAGTCGTCTGATAGTTTCTTCCATTCTATGTGTGTTTGGTGCTTAATGCAGATTTTTAAGGTTGTAAAGTCTATCCGGTCTAGTGTGGCAGGTGTAACAGGAGTTTTTGCTAACTTCATGTCTCTTACACAAACAGGTTGGTTCTAGGCATGGGTGTACTATTAGCCATTCCTCTTTGAACACAGCGTGGAGAATAAAGAGAGGTCACCACAGGCCAGGACAAGCTGCTGGAAGAGGAAGGTCCTCAGCAGGAAATGATATCCATCCAGAGTGTTCAGGGAGCAATTTTCTGACCTGAGTGTGAGTGGGGAACAATGTATGAAATGTCTTTGCTTCAGTATGGGCATATTTATTGAACTCTGACTGCGGTTGTAATCTCATGATGGGACAAAGACGACATTGGCAAAGCCTCTGAAAGTGATCTCAGCTGTAAATCATTATCTGTCAGGCTCCTTCTAGGCTGAAGCTGGAGTTATTTTCAACATCTTGCAGGCTGCGTTTGTATAAGAATGGTCACTAATGCTCTCTAGTCAAGAAGCCGCATGTGGAGAGAGCATGCTTCATCACTGAGTTTACAGACTTCACTGTGACATGACTGCCATTGACTGCATTCGTATAGCTCTGCAGGTACTGCATGTTAAGTCTGCTGTACAGCCAAAATGAAAGAGACTTCACTCTTGCAAGGTCTTGCTTTACTTGGAGGATCATCCAGATCAATGCTCAGCTCAGTATCTTGAATGAAGTCATGATGCTTTTAATTATGCAGCAACCTTCTGTTCCAGTTGCATTTGAGCCAACATAGCAAATCGAAGGGTCAGCAAGAGTTATTCACGACCCACATGATTAATTACTTTGGGGTATGACCCATGCTTGTTTACGCAGTAGATATATAATGAATGTCATGTTGCCATTTGAAATGCAAACAGAGAATCAATTTGTTAAACAATGCTTCTAATATCCCAACCACCATGGAGAGAGCTGAAATACATAGCAAAGTCTGTTTCACAATTCAGTGGTTTGCTGAATGCTGCACAGTCTTACCACTCTGGTAGCTGAGAAATAGTTGTAGGAGGAACAGGAAATAAATTAGACAGCTATTCTGGCTGGCTGATCAGGAAAAACCCATCTGTGTTCATAACCAGCAATTGCAACCCAAATCCCTATTGACCTACATTAGCTTTCCACTGTACTGCCCATTTCAACATCTTATTTACCAGAAAACAAAATAAAACCATTTCAAAATAAATAGTCCTAACAAAGTTGAAAAAAGAAAATTAGGCTATATTCCATAGAATAACCAAAATTGCCTTTACTGACTGTCTTCTGTGTGTCTTTGTATGTCCCAGTTCTACCATGCTGATTGCTGTAAGGATGTTAGAAGGCTGCTAAGGATCAATGGAATAAACTGCAGGTGGTCTTGGAGGATGTTTTCAAGCAGTTCTAGGCCTGGAAGACCTGGCATTAGACTGCACCATCTCAACAAGGGAAGAAATGGACTCAGTTTGTAGGTAACAGCAAGGGTATTGGCCATGTGTCAAGGCAGGGACACTGATGCTATCATCTCAAAGGAGATGCATTCTTCAGAAAACCACCCCTGGGGTCAGTGCCTCAGCAATCTTGGTAGTTGGTTGCTGGGCTACTGCCATACTCTACCAGCCCCTTCACACACTTTCAACCACAGAAATGATGCCAACAGTCTGAGCTTGCATGGCAGTAAGTTGAATTTGCAGGATAGCAGTCTGAACTGGTAGCTACATGCACAAGAATAGAAGCTGCTACATCAGTCATCAGATGCTGCATCACAACAAGTGTATCTGACTGATTGAACCTAAGATATTATCGGGAAAAGATGGGTTTGATAATGATAAACTATTGTCACTGGTTGGGGATTCTAGAACTAGGGGGCATAATACAAAAATTAGGGCCAGTCTGTTCAGGAGAGATGTTAGAAAGCAGAAAGAATGATAGATAGATGGGATATTCTTCAGAGGGTTGGTGTGGACTCAATGGGCCAAATAGCCTGCTTCCACACTGTAGGGATTCTACCATCAGGCTTGAAGGGCTGAAAGACCCACTCCTGTACCTACATTCCTATGTATGAATGTAACTGACAATTAGCATCTGGTACAAAAATAAAGTTGCTGGAAAAGCTCAGCAGGTCTGGCAGCATCTGTGAAGGGAAAAACAGAGTTAACATTTCGAGTCTGGTGACCCTTCCTCAGATCCAGTCCTGAGGAAGGGTCACCGGATCCGAAACGTTAACTCTGTTTTTTCCCTTCACAGATGCTGCCAGACCTGCTGAGCTTTTCCAGCAACTTTGTTTTTGTTCCTGATTTACAGCATCCACAGTTCTTTCGGTTTTGACTAGCATCTGGTATCTGTATTACCCTTGTCCCTGCCCAGGCCACAGGTTTGTCATCATGCACAGATCTTGTTGTTGAGTCCATTACGTCTGCAGTGGCGCTGAGCATTTTGCCTCAGCACTGATCTCCTGTGTTTTCTCTGTCAATCTTGTTTCTGTTTAAATATTCATCTAATGCCTTTTTTGAATAACTCAGTCGAACACTTCCAAGCAGCACATTCCAGGGACTGAGTTCCAGTTAGATGTCAATGGAGTGGGCCTTCTGAGCCCAGGGATCGTCCACTTCATCCACTTTTTTTTTGTTTCTTTTCTTATTTTCTGTTCTTTTCTCATTTTCTTTCACTTCTTTTTTAGTTTACTTGCCTCTGGATGAAGAGCTTGGTTACAGTAATGGCATCTGCGGCAGTGAGTGGGCCCAGCTGCGGGCTTGATTTCTTCTTTCCAGGAAAAACAGCCCCAATCTTCCTCTTCACTGCAGTTACACATCCCTGGAACCACGCTTGTATATAGTTACTGCACTCCTTCTGGTGCATTTGCTTTGGAACTGGGGGCAACCCATCCAGTCAGTGAGCAAAATAGTGAGTGAGTTCCCATTCTTCCATATGTACCACAATATAACAGCCTGGCAAGTTATGTTCTCATAAAGGAAGGTCCATCCATTGTGGTTTCAGTCACATTAATATTGAACCTTCTCACCACCAAATATATTATGCAGTTGTACTATTTTCCATTTCTTTCCTGCAAGTCAGAATCTAGTTGATGATATTACCTAGTGGTGATCTGTCTCGTTTGTAGTTGGGAGAATAATTTTAAACGTTACTGTTAAGAACCCCTGATTCAGTTTAAAGATGAAATGTATTTATCCTTGTGTTAGCTGTATTGTTTCACATGAGATAACAAGATGCAGAGCTGGATGAACACAGCAAGCCAAGCAGCATCAGAGGAGCAGGAAGGCTGATGATTCAGGCCTAGACCCTTCTTCAGAAAAAATTCACATGTTTCACATGATGCTAGATTTTAATATGCTTTCTGTCTTAATTCGATTGTGTCAGGACTTTGATTTGCTGCCCATTTTTGCTTATACTTTTGGAACCAAACAAGGTTGGCTTTCGCCCTGGTTTGCTATCAGTCTCTTGAATGGGTTCAGCTTTAAGACAAAAAACAGAACCATCTGCCTTATCAATAATTCCACAGAGATGTTGCTTCAGGAAATGAAGCTGAGAAGGGAAATGCTTTTTTTCCTGTCACAGCCACTGGATTGTCAACACTGATATAAAAGCAATATCAAATGGGGTCACTTAAACACAGTGCCCAATATTTAGCTGCAGCCCTGTCAAGCATCACATAATCTAACTGGGAAGGTAAGTAGCTACTACTCTTATTTCTTTGATTTATTGTATCATGGGATATGGGCATCACCAGCAAGGTGAGCATTTACTGTCTGTCTCTTGAACTGAGTAGTTTCCTAGGACATCTAAGTGGATATATGGGTTTTTTTTTAAAATTTATTCATTCATGGGATGCGGGGCATTGCTGACTAGGCAGCATTTATTGCCCAGAGAGCAGCAAAGAATCAACCACATTGCTGGCCAGACCAGGTAAGGATGGCAGTTTCCTTCCCTAAAGGGCATTAGTGAACCAGATGGGTTTTCCCCTGACAATTGGCTCATGGTCATTATTAGATTCTCAATTCCAGATATTTTTATTGAATTCAAATTCAACCATCTGCTGTGGTGGGATTTGAACCTGGTTCCCCAGAATATTATCTGGGTTCCTGGATTAATAGTCCAGCGATAATACCACTAGGCTATTGCCTCCCCAGTGTTTGGAATGACACGTAGACTACATTTCTTTACCTAAAGAGAAACCAGATGAGTTTTTACAATTTGTAGTTTTGCAGTTTCTATGACTGAGCCTAGTTTTCAATTCTAGAATTGTCACTTGAATTTAGCTTCCACCAGCAGCTGTAATGGGACTTGAACTTGCGTTTTCAGAACATTGATAGTTCAGATTACTAAACCGTGACAAGACCACAGGCTTTCTCTTCTCTGGTGAAACAACCCAAAGCTATGTCATCTCATACCTCTTCCTCTTGCTTTCCTTCATTTTCTCTCCACCTTCCCATGATTTTGATATTTCATCATGTACTCTCCACCCTCTTCCTTGGGGTCTTCTGCACAAAAATGCCTAGGACAGCTCACTGGTGTTTTATTTTTCTCTGTCTTGCTCTTGAAGATTCAACACAAGCCTGACAAAGGGCACCTTTGTGCATGGAGATCAGGAGCCCCTGATAATACAATGTTCTCATCCATCCCTACTTTCTTTGCCAGAGCAAGCAGCAAGTAACAGAAGGCAACCTCAGAAGCAAAATACTGCAGAAGAAAGCTATCCTGTACCAGAGGCAGGAGTCAAAAGCAATCGATTATCAAGCATCGTTTGACAGATGTGCCTTGTAGGTTTGGGATCAGAATTTGCAGAAGGAAGTTGAGTGCCGTGATCCTAATTTCACATTCCAAGATATTCAAAGCAGGCAAGACTAGTCTGCCAAGCCAAGCTACAATCTAACATGTCATTCTTAAGATTGATCCCTGGAACCTCAATAGCAAATAGCCACCTCTCAAAAGGAATCTCCAGTTATTTAGTACAGTGCGCATGGTTGATAGGAAAGGTAGGCATTGTGGGAATTTCAGGCATGTTTTTTCAATAATCATCTCATTCTGTCACAGTATATGCAGGATTCATTTTCACTATCTCTTTGAAAGATTGAGGGAAGGAATGTGCTGTAGTGGAAGATTTAGTTAGTTGATTAATCAAATGGTTTTGGGTGATTTTTGAAGGATAGTTGCTTCAGTACATTTACCATGTGCTTGATGATGACTCTGTAGGTATGGACGTAATGCACTCATCACCTGCTGATATTTATTCACAGTGCAGAATGCAAACTACAGCAAAATCAGACATCCTTTGCTCTCCAGGAGTCACCCATTTGACGAAATAAGGATTAGAATCAGCACAGGTTGGGTAGGCCAAAGGACCTGTTCCTGTGCTGCATTGTGTTGAATTATTGCATTGTATTTGCTTGCTGTTTTTTTGAATAATAACAGAGCAAATCAAAATCTGTGCATTTTTAGCCTTTTGGTGGAATCAGCCCTTCTCTGTACTTCTCACCACAAGTCATGTAGACTGCAGACATCTGGTTTATTAATCTCCACATATCTCTGCTAAACTAACACAACTGTGACACATCACATATATGTACACCTCCTAGAATAATTTTCAGAGTCAAATTTTACAAAATTTGTGCTGCAACATATCATGAGTGCTCTGCTGTAGGCAGGCCTTTGGTTCATTACCTGCTGATGCTTCAAATCTGAGTCAGGAGTACAAAGGTACACGTTTGCCTAGATGAGTGGTACTCCAGCAACACTCAAGAAACTTGACACCATCCAGGACAAAGCAGCCTGCTTGATTGGCAAATACCTGCAAACCTTCACTCACTCTGCCACTTATACACAGTGGCAACAATGTGTACCACCTACAAAATGCGTGATAGAAATGCCCTGGGAAGCACTTTCCAAAGCCACCAGCACTGCCATCAGAAAGGAATAGAGCAGTAGGTACATAGGAACACTACCACCTGCAAGTTCCCTTCCAAGCCACTCGCCATCCTAACTTGGAAATAGTTTGCCGTGCCTTCAGTGTCACTGGGTCAAAACCCTGGAAATCCCTCCCAAATAGCCCCGTTGGTGTGTTTATACCAAATGAACTGTGGCAAATCAGAAGGCAGCTCTGAAGTGTGATTAAGTTTGGGCAATAAATGCTGAACCTACCTCATTGAATGTTTTTAAGGCAAAGATAGATTTTTTGAATAGTAAAGGAATTAAGGGTTATGGTGAGCGGGTGGGTAAGTGGAGCTGAGTTCATGAAAAGATCAGCCATGATCTTATTGAATGGTGGAACAGGCTCGTGGGGCTCCTGCTCCTACTTCTTCTTTTTTTTCTGATATCCAATTCCCACAAAAGAATAAAAAAAGAGTTCTTTTCAAAGTGTTTGAGCTATTTAGCTCAATTATTTCCTGTGGTACTTGGTTCTAATTCCAAGCACTCTCTGGATGAAGAAGTTCCTCCTGATTTTTCTGCTGGATTTCTTAGGATCTATACTGGATTTCTAACCCCTGGTTCTGAATTTTCTCACAATGTCAAACATTTTCTTCATTCCTATACTGCCCAATCCATAATTTTAAGAACATCTAACAGGTCATTGCTATGTCTCTTTTCAAAAGAAAACTTGCCCCATCCTGTTTACTGTTTCCTGGCAGCTCCAATCTCTAATTCCTGGTAACATCTTTGTAAATCTTTCCTTGTAATTTTATCAACTATTCTACTTCCTTTCTCACTAACCTTGATCCTAATCCTGTGCTTACTGTCTGGCTGAATTTCTATGACTATTTATCAATGCTGAAGGTGGGATATTCATCTGTGACAAAGGACAATAACCTAGCTCTAACTCTCAGTTTTCTGAAGCGTTTGTGCTGTGGACATTGGACTGTTACATTGTTCTGTGACTGTAAATTTGATTACATGAATTTCATGCATTGCTTCATTGGCAGGAGGTCAATTATGTGATCCTTGAAAAGTTAGAACAATGAACATTACTGTACGCATACAGCCAGCAGAGAAACAGTTACTGCAAGATCTTTTGTAGCGATTGACCAGAATTGTTTTATATACAATTTTGTTCCTCATTCTTTTTGTATGGATTGAATAATTAAATCATTGTCTATTTTTGTTTTGAGTTAGGTTACCCTTGACATTAGATTGCCAGAAGCAGCGATCAGCACTCCTGATAGTGTGGGTCTTCCGCTGGGAATTCTGCTTTCTCTCATTTAGAAGATGAAGGAACAGTTATTTTTAAAATGAAGAGTAGAGGCGAATGTAATAGCTACATATCCCTAACAACGGTAAGCACAGAGTCATTAAGGTTATATTAAGGAATTAAGTTCTGGGGTATCCCTGCTTGCAAGTGTCTACTACAGTTATGGGCTTCTTTGATTATTACTTGTAAGACATGAAGAAAATATCAACTGCGACAGATATTTGGCTATCATGGTTCACAAGAAAAGAGTGAAAGAACTTTTAAATAACAGCTGGGAGTTAATAATGACTGTACCTGTAATCTGGGAAAGGGGAAATTAAAGTTGTGACGTACATGAATGCGAATTCTTTAGTTCTATTCTAAGAGGGCAACAGGGCAAATGAAGATAATGAAGCCACCCATGTGAGTATGGTAATGGAGGAGGCAAAAACATTTGTGTCAAAGGTAGAGATGCCACTGCAGAACATTGGTTAGAGATAAGTACAAAGCTGACTTGTCAACATAATAAATTTCTGCCTTACCTGGAAGAATGATATCTCTCTGCGAATATTGAATTGACCTGCACTAACCATTTATTCTGAAGCATGACATGGTAAAAATGTAAACATATGGCAGCTTTCTGTGGCAGGTGGTGTACACACTGAAAAAAAAAATGCTGCATTAAATTGCCATTACCTTCCTTAGAAAAAGTGCAGCAACTGTATTGAAGTGCCACATCAACTCTCTTCTTCTGCAAAGAAAATTTCATTTCCACCACCTTCCATCCTTCACTCACCCCCACCATCTGTGCTATGAACATTTGACCCAGAATGAATTTATGAATAATGGAATGACAGAAAGTACTGGGAAATCCCTTTCTTGCACTGACAGCATGAGATGTGTCAAGAAAAATAGTCTTGTAGAAGTGAGATACCCAGAGAAGAATTCCTTCTGCTATCATCCTAACCTCCATGCTTGGTTAGCTTTAATGAATTAGAAATCTCACTGAATGGATCTATTTTACTGCATTTTGTTATATTTACCCTTATTCGGTGTTGAACTTTCAGCTCACTGGCCACTCTCTGACTCAATAAAGGAAACAGTCACAATTTTGATTAACAGACCGTGTCCCAACACAGCGCATTAGATATTTTTGTCCGAGGTAAAATTTGATAACTCTGGAACAAAACACTTTAATAACACATGTCAGAAAATTACATCAAGATCTATAATGAGTGATCAGTTATATAATTCTCTTGAATAGTATAGAGAGATTGAAATATATAAATCTCTGTGGGTGTTTGATGAATAAAAATGCAGATACAAAATTAAACTTTTTATCTAGTTCTGGTAGCTTTTGTGTTTTCAAAAGCAACAAGTGTCCATGTAAAAATAGCATAAAGTTCCTCTTATTAATTGTTCATGGAATGTGGTTACATTGCCCATTCCTAACTGCTCTTGAGAATGTAGTGGTGAATCTCTTCTTCAATGTAACAGATTGAATTATCCCAGCAAACCAATGGTGTTCAAGAGTCATCCCATTTGCTATGTGCCTGGAGTCTCGTGGCCAGACCAAGTAAGGATGACAGATTTTGTTTCCTAAAGAAGATTAATGAGCAAATTAGATTTTCAATTGCCTACTCTGCCATTTGATATGGTCATGGCTGATCAAGCACTTCAATATCTTTTACTCACCCCATCCGCATAACCCTGCACAACAATGGTAATCAGAAATTTAACAATCTCAACCTTAAACATATTCAAATATTGATTTTCCACAGCCCTCTGTGGCAAAGAATTCCAAAGGTTCACCACCTTCTGAGTAAAACAGATTCTCTTCATCTTGGTCCTATATGACCTCCCCCTTATTTTTGAATTGTATCCCCTGGTTCTAGACTCCCCAAGCATGGAATCACTTATCTGCACTTCCCCGTTTACCTCTTTCACTCTTTCTTTTGTAAGTTTCAATGAAATTACTTTGTATTCTTTAAAACTCTAGAGAATGCAGGCCCAATTTTTTCAATGTCTCTCCGTAGACAGTTCTGACATCCTGGGAACAAATTGGGTGAACCATTGTTGCGCTCCCTCTATGATAACAATATCTTTCCTGAATAAGGTGACCAAAAGTGCC
Organism: Rhincodon typus; assembly: GCF_021869965.1. Classification (NCBI taxonomy): domain Eukaryota; kingdom Metazoa; phylum Chordata; class Chondrichthyes; order Orectolobiformes; family Rhincodontidae; genus Rhincodon; species Rhincodon typus. The sequence continues at coordinate 26,200,062 of NC_063337.1, read as the reverse complement.
CAGAGTATTCGAAGTATGGTCTAACCAACCTCCTATATAATTGAAGCAAGCCTTCACTACAGCTATACTCAAATACTCTTGTGATAAAGGCAAACATTCCATTAACCTTTCTAAAATCTTGCTGTATCTGCATGTTAGCCTTCAGTGACTTATTGACAGGACACTCTTTGTACATCAACACTTTCCAACTTCTTGACATTCTGTTCCTCCTACTAAAATAGATAATCTCATATTTTTCTACATTATATTCCATTTGCCAAATTCTTGTCCATTCACTAAGCTTATCCAAATCCTCTTGGTGTTACTTTGCGTCTTCCTTGCAACTCATATATTCTCATTTACTTTGCATCATCTGCAAATTTGGAATTATAACACTAGCTCTCCACCTATAAAGCATTGATGTGTATTGTGACCAGTTGCAACCCAAGTACTGGCACTTGATATGCCCCACTAGTCACAACTTGCCAACACATGAAATGACCTATTTATTCCTACTGTCTGTTCTATGTCCGTTAACCAATCCGTAATCTATGTATTATGTCCTATTGCATAGACTTTAATTTTTCTAACCAGCCTTTTGCAGGTGACTTTACAAAATCTTCTGATTATATAAGTACTCTATGCCCAATTGGTTTTCTTTATTACTTTTGTTAGTAACATCTTTTAAAAAGCTCCAAATTCCTCAAACATGACTTTACAATTCATAAATCAATACTGGCTATGCCCAATCAGATAATTTTTATCCAAGTGTCTATTTATCCCATCTTTTGTAATAGTTTCTAGCATCCCCACTACTGATATAAGGCTAACAGGTCTATAATTCCCTGTTTTCTCTCTTACACTGTTCTTATAACTAACTTTCTACCTTCCAATCTGCAGGATTCCACAATCTAAAGAATTGTGGAAGATAATTACTGATGTATTGACTATCAATATAGCCACCTGCTTCAACACTCTGGGCCGTCAGGTCCTGGGCATTTATCAACTTTCAGCCCTCTTTATATTTCCAATGAAATCTTCTTACTAATACTAATTTCCTTCAACTCCTCATGTAGGTTTACAAGAATGATATCTGGGCTTCAGGGGTTAAGTTATGAGGAGAGATAATATAAATTAGGCCTGTGTTCGATGTAATTTAGAAGGTTAGCGAGTGATCTGATCAAAGTCTTCAAGATATTAACAGGAAACGAAAGGGTAGATAAACTATTTCCACTGGTTGGACATCATAGATGTAAAATTAAGGTTAGACCATTTGGGGACTGATTAGTAAAGGGATAAAGGGTTATGGGGAAAAGGCAGGAGAATAGGGTTGAAACATATCAGCCTTGATTGGCAGAGCAGACTCTATGGACCAAATAGGCTAATTCTGCTTGCTTCTGCTTGCATATCTAGTGGTGTTATGGAGAAGTTAGTAGGCACTTCTACACATAAAGTTTGATAGAGTTTTGGAACTCTCTTCCACAAGTGGCAGTTGATGCTAGATCAGCTGTTAGTCTTAAATTGGAGATAGATAGATAAATTTTTGTTAAGCAAAGGTATTAAGGGATATGGGTCAAAGGCAGGCGTATGGAGTTCAGCCACTGATCTCACTGAATGGCAGAATAAGCTTGAGGGGTTGAATGGCCTACTCCTAAGTTTCTATACCTGTATGGGACCCACATTCATTTTAACGAAACGCATCCTTTTTACATTTGTAGAGAAATATTTAAAGTCTGTAGTTGGAAATATAGTTGCAAGTCTATTACTTTATGGGGGATAAAACATAAAAATCAAGGAATGCCAACAAGGCTTGTATTAAATGGCTGAATAAAAATTATCAATGACAAGAGCCAAACTGTTAGATTAACAATAACTAATATTTTTTGGGCTCTGCTGGTGCCAACAAGAATCAGAAGCAGATGCATGTCAAAAATTTTGCACCCAGTGTTGCTCAACTGATGATGGACATTCAATTTTATAATTGATAATTGTGAGTGAAACAATGAGGTTTCATTACCTGTATATGCATCCTTATTTTAATAAACAAATAATTGTGCTGATTCATGCTCCCAAGCTGCCCCTAGAGGTCAGACAGTCTGTGATGCTCACACATCAGGCAGGTGAATGTGTCATGTCACAAAAGACCACACACTCATCAATTGCCCTTTGGAAACCAAGAATCATATGAAAAAAGAGATAACAAGGTGTAGAGCTGGATGAACACAGCAGGCCAAGAAGCATCAGAGGAGCAGGAAAGCTGACGTTTCGGGTCTGGATCCTTCTTCACATATGAAAAAAGAGGACAATTTTCACTGGATACCAGGATTCCCTTGAATGTAAATCAATTAATTTGGTTCCCACATCAATAACAGAGTTCCTTAGAGCTATCACACAAGTGTTTCAACAGAATTACTGTACACACTGGCTTTCTGATCACGGAGAGATCACTATACATATCCAAGGCCAGTGTCTGAGAAGCAAGCATTATGCCTTAGTGGTTAATTCCACTCAACCTTGTGACTTTATTTTCGCTTCAGATTTTGCCAACCCATAATCTTTCTCTTTGGTAAATTGGCAAAAAACATTTTCAACAATGTCTGTATGTGGTGAAAGTGCAGTCAATTTGAAAGAAGTGCAACTGTGGGGAGATGATTCAACTATTACAGCACTAGTCCCTGTATTTATGTTTGCTGTCCCTAGAAGGAAGCCACCAATTGGAGACGGCTACCTTAACCTTCATACTTCAGCATCTCCAGCTGCCACTTCCCCCATCAAGAGCTGTGTGCCCTGCAGATTTGACAAGGGGTTCAATAAGCACAATAAGCAAGCAATACTTTAAACAGTACTTCAAAAAGTTCAACTTCATTTTTTTAAAAACCAAAAGAACTGCCGATGCTGTAAATCAGGAACAAAAACGAAGTTGCTGGAAAAGCTCAGCAGGTCTGGCAGCATCTGTGGAGGAGAAAACAGAGTTAACGTTTCGGGTCTGGTGACCCTTCCTCAGAACTGATGGTGGCTGGGAAAACATCAGTTTATATGCAGAAAATAGGGAGGTGGGTGGGGTAGGGAGTAAACGATAGGATAGAGCCCAAAGAGAGAGAAAGACAGTTGGACAGACAAAGGAGTTGCTAACGATCAGGCTGGGAGGGTGAGTAGTTGTTAATGGGGACTGTTAGTGACTAACAACAGGGGGTGTGTAGTGGCAGGCTATGTGGTAACAAGGCCTGGTGTGTGGGGTGGGGGCTGGGACATGGGAGAGTTTAGGCCCTAAAATTATTGAACTCAATATTGAGTCCGGAGGGCTATAGGGTCCTCAAGCGGAAAATGAGGTGTTGTTCCTCCAGCTTGCGCTGGGCTTTACTGGAACACTGTAGCAAGCCGGAGACAGAGATGTTGGCCAGGGAGCAGGGTGGTGCATTGAAGTGGCAGGCAACAAGTAGTTCAGGGTCGTTTTTGTGAGCAGAACGTAGATGTTCTGTGAAGCGGTCGCCAAGTCTACGCTTCATTTCCCCAATGTAGAGGAGACCACATTGTGAGCAGCAAATGCAGTAGACTAGATTCTGGGAAGTACAGGTAAAGTGTTGCTTCACCTGGAAGGTATGTTTGGGCCCTTGGATACTGGGGAGGGAGGAGGTAAATGCGCAGGTGTTGCACCTTCGCCGGTTACAGGGGAAGGTGCCGTAGGGCTTTGGGGAGGTGTTGGGGGTGAAGGAAGTGTGGACCAGGGTGTCCCGGAGGGAACGGTCCCTGGTGTCTGGTGGTGGCATCTTGCTGGAGGTGGCGGAAATGGCATCTGATAATCTTCTGGATGTGGATGCTGGTGGGATGGTAGGTGAGGATAAGGGGAACCCTATCGCTGTTGCGGGAGGGAAGAGAAGGGGTGAGGGCAGAAGTGCGGAAGATGGGTCAGACCCGATTGAGGGCCCTGTCAACAACGGAGCTGGGGAATCCTCGGTTGAGGAAGAATGTGGACATTTCGGAGGCTCCTTTGTCGAAGTTGGCCTCATCTGAACATATGCGACAGAGACGGAGGAATTGAGAGAATGGGATGGAGTCTTTACAGGAAGTGGGGTGCGAGGATGTATAGTCCAGGTAGCTGTGGGAATCGGTGGGTTTGTAATGGATATTAGTGGCCAGCCTATCCCCAGAAATGGAAACAGAAATGTCGAGGAAGGGAAGGGAGGAGTCAGAGATAGACCAGGTGAAAGTGAGGGCAGGGTGGAAATTGGAGGTGAAATTGATGAAGTTTTCCAATTCTAGATGAGACAGGGAAGCAGCACCGATGATATCATCGATGTATTGGATTATTTTAAGTTGAAGCCCATACTCTAATAATAGAACAGGTGTGAGCTGCATGGAGTGGGGTGTTTGTAACTCAGGACTTTTTGATCATTTTTTTGTTATGTTATGGTTCATGAACTCTACAAAAACTTATGTACATTTACCTTCATGTTTCTCCTGAAACAAGAAATTACAAAAGTCCTGAGTTACAACCACCCAACTCCACGCAGCTCACACCTGTTCTATTATTAGAGTATGGGCTTCAACTTAAAATAAAGAAATTCTCTTTCACTGCACCTTTTACAGACGGACCTTCAAATTTTTAACAATAGTTGCACACAAATCTCTATCACTTCAAACAATTGTCCTATGGAATTATTTATGTCATCAGAATTTCAGCCATAAATGTTAATTCCTTGCATATTACCTGACACATATTTTGTCTTCAATTTTACTTCAAGTTTCTCCAAAATTGTATTTTTACTGCAGTCAAAATCAGATGGTACAATTCTTGAGAAGTCATTGTGTAAGAACTAGACTTTAAGATCAAAGGCTTAATGGTAAGGTAAACATAGGAAAGAACTCATTACTTACTCATGTTTAACGAAAGAAGGGGGCGTAAAAGGTGGGAAGACAGTGGCAGAGTGGTATTGTCACTGGACCAAATCCAGGTTAATGCTCTGGGGACTGATGTTCACCAATATAAGCAGGTTGGTTAGTTGAGGTGACTGGTTGATTTGCAGTGCAACTGCATGGCTTCAATTTCTGCACCGGTTGAGGTTACCATGAAGTATATTCTTTCTCAACTTCTCCCCTCTCCTGAAAACATGGTAATCCTCAGGTAAAACCAACAGTCATCTCTCTCTAATGCGAGACCAGCCCTATGGTCTGGTAAGAATATGGTGATTTTATCTATTTGTGACCAGAATGGCTCATAGTACTTCAGTTGTGCCCCAAATAGAGCATTTGATAATTTATTTCAATTAATTGTTTAGTTGTTACATAACATTAAACTGTTGAACCAGAGTTCTATCTGGGTGACTATATCTATCATTAGTAACATACTTGTTGCTGCTAGGCAGTAGGAAAGTATATGGATGTATAAAATTGTAAATAAGTCCAGTCTTGTGGTGTCATAAAGCAGACACACTGTCCTTCAACACATTTGGAACTGGGTAAAGTTGAAAAAAAATGTATTTTCAAAAGATAAATACTGATTCCTTGGCTTTGGATGCAAGAGTCCTGTTATTGCTTTGGGTCACAGTTGAGGAATTTGGCAGTTACAGAGTGCTTGAGATTACTGATTTAGAGTAAGACTGTCACACACAGTTTCCCTGGAAGCTGGGATTCTTCAAAGTTAGAAATTCCTGGAAGAGAATACAAACATGCGGGTGTTGCAGACCCTAGGTCGTTTTACAACTGTTGTGATCAATCAATTGTGGCTGTATCATGGGGAAAGAAAAACTGACCATCACGAAGTCATTTACAATACATCAATCATGTCAGAAAAAAAATTGATATAAATTATAAAGACACATGTATGCTACACAAATTAGATGTTTATGAAATCAAGTGGTGTGAGCTCACTTGAAATTGTTGTTTCTTTTGACTTAAAAACAATTTCTCCTCTTTTATTCCTTCCGTAGATGGAATATGAATTCACTGATGGCAGCAGGCATTTGATCACTTTGTCCATGTGATTGAACTGAACATAAGACAAAAAATAGGAGCAGTACATTCAGTGAGGAGATGGATTTGTTGGCCGGAGGTAGGAGTAGATAATGGGGGTCTAAAAGAATAATTAGAGCCCATCAAAATCAATGTCTATCCAGCAGGGAGAACTGAACAAAAGACTGGGAGCAGGAGCATCTTCCCTTCCTTTCACTGATTAAATAGGACTAGGAGCAGAAGTAAGCCATTTCGGCTCTGAGCTTACTGATTGTTGAAGTTGCCTCTTCAATGCATCATCCAGGAAACTGGCTGCACTGTATAATTTTGCCTAATACCTTTATTTACAAAACAATTGAAGAGCAAATGTTTTACATTTTAAATACAGGAAGTAGAGTAGGTAAAGTCAATATTTTCATCTTGTTTTAGACTTTTTTTTATTCAAAGCATGGTAGATGTTGAAAAGTAACTTGGACCTAATGGATGAGATGGACAGTCCAGCATGGAGTGGCTAGAATTTGAGTTGGATTTTGGACTGTGCCACAGCAGGAAAACTTTGAAAATTCCCTGTCTAACCTCCAATGAGCAGCTCTTGGAAGTTCAGAAAATAGAAAACTAAGCGATAAGTATTGACACAGTTGTGAAAAGGACGCACCAAAATGTTAACTCTGCCTTCTCTCCACAGATCCTGCCAGACCTGCTGAGTTTTTCCAGCAATTTCTGATTTTGTTTCAATATGTAGTAGTTGTACTGTTACATAATAATATACAGGAAATACCACGTTTTACGGTTTGTTTCCAGTGAGCTCATTGTCCTTCAGGAATGTGACTAACAGTCGTCTCCACTAATGAGATTGTGATACCCCTTGAGGAGTCAATATTGATGTGAGCTGACCTTTGACCAAAATTAGTTTTACCTTGTTTATTTGGCATTGTAAAGGCTCGATTGGATTATTTACTAATTTGGTGCTAGTATATCCAGTGAACACCATTGTATTATAATAACCGGCACACAATTCACCATGTTAAAGTGTTCTGTCCATATTAGTGGCAATGTATTGAATGTTTGGTTGTTATAATCACTGTGTTGTTAAGTAATCCCTGTTGTTTATGGGTTGTCTGGTATTATACGTGCACAAATTCACATCAATGAGAACTTTGAATTAGGTTAATTTCAGATGGGTTGCACAATACTTCATGGACTGGAAGTGAATTTTCATCTTAAGCAAATAATTCTAACAGCATCTTAAGGTTGTCTTTAAGTCAATCAAAAAGGTTGATTATAACACTGGAAAAAAAGCTTGTGGAAGTTTTTGAATCATTCTGTTGATTTGAATAGCAAAATGAACTTTAATCATTGGAATTTATATGGTCAGACATACTATTTCATAACTCTGTGAATATTGTGTAAAAAATAATTACATTTCAGATGCTAAGAATTGGACTTGCATTTACTTAGTGCTGTCATTCAGATAAGACAATTGCAGACACTAGCTGTTTTACTGTGGCCTGTGGTTTTAATTACTGTCACGTGTTTGTCTGTTTAGAAATTAACACGATAAAGTGTACATCATAATCATTGTGCTGAAGCAAAAGCCCAAGTTTGCTTTCACTAAATGCAGTATTTATCTGCAGTGTCGAATGTTGAGATGGTGATGGCCCTTGTAATGCAAATGTAGACAGGTGGAAGTTTTCCTGCTTTCAAAGCTCCTAAACCAAGATTTGCTACTCTATAGTGGTTTAAGTGTTGCTGATTTTACAGGAAGAAAATACCATACTATTCCACCAATATTTTAGCTACGTTTGCATGAACTTTTCTTTTTTGTCTAGCTAAGTGTTTATGTTCATCAAGGTTAGGGATGTTGGTGTTGGGGAAGGGAGCACTTCCACTTCTTACACCTAGCAACCAACAGCTATTCTTAAGTCGCCTGTAAGCACAAGCCGGATAGCTAATTTTCCTTTTCAGGAAAATTTTGTACTGGAACTTCTGTGTGAGATGTATCAACTAATGGCTAGTTTTGCTTTTAACTTAATGAGAGACTGGGTTGCACTTGTACCTCTTTTTGGCATCTTTTGCACTGTGGCGGGGTTGGGGTGGGGGGCTGCATGGTGATGGAGATCAGTTCAGTCTATTATGAGACTGAATTGAAACACCAGTCTTGTCAGTCATTGTTGGTGCTAACACATAGTGTTTTAAAAAAATCAGTACCACAAAAATCAGCTCTCTTTTGATCATTGTCTTTATCTTCCAAATTTTCCTTTCCATCCGTAACTTTTGATCCTGTATTTCCCTTTTTATATTGGTAAAATCACATTTTGTCATTGAAAAGCTGATTTTTAGTTTGAAAATGTTATGTCTTTGTAGGGCTTTATGCCCTAGTTTTATTGTTGAGTTTTGTTTATATATCCAGAAGTGCTCTTGTATACAACTGAATGTTTTTATTCCCCATCACATGGGGTATTTTTACATCTATTAACCACCACCAATAAATCATCCATGCTCTCCAATCGATGTAGTTCACATATAAAGTCTATTAGGTATAATCAGGCAGTGCAGTGGCTCAGTGGTCAGCACTGCTGCCTCACAGTGCCAGGAAAGTGCCATCTCCTCTAGCTTTACAGACAGTCTATATTCTTTTGCCCTGCAGTTCTGGCCTTTTGTGCTCTCTGAATTGTGCCATGGGACTCTGCTTTTACATTAAAGAAACATATAAATTGTTGGGGGAGACACAAACAGTTAAGTCACCATAATATAGGGACAGATAAAGATTTTGGCTTTAAATATTTTTGAGTTTTCACAGATAATTTTTGAGGATCAAGGGGCAATATAATGAATATTTTTCCTTCAGATCACTAAACAAATAGAATTCAGGGTTAAAATAGGATGGATGGCTGAAGGCTTGTCAAAGGAACTGGTTTACTAAGCTGAATGACTCTTTCCTGATTTGTTCATCCATGGCTCCTAATGATCTAAATATTCAAAGACAAAGTATACTTGCTCTCCTACATTTCCAACTTTCAAAGATCAAGTTTGCTATGTTTATTTGTCTATTAAAACTCTAACCATGCTACTATCTGACAGACAGTATCAATAGAAATACACGGTGAACTTTTTACGAAATGAAACTAAACACATACAATTCAAAACAATGGATTTTGGCAGGCCAGAGATAATTATAATAACAGACTTAGATGCAAAAAATGGCTAACCTAATTTTGGCCTCTTTATGATGGATTGTAGCATTGGGATGGATTCACTCAGTCTTTACACGTGGTGGAAGAATCATTTAGCCCAGATCAGAAAAGACTCGATTTAGAAATTAATTTCAGTACCTTCTACTCCACACATGGCAATGCAGTTGGAAATTGAATGAAAATTACCTGGATTCTCCATCATATATTTCTTGAATATAATGGTTTAGCAGCATATGGTTTCACTTTTTATCTCCAAAAATACACATAGCAATAGAAAAAAATTATTTGAAAGGCAAATTATTAAGTCCTGCTTCAAGTGTTCAATTGTGAATTTCTTTTGCCTAAGTGCAATATTTGTCAGAAACTAGTACACAGAGATAATTTAATAAGAGATTGATGATATTTCAATATTTATTACCTGCTTGAAACAATCTCTTAAGACCATCTATTTAGTGTGAGGAGAACATTGTGATGGACAGTTACAGCATTATTAAAATATGCCACACTGGAGCAGGGATGGACCAGCTCAATGATGCAGTGGGTCAGAGAGGGACAGGTGTGGCTGGACAATTAGATTGTCAGGAAGAAAGAGGATTGCAAATAAAACAATTGGGCTGATAGAAGGAAGCAAAAGAAAGTTGGAACACAGAAAGAGTAAGGAGAGGGACCGAAGGGGCAACTATAAAAGGCATCTGAGATAGTAGGAACTGCTGATGCTGGAGTCAGAGATAACACAGTGTGGAACTGAAGGAACACAGCAGGGCGGCAGCATCAGAGGAGCAGGAAAGCTGACATTTCTGAAGAAGGGTCCCGAACTGAAACGTCAGCTTTCCTGCTCTTCTGATGCTACCGCCCTGCTGTGTTCCTCCAGCTCCACACAGTGTTATCTTTAAAAGGCATCTGGATTGGTTTAGAGGGGTATGGGCCAAATGCTGGCAAATGGGTCTAGATTAATTTAGAATATCTGGTTGGCATGGACCGGTTAGACCAAAGGGTCTGTTTCCGAGCTGTACATCTCTATGTCTCTATCTATGACTCAATAATGCTCCAGGTATTTTGATCACCATCAGAACAGATTCAGCTGAGTAGTAATACTCTCTAAAGTTACCCACTTCCCAGCTAATGACTTTTTTGGTCAAAATTCTAAGTCTAGCCTGTCCTGAATACATCCAAAAAGAAATTGACTCAGTGCAGGTTGAGTGTTACAGGCCAAGCCATGTCCCCTTTTTAAGGATACTTGTTGCTGCATTTCAGGAGTTAAAGGCCTCAAAAGTACTTTGACAGTGACTAAGGAAGTGTAAATATGTACATAAACTATGAGGGAGGGTGGCAGTTAAGTAGGTCAGGTGGTTGTGTGCCAGGAGGAAAGGAGGATGCCAGTTCATGATCTGGCTAGGGTGTTAGCTAAGAGGGGTAGGATGGGTGAGATGGGTAAGATGTCAGGTGGGTAAGAGGGTAGGTTGCTAAGTGGACAAGGTAGGTAGGGTGTTAGATGGGTGATGCAATTAGAGAGCCAGGTATCTGAGTGGATGTTTCAGTTAGGCTGTGGTTGTGAGTGCTGGAGAGGTGTTGTTGGGATGGTGTCAGGGTCTGGGATTGGGGGCTGCTATCAGTTCCGACAGGGTTGGATCAGACATGCTGGGTGAAGCCCAGGGTCCAGTCCTGCAAGGTCAGTCTGAGGGGGCCTGTCAGCCTCTGCAGAATGGGCCCAGGCTAGGAGGTGGTGGTGGTGGGTGGGGGGGTAGCGGGGAAGGGTTAACATTGGGTTCTGCAGGGTCGGACTAGGCCAGGGTGGGTATTCGGTTGATATCGTGTTCTGCAATGCTGCCTTGGTTCAGGGAGGTGTAGGATCGGAGTGTAGGTAATGTCAAATCTGGCAGGGTCCATTCAGAAGGAAGGCAGTGTGTGTATGGTCCACTGGGAGAAGGGTTAGGTGTTGGGTCCAGCAGGGACAGGCCAGTGGGGGCAGGGCAGTTGGTTGAACTAGTAGATAGTGAACTGGGTCAGCAGTCAGGGGGTTTAGAGTTTAAGACACGTGTAGTTGTGGGAGTTAGTGTAATAGTTACCTGAGAGTTAGAGTAGTTCTTTAATCCTCTAACTTTTCTGGGTAATTATTAAAGTTAAATGAGTTGGAACACTCAAAAACTTACTCAATATTGTCATTTCCTTCTCTCCATCAACAAATTTCTATCAAGATTAAGAGTCTGTAATGGGAGTGGACAATAACTCCTTGGAAGTTCTTTTCAGACTGCACCAATTAGTCGATACTGCTGGAAGAACACTGAGCCAGATACCAGCAGTACATTTGGTCCCAAGCTCCTCTTGGTAATTTGATGGCACATGTGAACAAGACAGAGAATGTTGGAAGGGATGGCTGATGAGATGGCACAGCAGAGGATATCGTCATCCCCAAGTTTTGCTGATCAGAGCAGAGGTGCAGAAACCCTGGCTCCAGTGCCAAAAAGGAGAATACTTATAGCACAGCAGCAATTGATGGAGATATTGACAGACTGCCTGGCACGCTGTCCACTGTGTTGAAGATGATGTGTCCAACATTCCTGATAGGGCGAGACATTTTGACTTTATAAGCCCCCAGGGAACATGTGCCAAGCTCTGTGGAAATTAGAGACTGCCAGTTGTATGACTCAATGCACACAGACATGGTCTCTAGCAGGAGGCTCCAGCAGCAGCTGTACATGCCTTGGCTGTGAGAGTGCCCATTATAACATGATCATGGAGAGTCTAGATCAGGGATTCAAAGTTATGTCTGGTCCAGATCTTGGCTGTCCTGGGAAGCTGACAAAATAGAGAGACAAATTCAAATGTTTCCCTGAACATCTGGTATTGCTATCCCACCTGTCAATGTGATCATAGAATAGAATGACCATAGAATTCCTACAGTGTGGAAACAGGCCCTTTGGCCCAACAAGTCCACCCAGACCCGTCCCCCCATAACCCACCTAATCTCCACATCCCTGAACACTACGGGCAATTTAGCATGGCCAATCCACCTAACCTGCACATCTTTGGACTGTGGGATGAAACCGGAGCACCCGGAGGAAACCCACGCAGACATGGGGAGAATGTGCAAACTCCACACAGACAGTCGCCCGAGGGTGGAATCGAACACGGGTCCCTGGCACTGTGAAGCAGCTGTGCCACCGTGCTGCCCTGTGACATGAGCACCATGTTACCATCCCCTGCTGATTTCACATTTCATTGTGTGCTGTGATTGGATTTGAACCCATGTCCTCAGAATATTAAACTGGCATTCTGGATTATTAGCCCAATTACATTGCCACTATGCCACTACCTCCCTTTTCAATATCTTCCTGGGTGTCTCCATTCTTGCAAGCTCGCACTGTATTTGGGAGAAATAGAGGGTGGCAGGGGCCTCACAGCCTGAGAAACCCAAAGTCCATCAGCCCAACACCAATATTTCAGCAACAAAGATAGTAGAACTGTAGCCTTCCTCCATTACTGCTGTAGCCACAGTGGCAGGCTATATTGAAATGATGGGCATTGGAATAGGCAGGATACTTCAATTACAGAGGATTAATGCAAAGGTATCATATTTTTATTGTTAATTCAGTTAATTGACTCACTACTGTAATGTTGATACTCACACAGTTCCATTGTGTCCCACTATTGAACACAGATTTCATAATTAGTTTAATGGATATAGTGGGGAAATGTCAATTGACCAAGCTCAGGGATGTTGGACCAATGCACTGCGGGTCTCATGACTGTTTGAGAAATAGTTATTTGTGGGAGAGTAACATTGGTACAGTTCAACACTGGTCAAGCTAAACGTAGACACATGCTACCTCTTGAGTGTGCTGCAGCTCACAAATTTTCTTATGCCACATTTTTGCCAATAAGAGGTGAAAGTAGGCATACTTATTTTGGTACTCCATTTGTACCCTTTTCCTTTAGAACTGAACTAGGTTTATTTTCTGTGCTGCCTGCTTTTGTTTGTCACAGAGTGCGAGTTTACTATGCCTAAGGCCTTCAATGTGTCATCCTCAAAAGGGTGAACTGTGCATTGCTACTTCTACACATTAATAATGAGTAGTGGAACTTATCAGAGCTGTATAAGAGCCAAAATTCCCATCACCAACCATTTGTGTTACTGGCCATGTTCTGTATTCATTTAATGTGTGCAGAGAACCCAGTGAACTAAGGAGATAACCTGTACCATGCATGAACAGGCCTGAATCTGCTGCCTTCACAAAATCAGAGTATGACTGATTACCTTTCAGATTGGTTTGAATCCAACCAAGAGACAGGAAGCTTTCCCTGCTAGCAGCTGGCATGAGGTGTTTTTAATACAATGTATTTGAGTAAGCTGATCCTAGTTTCCAGGCAATTTGTATGATAACATAAACAACTGTTAAATTCTGTGTAATTGGCACACACTTGGCACTATCTCTATGGGATGTACATGAGAGTTATGGTCCATGAGGATCCAAGGTAGAAGTGGATAAAGACAACTCTAAGCTACTTTCCAAGTTGAATTATAACAAATTGTTAATGCTGAGAGCTTAACTCTGTACGTAAAGAATATCATATCTGATGCTGTGCACGCACATGACATTTTCGTGCTAGCTTGTGATTCAGGAGCATCACAAAGTTCTGCATGGTAGGCTAATTACTAAAGTTAGATCACATAGGATTCAGGGTGAGCTTGCCAATTGGATACAAAATTGGCTTAATGGCAGGAGACAGAGTGATGGTAGAGAGGTGTTTTTTAATTGGATTGGAAGCCTGTAACCAGCGGTGTTCCACAGGGATTGGTGCTGTGTCCACTTTTGTTTGTCATTTGTATAAATGATTTAGATGAGAGTATAGAGGCATGGTTAGTAAGTTTGCGTATGACACCAAAATTGGTGGTGAATTGGACAGTGTAGAAGGTTAATAAAGATTACAAAGAGATCTTGATCATTGGATCAATGTGCTAAGGAGCAGCAGATGGAGTTTAATTTGGATAAGTGAGACGCATTGCATTTTGGTAAAACAAACAAGGGCAGGACTTTACAATTAAAAGTAGGGGCTTGTGTAGCACTGTAGAACAGAGAGACCTAAGAATTCAGGTACGTAATTCTTTGAAATTTGCATCACCTGTATAAAGGGTGGTTAAGAAGACAGTTAGCACACTTTCCTTCATTGTTCAGTCTTTTGAGTATGGAAGCTGAGATGTCATATGAAGTTAATGTTGGTGAGGTGTCTTCTGGAGTACATCCAGTTCTGGTTGCCCTGTTGTAGGAAGCATATTATTAAACTGGAGGGAATTCAGCAAAGATTTACCAGGATATTGCCAGGAATGGAGGGCTTGTATTATAAGGACTGGCTGGATAGACTGGGACATTTTTCATTTGGAGCATAGGAGGTTGAGGGCTGACTTTATAAAGGTTTATAAAATAATAAGGGGTATAGATAAGGTGAATGGCAGGTGAATTTTCCCTAGAGTAGGGGATTTCAAGTCTGAGGAGTATATTTTTAAGGTGAGAGGAGAAAGATATAAAAAAAGACATGAGGGGCAACTTCTTTAGATGAGGACCAACTTTTTTTACACAATGAATTGTTTGTGGAATGAACTTCCAGTGGAAGTGGTGGATGTGAGTAAAATCACAATGTTTAAAAGAATTTGGTAAGTACGTGAATAAGGAATGTTTGGAGGGAAATGGGCCAAACGCAGGCTGATGGGACTAGTTTAGTTTGGAATAACGGTTGGCATGAACTGGTTGGACAGAAGGGTCTGTTTCTGTGCTGTATAACACTATGACTATGACTCTATGAATTCTCATAGACCCCTCTCTCCTGTTATTATTCCTTTAATTTACTCACTTTGGATATTTCACCCTTGCAAATTGATATCCAAACCTTTGGCACTTCTTGACCTTGCCTGCCTACCGGACATTCAGTGAGACAAACTATTTGATTGATGTTCCCTGATGGGCGCTGCTCATTTTTAGTCAGAGCTAGCCTTTTAAAGGTCATTCCCTAATTTTCAAGTTTCTCAATGGACAGCCTGCTACCCCAGACCTCCCCCTAACACCTAACAGATCACTTCCCCTGGATATCCTCCAACAGACACGTAAATGCTCACTCCGAGATAGTAGGAACTGCCGATGCTAGAGTCTGAGATAACAAGGTGTGGAGCTGGATGAACATAGCAGGCCAGGCAGCATCAGAGGAGCAGGAAAGCTGACGTTTCGGGTCTGGACCCTTCTTCAGGTTTTCTGAAGAAGCGTCCAGACCTGAAATGTCAGCTTTCCTGCTCCCCTCATGCTGCCTGGCCTTCTGTGTTCATCCAGCTCCAAACCTTGTTATCAACATAAATGCTCACCTCTTATACCATTCCACTTAATCAAAATCCCTCATTTTGGGGGAGACAGTAGCATAGTGGTGTGTCATCAGACTAATAATCCAGAGACTCCAAAGCAAAGCTGTACAGCCAAACCCCATGATGGTAGCAACTGGAATATATTGAAATCTAGTCTCGCTAATAGTGACCATGATATTATCAGTGATAGTCAAAAAATCATCTGATGCTTGACTGTTCTTAAGGGGATGAAACCAGCTCACTTTACCTGGGCTGTTTCACATGTGACTCCACATGCACAGAAATAGGGTCGACTTGCAACCTTCTTGAATAATGGTATCACATTGGCTGTCCTCTGATTCATCTTCTGTGACCAGAGGGAACTTAAACTTTTGCCAGTGCCCCTATCATTTCTTTCCTCGCCTCACTCAACAGCCTGGGTTAGATTTCAAACTTGCCACCTTAATTGCTATTCCTGCCCTTATGATTGATTGATTTATTGTCACATGTACTGAAATACAGTGAAAAGCTTTGATTAGGAGCGGTACAGGCAGATCACAGCAAGCAAAGGAAGTACAGATCAAAAAGACACAGAGGCATACAGGTTACATTGCCGGTTACATTATTTGAGGTTACAGTCCATTCAACAGTCCGATAACAGCCAGAAAGAAGCTGTTCCTGAGCCTGCACATGCTTGTGCTCAGGCGTCTGTATCTTCTGCTTGACGAAAGAGGTTGTAGGAGGTTATTACCAGGGTGCAATGGATCTTTTGATGATGTTGGTCACCTTACTATGGCAGCAAGCTGTGCAAACAGAGTTCATGGATGGAAGGTTGGCTTCTGTGATGGTCTGAGCTGTGCACACCACCTTCTGTAGTTTCTTGTGGTCCTGGGCAGAGCAGTTGCCAGACCAGGCCTGACAGTATGCTTTCAATGGTGCATCTGTAGAATTTGGTGAGCTACCTTATGGACATGCCAAATTTCCTGAGCGACCTGAGGAAGAAGAGGCGTTGTTGTGCCTTCTTCACTGTCACATTTACATGGGAAGTCCAGGACAGGTCATCGATTATCATTACTCCAAGAAACTTGATGCTCTTCACTCTCTCAACCTCAGTTTCGTTGATGTAGATGGGGACGTGATCTCCCCCTTCCTTTCTGGAGTCAATGATCAGTTCTTTAGTTTTGCCGACGTTGAGAGACGGATTGTTTTCATTACACCACATCGCCAAGCCCTCTATCTCCCTTTTGTATTTTGACTTGGCATTGTTAAATATCCATCGCACTATGGTGGTGTCACTGTGGCACTTGTTTGGAATTTGGCAACACAGTCGCAGTTGTACAGTAAGTACAGTAGGGGGCTGAGGACGCATCCTTGGGGGGCTCCAGTGTTGAGCGTTATCGTGGAAGAGGTGCAGTTACCTATCCTCATTGATTTCAGCCTCTGGGTCAGAAAGCTGAGGATCCAGTTGCAGAGAGTGACATGTATCACATTTGATTTCTCCCCCATCTTATCATGTACTGTTCCTGATTATTCATCTTAAGATCAGCATCCGCCATCTTTGAAAGCCCACGGCACACCTGGAGGATTACTGGCACCTGGCAGTAGCCCTGTTCATTATTGGGGAATGAATGGAGATAGGTGAGGTTGGCACCGTGGTTCTCCCATAGGGATCTAGAGCAGAGAAGGGTTGTCTTCTTCTTGGAGGATGAGCAGAGGAAGCTGTGCCACCACATCATGGTCAGAGATTACCAGCCAGGGCAGTGCCATTTCGAAGGTGTGCAGGACCAGGCTGCAGTCCTGATAAAAGTTCGAGGATCTTCCTCACTCCATCAGCATTAGTGCCATCCTCTGCTGCTGTGCCCTCACTCGACCTCTGCCAATGCACCCAACTCGCACCAACGCACACACTCTGACACCTCTGTTGCATGCAATACTTTCCCTGCTTGTTCTCATTACCCTCCATCTTCCCTCAGCACTAACCTTGCACTCCCTCATCGCTGCCTCCTCACTCCCTCAGAACACCTCAACACCTTTCCCCAACATGCAGTAGCCCCAACAGATGTGAGATCCACTTGTTTCTTACTTATTCACTGTCTCAATGTCATGACAGGAGAAGAAACCCCATGATGTGGAAAATTGATGCTGTGTGAGTGGAAGGGATGCCTGTTACCTGTGTTTGCACTCCAAATGAGGAGAGGACCAGGAATGCTCCTGTGGGGACACAGAGACATCTGTGTCTCAGCAACCAAGTTATTCCCACTTGTCACAAACACAGAGGTGGGAGAAACTCAGTAGCAGCTCTGGCAGCAACTACAGAGAGAGAAACTAAGTGAACGTTTCAAGTCCAGCATGACTCTTCCTCAGAACTAAAAAGTGTTGGGAAATAGATTTTTTAAAAATATTTTTGACAGAGAGGCCCAGTGCAAAAGATAAAGGGGTTGTTGGTGGTGGAGAAAGAGGAATACAGTGTGGAGTTGGAGGAACACAGCAGGTCAAGCAGCATTAGAGGAACCAGAAAGTCAATGTTTTGGGTCGGGACATTTCATCAGAGCTTTGGTGTACTTACGATCTTTGATGTCCAATAGGATGGAGAAAAACCGTTTGTTGAGGGTGTGGATCCTACATAGAATGAAAAACAGTAAAGGTCCTTTGCAGATCTGGGAAAGGGAGGCTCTGAGCTGGGGAAGGCTGACTGTAGTGAGAGAAGATGTTAGCGCATGGCTGTTAGTGTGGAGTGGAAGAAGTTAGACCAAGGACAGCTAATGGATGTTGTCTACCGTGACTTCAAGAAGGCCTTTGACAAGTTGCCGCACAGGAGGCTGCTGAGTAAGATAAGGGCCCATGGTGTTAGAGGCAAGGTGCTAGCATGGATAGAAGATTGGCTGTCTGGCAGAAAGAGTGGGGTTAAAGGATCTTTCTCAGGATGGCAGCTGATGACAAATGGTGTTCCACAAGGGTCAGTGTTGGGACCACAACTTTTCACTTCATACATTAATGATCTTGATGAAGGAACTGAGGGCATTCTGGCTAAGTTTGCAGACGATACAAAGATAGGTAGAGGGACAGGTAGTATTGAGGATGCGGGGAGGCTGCAGAAGGATTTGTTCAGGTTAGGAGAGTGGGAAAAAAGTGGCCCTGGTGCGGGTTCAGCGGAGGTTCACGAGAATAGTCCCAGGAATGAAAAGCTTAACATATGAGGAATGTTTGAGGACTCTGGGTCTATACTTGATGGAGTTGAGAAGGATGAGGGGGATCTAATTGAAATTTACAGAATACTGAATGGCTTGGACAGAGTGGATGTTGGGAAGATGTTTATATTGGTAGGAGAGACTAGGACCCAACGGCACAGCCTTAGAGTAAAGGGAAGAATGGAGAAAAGGAGAAACTGCTTCAGACAGAGAGTGGCGAATTCACTGTCATAGAAGACTGTGGAGACCAGGTAATTGATTATATTTAAGACAGAGATAGAAAGGTTCTTGATTGTCAAGAGGGTCAAAGGAGACGGGGAGAAAGTGGGAGAATAGGGTTGTGAAACTTATCAGCCACGATTGAATGATGGAGCAGACTCGATGGGCTAAATGGCCTAATTTCTTCTCCTATCTCTTATGGTCTTATTATCCGTGGGGAGAACCATTTTTGGAGGCTCTGGAGGTTCTGTAGATAATGGTTGTTGTGGTTTTCTCCAAACTGAGATGGTGTGAACATTGTTTGAAGTCCATGGGGGATAATCCGGTTGCATAGGCAGATACTGAGAAAGGAAACATGGCTGTAGTTTCAGGATATGCTCGAAGAGCTTCAGGGTGGAGGGGATTGCCAGTGGGTTGCAGTGGGAGAGAGAACCACTGAGATCTTTACAGCGTGAAGAGGACAACTTCTTCAAGGTGGGCATCCTTGGCAGAGTCTTCGCAGTAAGGTTTTCAGTGTCTAGGAGATAGCAAGAACTGTAGATGCTGGAAGTCAGAGACAATACGGTCTGGAGCTGGAGGAACACAGCAGGTCGGGCAGCATCAGAGGAGCAGGAAAGTTGACGTTTCAGGTCGGGATCTTTCATCAGAAATGTAAAAAGGGTGTCAATTAAGATGTGAAAAGAAGAGAACGGTCCTCTTTATAACAGCAAAGTAAACAAGGCACAAACAATGCAAGGTTTTGGAGGGGGAACACAATGTAAGAATAATGGAGAACAGACAAAATGCAGTCAATCTGACTTTGAAACGCTTTATTATCTTCTTTCTTTGTTCTGCAAGTCTTTTCCTATTGATAT
Source organism: Rhincodon typus (assembly GCF_021869965.1). Taxonomy (NCBI): domain Eukaryota; kingdom Metazoa; phylum Chordata; class Chondrichthyes; order Orectolobiformes; family Rhincodontidae; genus Rhincodon; species Rhincodon typus. Next base: position 26,180,354 of record NC_063337.1, on the reverse strand, counting down.
GGCTTTCACAAGTTTTACAGTTTGATCCACATGTGGGGCATTTCCTTCTGTTTATGAGTTCTTTTGGTCATCTACATCTCTTCTAGATAATTTTCTGTCAGCTGTGTATACCTTTGTCACCATTACTGTTTTCTGATCTGAACAGAAAGCCAGGTAATTAGTTCATTAGCATCTTCATTTGACTATTTGTGGATTCATGTGATCTGGCAGTGTCCACATCCTATAACACTTTGAACTTGTCTTTTCCAAGTAGTTTCTTTGAACTTCAGAATGTGAATAGCCTCAAATGAGTGGAATTAGCAGCCTTTCATCTGTCTCTTTAAATTGACATTTTCTGCTATATTTTGCAATCTTGAGAAAATACCAATATATTTACCTGGTCTCCACCTCCTGAAACTTATTTTGATAGATCCATTGATTTGGATTTGGCTGGATTTGTTGAATCTGTTAAAATCTCAAAAGGATTGTCCACATTTCTGGTGCTGTTTTCTCACTGCTTTGAAACAAATGTAATGCCTTTCTCTCATTCCCACTAAAGGATGTAGAGACATTTTCCTCTTCACTAATGTCTTTTGGCAAGCTACTGAATGTTAGTTCACACTCTTGTTTAAATTTCTCAAATGTCTCAACAACATCAGCTTCCAATTTATCAAAAGCTGGAGCCTTTGTATTTATCCCCGCAGCAGCATTTCATTTTTGCATGATTCACTTAAAGTCTCTTTATCTCTGTGTGGCACTAATTTGGGTTGACTTTTCAATTTAACTGAACATTAAACCCATTTAAAATGTTTGCGTTGTTACTCACAGACAAACACTGCCAGCCTACTATGTCATCTGGCTCCCTTAAATCAGAAATAGTTACACTTTAGATTCAAAATGCTAGAGCTTCATCAAATGTAGTTTTTGCATTTCTCCAAGTGACAGGTGAAATTACAGACTGATATATTGTCACTCAGCAAATGGTTGCAGTATAGCATCAATGTGACACTACAGGACGTAAATAAATGTCAAATAAAGTATCATGGAATGTTAGATGGAATCATTGGAGAGGCTGAGATTGTGATAGTAGAGATTATGTTGTTCTTTTTAGAAGTTTAAGTCAGATTTCAAGGTTTCTATAAACATAGAGTCATACAGCAAGGGAACAGACCCCTTTGGTCCAACTAATCTATTACGACCATGTTTCCTAAACTAAAGTAGTACCTCTTGCATGCATTTGGCTCATATCCCTCCAAACCTCTCCTGTTCATCTACCTGTCCCAATGTCTTTTAAAATGTTGTAACAGTACCTGCATCTACCACTTCCTCTGGTAATTCATTCCACATATCATCCACCCTCTTTGTGAAAAAGTTACCCCCCCCAACCCCCACTCCAGGTCCCTTATAAATCTTTCTCCTCTCACTTTCAGAACATATCGCCTAGTTTTGAACTCCCCCACCCCAGGGAAAAGGCCTTTGTTATCCACCTTATCCATGCCCCTCATGATTTTATAAAGCTCTATAAGTTCACCTTTCAAATTCCTACACTCCAATGAAAAAAGTCCCAACTTATCCTTATAATTCAAACCCTGCAGTCCTGCCAACATCCTGGTAAATCTTTTCTGAACCATTTCCAAAGTAATAATGTACTCTTATAGCAGGGCAGCCAGAAAAGCAACATTTATGAACAATATATATGTGATGAGATGTGAGCAGGGAGATCTCTACTTTCAGGTGGTCTAGCTCCAGCCTTCTCACAGAATCTCTGATACATGACTGGAGGTCACTGTTACAGCACATCATGGCCAGGGTTGGCTAGCTTAGTTGGATAGATAGTTGGTTTGCAATAAGGAGTAATACTAACAGCATGGGTTCAGTTCCTTCACTGACTGGGATTACCATGAATGATTTTCCATCTCAGCCTCTCCCTCTGCCTGAGGTGCAGTGACCCTCAGGTTAAACTGCCACCTGTCGACTCTCTTTCTAATGAGAGAGAAGCCCTGTGGTCTGCTCGAGCTTGTTATTACTTTACCTCAGAGACTCATCTGTATGTTTGCTTTCCTTAGAACAAAGAAGATTAAGGATGACTTAATTAAATTATTCAAAATTATAAGGCATTTTGATAGAGCAAGTGGGGAGAAACTGGTTCCTCTGACAAGAGGGTTAGTGATCAGGACTTGTAGAATCAAACTAATTGGCAAAAGAGCTAAAGGCAAATTCAGGAGAAATTTCTTTATAAGCTGTAAGTTCTGGAATACATTGCCATATTATGCAAGAATGGTAGAACCAAAGCACATAGAAACTTTAAAAATGCAATTGTATGTGTAGTTTAAGAGAGCACAGTACATATGTGTGATATATATGTGTATATATATAATGAAATTTGCCCTGCAGTCTGCTTTATATATATTGTGGTCATGTTCACCTCAACTATCTGAGATACCTTGAATATACTCATGCACCTAATCCTTCTTACTAATATCTAAGTTAATGATATGGGAAAGGAGTGTTAAGCAGAAGGGTGTAATTCTGATAAACAGCATAGATTTCTAGATAATAGTACCTAATAGTTAGTATTATTACATCTCAATTGTATGACATCTCAATTACATGATAAACTCCAGTGAGACATCAAACTATACTTAGGTGTAAGTACGCATTACTTTTACGAAGCTAGTAACTGAGCAACTGGTCAGTTCCTCCAAGGAAGAGTTCTTAATACAGTGATGGGTGAAGCTGAACCCATGGTGACAGTTAACTCTTTCAGATATAAACTGTCTTATACAGCAGAGCTAATTTACAGAGTTAAGGACTGAAGTTTAGGATGTAGAACTAAATCAGACAGATCTTTCAAAGTGATAGCTGAGCACTTCTCTGTGCTCTAACATCCATCTCACAAGTCAATTCTCAAAAGGAGAAACCAGTAAACCTTGCAAATGACACGCACTAATCCAATTCACCTTGTATGCTACAAAATGAAGATCCAGTACAATTAGTAAGTTTATTTTTAAGCATTACTAATGGCATTTCACTGATTTTACCCTTAGGCTTATTGTAAGTGTAATAATTGTAATGAGGTCAGCCGGGTGGACCTCATAGAATATGAGTTCCCTTATTGGAGCTGTTAACCTGGTCCAATCAGGGAGCACTGACTGACGGTTATAAACAGGATTTGGACAAGATGGTGGTGGAGGAGGATGTCTCTGCTGGAGTTTGTCTGCACCATCTGTTCATATTCATTTTTTTCTCTCTTCTTTTCTTTTTCTTTTCTTTAGTCTTTTCTTCCTCCTCCTCTCTTCTTACTCTCAGAACTCACAGCCTCTGGCCTCACGACATCTGACCTCACGGCCTCCCACATCCTGGCCTCGGAACTCCCGGCCTCCAGCCTCGTGGCCTCCGAGCTGGCTGCTTCAGAACTCTCGGCCTTGCAACTCCTGGCCTCAGCACAGACCCAATGGGGCAGGCCTCTCTGCCCAGCATGGCAGTACCTTAGCCTGGCATGGTAATGTGCCAGCTCAGCATGGCATCCCCTCGGCCCGGTGTGGTGTCCCCTTGGCCTGGTGTGGTGTACTCTCGGCCCAGCGTGGCAATCTCCCAGTGGCCAAGCTGGTGATCTTCGAGCGATACATGGCGGTCTCTCAGCCTGGCATGGTTTTGGTATGGACTTCTGGTCATGGGGAGGTTAGATGTCAATGCAGACTGGGTGGGAAGACCGTTTCTCTGTACGTTGTTTCTCCATTTTAAAAATTTTTCCTAATTCTGCAGTGCTGGGCATTATTTTACTTCCCTATTTTTTCCGTTCACTGTAATTGAAAAAGCTGTATGTAGGGACTTTTGTACCTAAGATGGCGCCATAAGTGGTAACTTGCATACTTTTTCACTGTACTCATTTGAGCACGTGACAATAAAGCTAATTCTAATCCTAATTCTAAAGGAGTGTCAGGTGTTCTGTTCACTCGTGGATCTGACTGTGAGCTAGCTGAGTCAGTGTCACATGTACATAAAGGGTGACTTGGTGACGAGGTACCAGCCTTTGTGGAATTATTTCATTATGCATCGTGATTTTATCATGCAGCTGGTTGAGGAAATACATCTGCCTTCTATTTTCAGTAGACTCATGAACAATATTCATGCATTTCTGAGCTGTAAGATCAGTCCTTATTCGAGCTGTAGCTTTCAGTAGCTCCTGGGTGATTACCAAAATTTCACAAAAAAGCCAAGTGCAAAATGTCTTTTTCCTCATTGTGAAACAACTCAGAAGCTATAAAAAAGTTGAACTACCATTTCCATAACTTTTCGCTTGCCAAAATTACATTCAAAATCATTTATTTTAGGTGAAAAAATGGAATGAAAAGCAAAAAAAAAACTGCACTTGCTGGAAATCCAAATTAAAAACAGAAAATGTTGGATCTGGTTAGTAGATCTGGCAAAACGTGTTAAGAAAACAATAAAGTCAATGTGGCAAGTCAATGAACATTCATCACAACTGGAATGAATGAAAAATGTACCAGGGTTTATAACCAGGTAAGGGGGAGAGGAAGAAGGAAAGAAAAGGGAAGATTTGTGACAGATTAAAAGGCAGGGAGGGTTAAAACTGCAAAATTTGGTTATGGAGGAAATGTATTTTCAGTCCTAAGATTGCCATTTCAGGTTGAGAAAGGTGTCTGTACCACGCACACACTTTTCCAGTGTGGGACACTTTGAACAGTGCTTTGCGTTGGAATTGGGAATATACGTTACTGAGAAGGCAGATCATGACATGAGTCAATATGTATTGGTAACTTGACACTAGTAGCGCCATTTTCAAACTAAGGAGCCTATTGAATATCCTGTCTTAAACTTAGATAGCAGAACTCATGTTCAGCAGCATCAAGAACAAATTCTCCCAAACCCCAACTACAACAGCGCCAATTAAAAGAATCACCAACTAAGCTCAGGCAAGTCACTAATTAATGTCAACTGGCTGTTGCTGAGTTATAGACCAGGGTGTAGCAAGGATTGAAGCACAGGGATAGCCTGAAGATTATAGGAAAGGAATTATCGTGTTTACCCCAGAATCAGGTTTTTACAAACATTAGTAGAAATTTTAAAACATTAAACTGAGAGAATTTATATTGGATCATGATTACAGCTCTATATCTTGGAGGAGGACTCCTTTGTTTTCTCTCCCCAAGATACCGCCCACTCAGCCTGACAAAGACCTCTCCTCCTATAGGGAGGTTCGACACTGTTTGGTGCTCTCCCCGACGATCGCCACCCGTTGCTGAAAGCCCTGCTACCATCACAGAGGCAAAAGCAGTAATAAAAAGTATTAGAGATAACAAGGTGTAGAGCTGGATGAACACAGCAGGCCAAGCAGCGTCAGAGGAGCAGGAAAGCTGACATTTCAGGCCTAGACTTCAGAAAGCCATCAATAAAAGGTATTACTTGGAAATGAACGTACTGGTTATACTGGAGTTCCATTTTGAAGTCTACCAGACGAGTCAGAGCAGACTGTTTCATTCATCTGTTTTTTTCCTCCTGGGATTCATTCACAGTTATTGATTGTGTAGTTCTATCCTCCTTAGCCTGCCACCTGATTTGAGAATGAATATGCCACTCAGACAGGGAGGAGAAGAGAAAGAAGGGCTTTCAATTTGAGATCATAGCCACCCAGAGTCTTCACAGAGCGCTTCTGCTACCTGAATGCGAGTGAGGAAATTTTGCACAATGTCTCCATTTCAGTAGAGGGCCATTGACAGAAATCTCCCATCTCTTGCAGGCAGAACTGCAGCCTTGATTGAAACAGAGCACGGAAAATGTTGGCAGGGATTGTAAAGGTGACCATGGCCCTGAAATTCTACACATCGACGGCTTCTTTGTTGGAGCAGTTAACGTTTTCAACAATCAATGGTTTCCCTTCCACTGTTGCATAAAGAAGGTCACTGGAACTTTGTATGAAAAGAAAGGAGTATATATTGCACTCACTCTATCCTGAGTGGAACAGTTAGAGAATGCAGTAGAATAGCAGACTTCACCACCAGCAATTAACACTTCTTGTTTTGTGAAAGCCGCAGGAATGTATTGTAATTATAAAGGGTTTCACTCCCTCGATGTTCAGTTGATGTACAACCATACACAAGCCAGCTTGTAGGTCAATGTAAAGCTTGTTGACAGCATCTTAAGAACTTTATTCTGCGTTTAATTCACGAGAAAACATGTAATCTCTCCTTTGCCGACAAAGACTGATGACTCAGATATGCAACACATGTCCATTTTGTCAGCACCTATATTGTGAAAGTCAGGCTGACACATCAAATGTCAACTAGCTTCTCGTAAATGTGTTTAAACAATGATCCTGATGTCTCTCCAGTGGCAGGAGGAACCTGGATGGAGTATTCTCTAAACGGTGCTTAATGTTTCATCATGGTCCCTGCATCCTGTACCATCTCGATATCATGATGGCACAGTCCTTGTTACCAAGTATAGGCTAATGGCTGAGGAAGAGGATGGGTTGGAATTAAGTGCTGGGCAGGAAGGCCCTAGTTCTAGTTTCCTGCCTTGCTGCCAACTGATGCTTTTCAGCAGTCGATCGATGACAAATTAAAATTCCAAGCCAGGCCTCAACTATTTCACTTCCAATAGAGAGAACTAGTTGGCATGCTCAACTAGCTAACCAGTGCAGGCATGTTGCAAATTGCAAAAAATTTTGTTTTATTCACTTTCTTTTATTGGGATGTGGATATCATTGTTGGGTCATCGAGCATCACTTGAGTTTCACTGATCTGTGTATATTCAAGGGATAGGACATAACGCAGGGAGGTGGCTCAACAGCTATCTCCCTGCCTGCTTCCCCCAAGTGCCCACCTTCACTGCTTCCCAAAAACCCAGAAACCATGCCTAAACAACTTTCTGTGGGTGACTGACTATTTTGGGAGTCCAGGGGAAATATTACTAGCTGCAGCCATGGCCTCCATGCAGTTCTGGTCTCTGACTGGCTGACATCTCCTGTGGCCCAAACTTCCTTGTCTGCATTCCTAGTTCCAGCAGAAAGCCCAGGGCAGCCAATCTGTTGCCTGATTGCTAGAGAATGCAATGGGCTTTCCCATCGTCATCAGTCATTGGTGTCTCTACTCCAAACTCTCCCACATTAATCTGAAAATAGGAATCCTGGCCTGTACCTGAGAAGCTGGCTACCAGCTTGAGAACATGTGATGGTGTTTCTTCATCAGTCTTTTCTACCTCTTTACCTCCTTGCTCCATATTGAACCGTTGTCTGATCAGGTACTATTTCTTCACTATCTGGAAGGAGAAGGCACATGGAGAGGATTGTTTCTTTATTTTTCCCTCAAAGGATGTGGTTGTCACTTAGCTAGGCCAACATTCATTAATGGTTGCTCTAGGATACAAGTGAGTGGCACGCTAGGCCATCTCAGAGGGCAATTAACAGTTAATCACATTGCTGTGGTTCTGGACCAATGTGTTACTTGTTCTCAAGTTTCCAATTGTGCTTCACTAGAACAGTGTAGAAAAAATGGGACAGGGAAGTGACATTTGCCATTATTTACCAATGCCTTGCTTTTCCTATAAGTTGTTTGCATGACATTTTGCTGTTCTTGGTTGTAGATCCTGATATTCCCCATGCCTCCTACATTTTAGCCCTATTAAAATGTTTGCCTATCATTCAGTTTTCCATTCTATAAATGTGTCATAACTGAAGGGTTAAAGTTGTTGTGATCTTCTGGTCTATGATGAACTTCTGGAATTCATTTTATGTTTTTAATTCAATATTCCAGCAGATTACAGTTTTCCAATATGTACAAAAAAATTATTTGAACATTTAATAGATGAGGGTATGGTCACAGGACATCCTACTGCTCTGACTTCAATACAAACTTCAGCTGAAAGTAGTTAACATATTTCTCAGGTGAAGTTATGGTATGAATCATACAGCAGCAACTGTGAAGGATTCTTACTGCCCCTTTTCCTTTCTCCCACTCACTGCATTCCTCTTTCCAAAATTCCAGATTCATCCCTGATGAACATCAAATGCCTTTACAATGTTTCAGTTATGCTAAGCTTCCTAGACATTAAAATATTATCTATCTATATTAAAATATAAATGATTTACATTAGAATAGAAGTGTCTGTTTGTTTTTGTTTTTTATGTTGAAAGTACTATTCTCAGGGGGCAACCAGTTGAGATACATTATTCACCGACAGCATAGGGATACAAATTAACTTTACACACTCCGCCAAATTTTAAAATCAGTAGGCAGAATTTTAACCATGATGACACACAAATTCCTCTCTTTGTCCCTAAACCCAATTTTATATGTTTATAAATTGCAACCTGATAATGGAGTATCATAAAATTTGTATTTTTTTTTATTGAAAATTAATATAAATTTTGTTCTGAGAATACAAATGACAAAAAAACCCCCAGAATTTAATCATGGGCCCTCCATCTAGAGAGTACTTCAGACTTGTCTCTGATACAGCACTAAGTCAGGTTAAAACTCTTACAGGCTAATACAATATATGAAGACATTTTGTACTTTGTTCAGGTTGCAACCCAGCAGCCGTGTTTTTTCATGGTTTTTGGCTTTGTTTAGTTTATGGAATCAAATTCGTAACAGTGTTCTGTAACATAACTCTCAAAAGCACAAACCACACTGTCAACATTGTCCCAAAAGCATTGGCTCAGTGTTTAGCACTGTTGCCTCACAGCACCAGGGTCCCACGTTTGATTCCAGCCTTGGGCGACTGTCTGTCTGTGTGGAGTTTGCACATTCTCCATGTGTCTGCATGGGTTTGCTCCAGTTTCCTCCCACAGTCCAAAGATGTGCAGGCCGGGTGGATTGGCCTTGCTAAATTGTCCGTAGTGTTCAGGGATGTGTGGATTAGGTGGGCTGCAGGGTGATGAGTCTGGGTGAGATACTCTGAGGGTCAGTGAGGGCTTGTTGGGCTGGAGGGCCTGTTTCCACACTGTAGGGATTCTATGATATGATTAACTGCAATAGTGGGTGTGAGGATGGATCTTAAGTTGCTGATGTGTTGAGAACAGACACTGGGGGAGTTTTTCAGCAAGTGGGAAATCCAGAAATAAATGGGGCACATCTATCAGTGGCAGTTTAACCTAGCGACTGTATTACTCTCCAAGCTTGCTGATCAATTAATTTGACATCTCACAACTGACAATGCAGCTGCCAACATTAGTGCAGCCTCAGCCTGTCCAGCCATTGGTGATGAGGACCTTTTCCCTTGCTGGACATTGAATTAAATACCAGACTATCTCACAGTGTACACCACTTCCTTATGTAGACTTCATGCAAGCAATGATTGAAATATGATAAATATAAGCACATGTGAATTAAGTGCAGGTGTAGGCCTTTTGGCCCCTTAAACCTGCTCCGACATTTGATAAAATCATTGTGGCCTCTCTGGTCTACTTCTTAAGTCCTTTGACTCCCTTGCCAGTCAAGAATATGTCAAATTCAACCTTAAAATGATTCAATGAGAATTTCGTGTACTAGTGACCCTCAGAAAATTGTTTATTTCGTCATCTCTGTCTTAAATGAGAAACTCTTATTTTTAAACTATATCCCTTCATTCTGACTGTGTGGCCTGGTGATTAGACAGCGACTGGGGCAAGAAAGTGAAGAGACATGTGCCAGGGAGTGGTGGCAGAGTGGTGACAGAGGGCGTTCAAAGTTAATAAGGAAGATGTCTTAGATAGATTATTGGTACTTAAAGTTGACAGGACACCAGGACCAGATGAAATGCATCCAAGGATTTTGAAGGACGTGAGGGTAGAAATTGTGGGGGCCCTGGCCATAATATTTCAGTCTTCCCCGGACTTGGGGGAAGATGCCAGAAGGCCAGAGGACTGCAAATATTATGGCCTTATTCAAGAAAGTTTGTAAAGATAATTCCAGCAATTACAAACCAGTCAGTTCAACTTCAGTGGTGGGGAAACCTCTGGAAATTATTTGGGAAAGTGTTACCTACAGGAGAAAAAGTGAGTTGATTAGGAAGAGTCAGCTTGGATTTCTGCAAGGGAAATAATTTTAACTAACTTGGCGTTTTTTTTTAAAAGGTAACTGAAAGGTTCTATAAGGGTAATGCTTTGTTTTTACATTCATTCAGGATGTGGGCATCATTGGATAGGCCAGCATTTATTGCTCATCCCTAATTACCCAGAGGGTAGTTAAGAGTCAATCACATTGCTGTACGTCTGGAGCCAACATGTAGACCAGACCAGGTAAGGATGGCAGTTTCCTTCCCTACAGGACATTAGTGAACCAGATGGGTTTTCCCTTACAATCTACAATTGTTCCATGGTCATTTTTAGATTGTTAATTCCAGATTTGTATTGAATTCAAATTGTAGCACCAACCACGGCAGGAATTAAACCTTTGATGTGGTATACATGATAAAGTGCCTCACTGCAGACGTATGAGGAAAGTTGTAGGTCATGGTATAAAAGGGACATAGCAATGTGGATGCAAGGTTGGCTGAGTAATAGCAAACAGAATGTAATGATCAATGAACATTTTTCAAGCTGGAGTAAGGGTTGTAGTGGAGTTCCCCAGGGTTTGGCTATGGGACCTTTGCTTCTCCTGATATGTGTATTAATATGCAGGGGACAATTTCAAAATTTTTAGTTGACATGAAATTTGGAAGAAATGTAAGCTGTGAGAAGGACAGTGTGGCAATCCAAATGGGCATTGACATGTTGTTGGAGTGCATAAGTGGCGGATGAGGTTCATTGCAGAGAAATATGAGATGCTTCACTTTAGTCAGATGAACATTGACAGACAATACAAAATAGGGACTACAAATCTACTAGGCGTGCATGAACAGAGGGACCTTGGTGTATACGTACACAGATCATTGATGGTGGCAGGACAATTGAAGAGAGTAGTTAATGAGGCATGTAGAGTTCTCAGCTTTATTAATAAGAACATAGACTCAAGAGCAAGGAGGTGATGATATGTGTTAGGTCTTAGCTGCAGTATTGTATACAGTTGTGGGCACCATATTATAGGAAAGATGTGAATACATTGGAGAGAGTGCAGAAGCAATTTACAAGAATTGTTCCAGGAATGAGAAATTTCAGGTTTAAGAGTAAATTGAAGAAGTTAGGACTGCTCACCTTAGGGACAATAAGGCTGAAAGAAGATTTGATGGATGTGTTCAAAACCATCAGTGGGATGGATAGAGTAAATGGGGGAAGCTTTTCTGCTCATAAAGGAGAAGGTCAGCAATAACACAACACCAAGATATAGTCCGGAGATAGTAGGAACTACTGATGCTGGAGAATCTGAGATAACAAGGTGTAGAGCTTCAGAACATTTTCTGAAGAAGGGTCCAGACCTGAAACATCAGCTTTCCTACTCCTCTGATGCTGCTTGGCTTGCTGTGTTCATCCAGCTCCACACCTTGTTATCTTAACCAAGATATAGTCCAACAGGTTTATTTGAAGACACAAGCTTTTGGAGCCTCTCTCCTTTTATGCTATGTTGAGGGCATCTTGAAACCCATTGTACAGCGAACCCCCAGCTTCTGTTGCAACACTACGGCTTTCTTACAGAAACTCAGCCTCCATGGACCAATTGAACCAGGAACATTCCTCATCGTGACGGACGTTTCAGCACTCTACACCAGCATCCCCCACGACGACGGCATCACCGCAACAGCCTCAGTACACAAGACCACCAACTGCCAATTGCCAGATGCCATCCTACAACACATCCACTTCATCCTCGACCACAATGTCTTCACCTTCAACAACCAGTTCTTCATCCAGACGCATGGAACAGCCATGGGGACCAGATCTGCTCCCCATTATGCCAACATTTTCATGCACAAGTTCAAACAAGATTTGTTTGCTGCACAGGACCTCCTACCAATGCTATACACCACATACATTGACAACATTTTCTTCCTTTGGTCTCATGGTGAGGAATCACTGAAAAAATTACGTAGTGATATCAACAAGTTTCATCCCACCATCAGACTTACCATGGACTACTCTTTAGAATCAATCTCATTCTTGGTCACACACATCTCCATCACGGATGAACACCTCAGTACCTCACTCTACCACAAGCCCATGGATAACCTCACGATGCTGCACTTCTCTAGCTTCCACCCTGAACAAATTGAAACAGCCATCCCCTATGGACAAGCCCTACGCATACACAGGATCTGTTTGGATGAGGAGGAACGAGACGGACATCTGAAGATGTCGAAGGACCCTCTTGTAGGAACAGGATATGATGCTTGGGTGGTTAATGGAAGTAAACTTAGGACAATACAGTGAGAAATCTCGCTATGGCCTCACAGAGGGAAATCCACCATGCAACTCAACAAAACTGACAGCCAAACTCTTGTAAGATACAGCCCCACATCAAAATTGATGTGGCTGAATGATTAATGTGTTGAAATTAGCAACCCACCTTCTTTTGAGGAGTTTGCTCACACGGACTGCTGTTAAATGCTGGTTAAGCTGATTGTAGAAAGCTTCCCGACATGCTGAAAATCTCTGTGCTTTTAACCAAATCCAACTCCAATACCACCTTTCTCCAAAACAATGTGCTCAACTGAGTTATCATTCACCTCAATATGCCCCCTACTGGTAGGAGGAAGCTGACAGTTGAGGTCTGAGACATGGTCAGAAACACTGGAACAAAAACCAAGTTGCTGGAAAAGCTCAGCAGGTCTGGCAGCATCTGTGGAGGAGAAAACAGAGTTAATGTTTTGGGTCCGGTGACCCTTCCTCAAAACT
>NC_063337.1:26120829-26167203 GCF_021869965.1 Rhincodon typus | reverse complement strand
AACTTCCTCCACAGATGCTGCCAGACCTGCTGAGCTTTTCCAGCAACTTGGTTTTTGTTCCTGATTTACAGCATCCGCAGTTCTTTTGGTTTTTATTCAGAAACACTGGAGCTGTCTTTTGTCGCTGATTTGTTGAATATTGCTGGTACTGTCTGTTTTATGAACTCCAATTCAGTTTAACACTGACCATAATGTCAGTACTCAGTTTATGATTTATTGCTACTGAAAATGCTGGATGCAATCCTTTTCTCTTACTATTGCAGCACAAATATGTTTTTGGTGAAGTTTTTAAAGTAGTTGATTGGTGTTCTACAAGTTATACTTGGCTAGAGTTTATCCTGAGCATCCTTTGCTCCCAGTGGGGATATAGAAAGCCTAAGGCAGGACTCTGTTCCCTGAATCCTGACTCACATTTCAGCCTCAACAGAAAAAAATCAGAGTTAATGTTTCTGAGGAAGAAGTACTAATCTGAGGAAGGGTCACTGGACCTGAAACATTAACTATGTTTTTTTCTTCACAGATACTGCCAGACTTGCTGAGCTTTTCCAGCAACTTCTGTTTTTGTTCCTGATTGGCAGCATCCACAGTTCTTTTGGTTTTTATTTCACGTTTCAGCCTGTGGTCCAGGCACTATTTACTTCCGGTCTGACAGCTGTCTAAGTGATGGGTGCTGCGCTGGTTTCAAAACAAAAACTCATTCCACTGAAATCTATGTGACTTGACAGCATGAGGCAATTACATTTTAATTAATGCTTACAGCTTAATTTCAGATATTCTAATTATTTGCATTTATCTTATGCATTTATCCATTTGGAGGCAGCATACCTATCACTAAAATGTATTATGCTCATTGAATGTGACGCCTTCCTTGAGCTGGTTGTCATAGTTGGATAACTTTCAGTGAAGCACACCTTTTCTCTATATTTTTGCTCCAAAATAATTGCAGTGAACCAGAGCTTCCAAGGCTTGCTTTGTTATAATACAATTTTTTTAAGCAAATGAAGCAGAAAGGATATATTTGAGCTTTCCAGTGTAATTCCTGCTGCTTTAACACTGTCCTGCTGAATGTGAAATACACAGCCACTGCCTCAGTTAGGGCAAACTATTATTTCCTTTTGTTCCTTGAATTTAGAAGGTAACATATATCACACACGTACCAACATGTTTATGAACAGCTTCTTTCCCCGTTGTTATTACACTTCTGAATGGACCTCAAATTTTAAATCTAATTTTCTTGTTTTTTGTGCACCTTCTCTGCAGTTATAACTTTGTATTCCTCACTCTGTTCAATCAACTATGATCTTTGTATGTTATGATCTGCCTGTACTGCACACAAAACAAAACTTTTCACTGTACTTAGGTACAAGTGACAATAATAAATCAAATCTTTGGGTTGTGCCGCATGTATATTAAGTGCTCTTTGCATTTATTTTCTGTGTAATCCTGGATGCCCTTTTAAAGTTGGAATTTTTAACATCAGATGACTTGCGTGCCAGAAGAACAGAGTCTGGAACATATGGTTCTGGCACATCACTCAATAAACATTGAAGAGGAGGTCTTGATCCAACTGGGCCGGCATTTCCTTGCTGCAGATCCCATCCACTGGCAAACATTGTGGAACACACCCGCCAGCATGTATCAAGCCAGACTCTTCTGGTTGCCCCAACATTGCCCTAAGCCTGACATTAAGACAGGAGACATTTATGTCTGCTAACGTTACCTCCACAAAATTGCTAAGCGATATATTTTCCTTTCTAACATGAGCCAGTTAATAGCTTCTGACAGCCAATACAAGCATTAGCTTTTCTCAAAACTGGAAAAAGACTTATATCATGAATTTAATTAGCTTTTGCTGGCCATCTTGTGGAACATTTTCCTTTCTCATGTTTGAGTGTGGAGTAGAAATATTTTCCCAGTGATCTAAAAGACACGTAAGAAGAGGCAGCTAATTAAAACAATTTCGGAGTGAAAAGAAAGGAGGTCATTGGATAGTGAACTAATGAACAAACAAACATATGCTGAAATTGTCACATGAAAATGCAATCCAAAGCTAGAAACTCAGTTAGTTATTTATGTCGCACATGGGATTATACTAATTTAGGTTGCAGAGGAAGAGCACAAAAATGTTAAAAAGCAAAATGTAATGCTCTGTTAACACTATTTTGCTCTGCTTGGACAGTTTGCAGCTCACAGGACTGAACACAGTCCTGCCTGCCTGCTGCATGCAAATCAGATTTAAACTGAGTCTGGATTCCCCTCATCTCCTAAATTTGGTTCACTTCAAACAAGACTGCTTTTCCTCTGACTGCAGCCTTACTTCTAATCTCACTCTTCACTGTGTATTCATGATACCGTCTGACCATCCCCTCTCTGAACTTGAAGAATTTGCACTTTTCAAAGGATTAGTTTCTTACACTCAACCCCAATGAATTGAAATCAGCGAAATTCTGGTTGTTTCTTCTATCATCTTTGCCTCTGTGCCCAATTCTTTCGAGAGGATTCTTCTCCAGCCTGCCATAGGAACCATCAGAAATAGAGACAGGAGTAGACCGTT
The DNA here is from genome assembly GCF_021869965.1 of Rhincodon typus. NCBI lineage: Eukaryota > Metazoa > Chordata > Chondrichthyes > Orectolobiformes > Rhincodontidae > Rhincodon > Rhincodon typus. The sequence continues at coordinate 26,164,649 of NC_063337.1, read as the reverse complement.
CAGCCCCTCGAGCCTGCTGTGCCATTCAATAGGATCATGGCTGATCCAACACTCTCACACCCACTTTCCTGCCCTTTCCCTGTATCCCTTGATTCACCTACTGATCAAGAATCTATCTCAACCTTAAAGCTACACAAGGACTCAGTCCCCACAGCTCTCTATGAAAATGAGTTCCAAAGACTCACACCTCCCTGAGAGAAGAAATTCTTCCTCAGTTCACTCTTAAATTGGTGCCCCTTTATTTTGAAACTATGCCCTCTGGTCCTAGACTCTCCCATGAAGGGAAACATTCTCTCAATGTTTAACCAGTCAAGACCCTTAAGAATCATATACGCTTCAATGAGATCAGCTCTCACACTTCTTGCAGTGATTGGGACCATGTGGACCTCATTGACTACGAGGTTCTTGATTAGGGTTGTTAACCTGGGTCAATTGGGAAAGCCTCGGCTGACCAATATAAATTAGAATCTCCTCAGTTGAGGACAGACTCCGAGCTGGCTGGATACAGCCAGTGTACTGTGCACCAGTAAATAAAGGGTGACTTGCTGACGGGACCTGCCCTCTGTGCAGTCATTTCAGTGATGATGGGAGAAAACAGGATGTGCCTGAAAGTCATTCACTCGCAACTGTCATTTTGGAGTTGGAGTAAGCATTTCTGGCATCATGCCTCCATTTGGGAAGCTCAGAATATTTGACCCTGCTGTCAAAGACTGACCCCAGTATGTGGAAAGAATATGATATCTTTTCCAGGCAAATGACACTGGGGCAGATGAAAAGCAGCGAGTAATCCTTCCGACTGCATGTGGACCCACAGCACTTTTGGTTATAAGGGACTTAATTTTCCCAGAGGCACCAAACACTAAAACCTTCCAAGAGTTGACAGAGTTGGTTAAGGAATATTATGACCCCAAACCTCCTTTAATCCTGAGATGCTATTGGTTTTATTGGGCTGTTAGAGAACCGAGGGAATCCGTATCAGGATTTTTGACGAGGTTACAACGACGGGCAGAGGCATATGTTTTTGGGTTGACCCTGAATGAGTTGCAGAGAGACTGATGGTATGTGGGATTAATGACATAACCATGCAGGAACGCCTATTGGCTGAAGCCCAACTGGACTTCAAACAGGCACTACAGCTGACCTTGTCATTAGGAAATGCAGCAAGTGGAGCATGGAAACTACAGAGCTTTCCAAAGGAAGTGGACACCCTCACCTGTCCAACTGCGCTTGGGGAACATCACTTGAGTGTAGGCAATCACAGACCCTCACACAGGGCAAGTCCTGAGCAGTGGAACCCTAGGCCAGTCCACAGCAGTGCCCCACAACAAAGTGGAGCCTTGGCCAAATGGCTAAACAGTTCTTCAGGATCTGGGTTGGTGACTCATTGTAGTTGCTGCTGGCCCTGAGACAGCAAAGGAGTCTCACAAGCCTGACTTGAGTAGGAAAACCCATAAGCCAGTACCCAGGAGAATGCATACCCTCGAAAGTTCCCCTACATGTGGGTTGGAACAATTAAATTGTTTAATGACACCCAAATTGGAGCTAAAACTGGTTAAATGGTCACCCAGTTCCCATGGAGATCGATACCAGAGCAGCTGCTCTATAGTTGCAGAATCTGTCTCTAACAAGATTTGATCGGAACTCCAAACATTAAGCTTGCGCAGGACCTCAGCCAGACTGAGAACATACACTGGGGAACCGTTGCAAATTAAGGGCACGACATATCGGTTGCAGTCTCCTAAGAGAAGCAGTAGGTGTAGTTACCGCTGATGGTAGTTAAAAGGCTCAGGCTCAAGTCTATTGGGGCAGAATTGGTTGAGAAAGATTCAACTAGATTGGCTCAACATTTTTCGACAGGAAAATGGTTGCCTCAGTGAAGTGCTAGTGAAATACCGAGGAGTTTTTCAAGAAGGGTTTGGGATTATCAAAGGGGCCAAAGTCACTTTACATGTTGACCAAGAAGCAAGGCCCGCCCGGTGCCACTTTCCTTGTGGGCAAACGTAGAGGCAGAAATCACGAGGCTGGAGAGTGAAGGAATCATCAAACCAGTACAGTTTGCAGGATGGGTAGCATCGGTCGTACCGATTGTAAAGCCTGACTGCTCGGTTTGCCTCTGCAGGGATTTTAAGCAAATGGTAAACCGATTCTCGCAGCTGGATAAATATCCAATCCCTTGCATTGAGGACTTGTTCGAAAAGTTGGTGAGGGAAGGCCTGTCCTTTTCGAAGCTGGACATGAGCCACACCTACCTTCAATTGCAACTGGATGAGGAGTCCCAGAGGTACACTACAATTAATCCATACATGTGTTTATATCAATACACAAGACTGCCATTTGGGGTATCATCAGCCTGCGCCCTTTTCCAGCGGACCATGGAGAACATTTTACAAGGGCTATCCCAGGTTGCCATTTATCTGGATGATGCACGAATAACAGGGAAGACCAATAAAGAGCACTTGGAGAACTTGGTCATGGTGCTTAAACGTTACTCCCAGGCGGGCATGTGCCCTAGAAGGGAAAACACTGTGTTCCTGGTGCCCCAAGTGATCTACGTGGGTTACGAAGTTGACAAAACTGGGCTACACCCATTGGAGGATAAAGTGAGGGCGATCAAAGATGCCCTGACTCCCACGTCTACACCGGAGCTTAGGTCTTTCCTTGGGTTAGTGAATTATTACGGAAAATTCATACGTAACCTGACCTCCATCTTGGCACTCTTACACCTGCTATTGAACAAGGGTCAGCCTTGGAAATGGTAACAAAGTCAAAAACTAGCCTTTTAGGGAAGTGGGAAAAAAGCAGCTATCATCACCTAAGGTGTTGGCCCACTACAATCGAAGTGAGAGGTTAGTGCTGACATGCGATGCCTTCCTGCATGGTATCATGGTGGTGTGGGCTCACCAGTTGCCCAATGGAAAGGTGTGCCTAATACTGTATGCTTCCCGGACTTTGGCTGATGCTGAACACAAGTATGCCCACATAGAGAAGGAAGGTTTAGCGGTCGTCTTTGGTGTGAGGGTATTCCACATTATCTTTACAGATGAGAATTTGTCATGGTAACAGATCACAAACCCCTGTTAGGGCTACTGAGGGAAGACAAGGCGGTGCCACCCATAGCTTCCGGTAGAATTCAGCGTTGGACCATTATTCTCAGCAGGCACAAGTACAAATTAGAACACCATCCAGGAAGTCGAGTGGCTGACGCAGATGCCTCGAACTGCCTCCCACTGGCAGACACTCCACCGGTGGTGCCTCCCCTGGAAGTGTCCATTTTGATTTTAAACTTTCTGAATGCCCTCCCAGTCTCCGCGGATAATATCCAACTATGGACACAAAATATCCTGCCCGAGCGAAACTGAAACAGCCGGTGGTAATGGGGGAAACAAAAGGGCCATCACAACCAGGATTGAAACCTTTTTGGACCTGGTGAGACCAGATCACCGTAGAGGACGGCATATTACTGTGGGGAGCAAGGGTGATTGCCCCGAGTAAAGGTCGCTGCTAGATACTGGCCGAACTCCACCGGGGTCATCCAGGGGTTTCCAAGATGAAAATGCTGGCAAGACGTTATGGCTGGTGTCTAGGGTTGGATGCCATTATAGCTGTATTGGTGGGCAGTGCCCAGAATGCCAACACGGACAAAAATTGCCACCAGCAGCACCCCAACTTTGTGGGAATGGCCGGGCAAATTCCAGTCTCGGTTACATGTCGACTATACAGTCCTTTCATTGGATCAATGTTCCTGGTCATCGTGGATGCCCATTCAAAGTGGTTGGGCATGTGTAAAGTTCATTTGGCAAACTTGGGGATGATGATTGAGAAGCTGTGAGCAACCTACTCAACTGACTTGAACAACAATGTTCTCATACTGTCTCTTACTTCTCTGGCCTAGTATCTCACCACCAAACATCAAGCAACTGTCCCCAGGACTGTCGCTAAACTTATCTCCTTGGATATGCTCCCCCACCCTGAAAAGTCTACATCTCATCTCCTTTCCAAGTTCCACGAATAGGACTGTTCTGTTGGATCCATCATTTAAGTCTCTCGCTGCGTCACTGAACAATTTTCTTCCTGCTTCAAATTCTTTACCCCCTTGTCCAGTCCCTTCCTGCCTATATCTGTTCCCATGCCCTCCATCACCTTAACAGTTTCCAGTTACCTGGCCCTAACCATCATCACCATGGATGTCCAATCTTTCTTCACCTCCATCTCCACCAGTGCACTTAGTCTCGGCCTCTCCCTTGAATGAAAGTCAAATCCATTTCCATGCATAACAATTTTTACTTCACCTCCTCTGATTTACTCCAAATTGAAGGGGTTGCTATGGGTAACCCAATGGGACCTTCCCCAGACAGATTTTTAGCTTCTTTAACCTTCTCATGGTCACTCCCTTTGGGCTTGCAACACTAACTCTTTAAATCTATCCCATCTTCCACCCTAGTTCAGAGCTACCTTAACTGATTATTATCCAGCTCCATCCTTCAGTTGCTTAACACTTTTCCCATTCTGATGAACGGTCATCAACCTAAAACATTGGGAAGAATGTGGTGTGGGGGAGACAGTTTGACAGCTGGTGAGAGGTCTGTGCTGCTTCTCCTGGAGAAGACCCACCAAACCCTGAGCTGATCAGTGAGGCCGCCATAGGGTCTTAATCTGGAATGAGGATCACGCCTGCAGAACTCTAACATCGGAGGCTAGTAGCTCTGTAGTACCACTCATGTGGCCATGGCTATACCAGAAAGAGACCCACTGGAGTCTTGGGATCGCAGAGGACTCAGGACTCAAATAAATGATATGGGTGGCAGGGGAACAGTGCTTCACATGGTGAGGGTTACAGGGAGATGGGGTGGAGGATCAGGTAACAGCTAGGGCAGGGAGGCTGCTCTCAGAGGGCAACCCATCCTTTTTCCACTGAGTCGCCCAATCAGACACAGAGTGTCTTTGACCGAGGAACACCCATCCCATACCTGATGTGAAAAGTAGGCCATGCAGATCTACTTGCTGTGCACACTGCAAAGTGGCAGGCCTATCTTTAGTCAAGTTAACCCCAGTAGCAGCAGTATAAGGCCTTCGGGTAGTCAGAATTTAATTCTGGCTTAGATGGAAAAATGCTCGGGTTCAGGTACAGAACCACAGAATATTATGATACTGAAGGAGGCTATTTGGCCCATTATGTATACACTGGATCTCCAACAACAATATGACTTAATATCATTGTCCTGCCTTTTCTCTGTGCCCTTGCACATTGGTTCCATTTAAATAAACATCTAATGCCCTCTTGCATGCCTGAATTGAACTTGCTTCCGCCATACTTCCAGGCAGTGCATCCTGACCCACCGAGGAGATCAGTTCCCTTTCCAATTTCTGACATTTCTCATCCTTGGTACCAATGTTGTAACTCTTCTGCACTGTTTCCAATGTATTCAATCCTTCTTATAGAGTGGCACCCAAAACTGTATATAATATTCCAACTGAGGTCTAAGAAGCATCTTGAAAAAGTTCAGTATAACCTCCTTCCCATTGTACTCTTTGTCTCTATGAATAAAGCCCAGAAAATGTGGTATGCATTGTTAATGGCTCTCTCTACCTGGCCTGCAAGCATCATTGAACTATGCACGTATGTACCTAGGTGCCTCTGCTCCTTCACCCTAATAAGTGTCATAACCCTTATTTTGTGTTATCTGTCCAAGTTCTTCCTACCAAAATACATCAGCTCACTTCCTTCTGCAATAAATGTCATCTGCCACCCATTTGCCCTCTCCACTAACCTGTCTATGTCTTTCTGAAGTTTTGCACTGTCCTCCTCACAGTTTACAATGCTTCCAAGTTTTGTACCATCCAAACTTTGAAATTGTCCGCAGCTATCGTCTTTCTTTATTACAAGCTCTTCACACCTTCAAGCTCACCATCAGTAACAGCAAAAGACTGGACTCTTGAGTCTGTTTCTCTCGCCAACAATGCTACCTCACCTGCTGAGTATTTGTAGAATTTTCTGTTTCTGTTTGAAAGAAATAAATCAATGTCTGGACACAAAGAGATGTTCATTCTTTGATACGTAGTGTTTGACAAGAAGAAATACTGTTAAGGCTTTCTAACTGCTATATCTGGTCAAACATTGTTACTGTAGAAGTATTATTTGAATTCAAGAAAAATAAATCTGAATTTTAAAAAATGCTCGCTTAGTAGATACCAACTGTCTGTTGTTATAAAAACCTGGTTCATTAATGTTGTTCAAGGAAGGAAATCAGCCACCCTTCCCTGGTCTGGCCTATAGGTGACTTCAGATCCACAGCAATGTGGTTGACTTTTAACAATTACACAGGTTCAAATTGAATCTGTTAATGGATGGTGGTTTGCCCCTCTCTTATGTGCAATAAGAAAATTAACTTTCATATCTTACTAAGAGTTTCCTTTGCTTAACTTCAAAAAGCTTAAAGAAGCATATTTGCATTTGCAAAAGCCTTTAATGTCCAATTAGTTTCACAAGGTGATACGTTATTCCACTGTTAGATTTTGCTATTCTGCTGGGAGATTTTGGATGGAAGGGCACAGCTGAAATGTAATATATTCAGATCGGTTATGGGACTGACAAGTGTGTTTACATGATAGTTATGCATCCACTAGTTCATTCTTTTAAGACCCAGGGATGAAGTCCATCTGGATCCAAAGACTTGTCAGCCATTTGCTGGCTTAGGACCACTTCCCTCATGTTACACTAAGTTCCTCTCTCCCTTCTACCTCCTGATCTGTAGCTATTACCAGACTTCTTTTTATATCCTTAATAGTGGAGACAGAAGCAAAATATTTATTTCATTTAATTCTTCATTGCTTTAATATCCATTATTTTGATGGGTGGAAGATGGGAGGGGGAATCACTGCAATATTTGAGTCTACCAAAGTCAATGCCAGCGTTGGAGTCCAGCGATATTACAGAGGTGGAAGTAGGCAGTTTTGGTGATGGTGCAGCTATGTGATCGGAAACTCATTTCAAGGTTCACGAGACCAAAGTTGCAAGTAGTCTGGACTGGAAACAATGGAGAATGAACAGAATTTGGGCTGGGAATCATAGACAATAGGGTCAGTCTTCCCAAAATTAACTTGGAGGCAATTTCTGAGAATCCAATATTGAATGCCTAACAAGTGGTATGACAAAACAGAGGCAGAGATGGTCAAAGACTTGTTGGTGAGCTGTGTATTGTTTGCATACATGTGGAACCTGATGTTGTGTCAACTGTGATGTCTGTGGATAGAAGGGTGCTGCCACCATTCCTCTTTCCTTGACTGGGTCTAAAGTTCTCCTTGGTTTACAGCAGTACAGGAACAACCACTAATGAGTCTGAAAAAGAACAGGCTCTTTACAAGATGTAGTTTATTGCACGATAACAATAGGTACAAGTTACATTAGCTAGTTAGCCACAGTTACTAAGATTATTTGGAGGTATGTATGATACTTCTAGCCACTTCAAGATCCAGAGCTATTTGTCCAAATTCCACACCCCAGACTCTACAACATCATAATATTGGATGGAACTTAAAACCATCTGTGACTGCTATCTGACCTGGTTAATGCTTGCAGCATTTTCTCTTTAAATTTAGATTTCCAGCATCTGCAGTATTGTATCATTGAATAACTATCTCCCATTTCCAGAATCATAGCCACTGAGAAGGTCAACAGCAGCAATGTCCTGGGCAATTACTACATTCAAATAGATACACATGAGCAAACAGAACCAATTAAAACCACCACCACAAATGAGGAAAAATTTTTTAATAGATAATTGTTTCTCAAAGAGAATACAGAAAAGCGCCAGGTTCAGCATGTTTTCCACAGATTTTTAGGCATGGTTTCCCAGAAATAGCAACAAGGATTTAAACTGCAAAACATAAACAGGAATAAAGAGCAAGTCTTTCATTGATACAAAACATGAGTTATAAAAAAAAGTTCAGAACAAAGATACCACTCCATTTACAAAAGTACAAACAACTTCAACTTGTGTTTGTTGACTGCAAAGCATTTTTGTCTTAGTACAAAATACATGTTAGAAATAGCCCATAGACTCACTAGAGCAAGCACCAACTTTAATATTTTTATCCTTAACCATGCAGACATACCAGTTTCCAAGCATTAGCCAAATCCCCATCTGTAAATTATTAAGCCCAGCTTCAAAAAATGGAAACAAACACCAAACATAAAGCAACTTTTAATCTTTTTCAAACTGCTTGCTTTGAAACATTCTATTTTTTATATCCTTGAATATATTTCCCTTGTGCTTATGATAATCTCAATACTGAGAAAACAAGAAGATACATGTTCACTCAATTGCTTTCTTTTTCCTGACTTGCCATTATTTTACCCCAGCAAAAGCAACTGCGGTCCTCGGGAACAAATTCCACAATTAAATTGCTGTTTAGTAAATTATTCATTTTACATTCTGAAAGGTCGCTGAATTAATTTTCCAATAGTACCAAGGAAATGCCCCAGAATCCATCCAGATTTGATCCTAAAATATACTAAAGATTCAATACAAAACATAGGGAAATACAAAAATTAATGTGTTCTGACTTTCGATTCAACAACCATGTAACCTGATAAGAGTTTGCGGCATGTGCAAAACTGACATCCTCATCATTTGTGATCGCCGCAAGCCAGGCCCCAATTTTAAATTGCACCATTTGTATTTAGTGGATGTCCTGCATTTTGTGTTATCAAAAGGTTTAAAATCCTCCTTAAGCTTGAACTGGTTTTCGTTTTATTGGGTTTTTCCTCATTGTTTGTCTTGCCCTTCTTCCAACTGTATGTAAAAATCATAAAAAGTAAATGAAATACTTAATCTTTAAGGACATGTTTGAAAATACAGTTAAGTGCATGCCAACTATGCAATGGGGCAGTTTTGTTACTCTTTGGCCAGATCTAATAATGTTAGAATTATTTTAAGAATAAAATATATACAACCCAGTTGGATGAGAACTTTTATTCACAATTGAACTACCAATTCTCCATTAACATAATGTCAGAATATTACATTTATTGTGATAATACATTGTCTTGTATACTGTGTATAATAAAACCTTTAAAATTATTACCTTCAGCACCAAACTGCTTAATCTGCAAGTTGTCTCTAAAACTGGCCCTAACTTAGCAAGACCTGACTCTGGAGCAGTGACAGACATTCAAGCAAACCACAATGTCAAATTAAATATTGCATGGACCCTGGACAAATGCATTATTGAAAGGAATTGTAGGGGGGGTAATGTAGATAAATAAGACTGCTAGATACTTGCTCCAGGAGAAGTTGGAGAAGGAAATTAATGTTTCTTGAAGGAGAGGCCAACTGTGGCATTCAATAAATATATATAAGAAAAGTGGACTGACGAAGTTGTACAGTTTTAACTCCATTAAATTGCATGCCTTTAACTTGTTATCAGCCAGCAATAAAGTACAAGCTATTTGCAGACAGACAGAAAAGTGAGAAAGCTAATCCTGTTTTGGGTATTTTATGCATATCAGTAACATAATGATCTGGATTTGTGGCCTAAACATTTGGTGGTACTGCACTTGCCTTTCAACTACATAAATGGGTGCACAAACATCCAATTTGATGGGTGGTCTCCTTGCCCATTTCTTGCTGGAAGTGTGCCACTGACCACAATGCCAAAGTCAGAAAGAAGTATCCACAGCTAACACCTGAACCAGGAACTTTCCATATTCAATTATAAACCACTCAATAAAACACTAACCCATACTATTCCCACATCTTCTAAATGGCATAAACTGCCTTGAATCACTGGCCTCAAATTTCTCTGTTTCAATTGGAGAACCCAATTTTGATCTTTGTATTAAAGAAATTATGTATTGGCATTGCGAGAACTTCAGAAAAAGATCCACCAGGCTGATTCCTGGGATGAACATGTTGACTTATCACAAATGGCTCAACAAGATTTGATTTTTACTCATTTGAATTTAGAAAGATAAAGGGTGATCTGTTGGAAACATAAAAGATTCTGAGGGTGTTTGACAGGGTTAACGTGAGAAGGTGTTTCCATTATTGGAGGAATCTCATACTCAGGAAGACAGTTACAGATTAAGGGGATATGACTTTAAAACTGAAGTTGAGGAATTTCCTCTTCTAGATGTCTGGCATTTCCTACCCCAGAAAGTTGTGAGGCTAAATCACTGGAAGTTTTGAAGAAGAGGTAGATAGATAGTTTACATATCAAGGCTACGATAAGCTGGCATGAAAGAGGAGTTGAGGCTTGGTGCAGATCAGCCATGATCTTGTTGAATGACAGGGCAGGTCTGAGGGGTCGAATGGCTTCCTTCTGCTCCTAATTTTTATTTTCTTATGGTTGAACACAGGCAGCATGTGCAAAACTGAAAAATTATCCAGGCGGGAATTTGCAGAATATCTAACATTCTTATAACAAATAAACAATTTTCACATACCTGGCATTCTTCTGTAACCATGATTAGCTCTTCTTGCTGGTTCTTTTAAAAAAACACATTATGTTAGAAACAAAAGCAGAAATACTGGAAATGTATTGTCATGAGCCATAAATGAGAAAAAGCAGACAACTTTATACTCATCATCAGAATTTTGATCTTGTATGCTTAATTTAGTTCCACCTAATGGGTCAATTGAAATAGTTTCAAAGTGTAATATGTTTGGTCTTCTTTATTAAAGTGGAAGTGGTGGAGGCAGGTACAGTTACAACATTTGAAAGGCATCTATATAAATAGGAAGGGTTTGGCGAGATATGGGCCAAATGCTGGCAAATGGGATTAGGTCAGATTGGGATGTCTGGTCGGTGCGGATGAACGGGACTGAAGGGTCTGTTTCTGTGCTGTGTGACTCTATGACAAGAGGAACATCACAGCAGTTTGCAATATAACAGATATGATACTTGCTTCATTGTAGATCCTTAGCCACGCAGTCACTGTGGTGGTTCTACTGCTTGGTTTCTGGAGCTAGCACATTCTATAGACTAAGCTTTCTTGAAAGACCCAACAAACTAAAATTAAGCCACAAGAAGAAGTCAATATGCAAATCAATCTAAGTTTGGACTATCACCAAAACTTTGTTTCATGTATCTTCCTAGGTCTGTTGAACGAGTTCAATACAATTGCAAACGTGATGTAACTTTTGGAAGATGTTCTTACCTGCATGAATAAGTTTTGTAATTTCTCTTTCATGCTCTGCCTGCGGTTCACCCTCAATCGTAATTTTAGTGAATCTGGAAGTGGAGCCTGCCAAAGTAACAGTTAATGACAGCATCAGTACTTGATAGTGGGCACATGACAAGTATTAATACAGGAATGGGTCAGTTCCTTTAAGAAGAAATCTGAATCAAGACATGCTTGGTTAAATCTCAAAAAAATATCTATTTTTTTTCCATTAAACGTGATGCGCTAGCTGTATAGTTCTTAAGTACTAAGAATTAATTAAATTTTCCGCATTCCAAAGCAATGCTACTGAAAATGTAGCAGTTTCCTCAATTCAATATGCTTCACACAGCACAGATTTGTCGAGTGACTTTTTTTGTATCTGTATTTGTGAAGTCAAACATCCAAACAAGTCCGATGAACATTTCAGCCCTTTGCAGAGCTAATAAATTTGTTGCTATTGGAAATTTGTGATAACATCTCATATGTTAAAATTGTTATCATGATTACTAGAAATGAAGAATGGAAATGAAAGACAGTGAAAGGGTTTCACTGTTGCAACATACTCCTCTTTGCAATGGAACACTAGGTTGCTCACTGTGGGAAATGACTTACTGCATCACTTGTGATTTCGGTTATTATAACCAACTCACAATGTGGCATGAAAGCCACATACCACCATTTTTAACCATATATTCTCGAAGGTGACCATGCCAGGCATCACAATATACTGAATACAAATGTACATGTCCTTAGATTGTTAATGGGAGGGAAAGAAGGTGGATATAAATTCATTAATGAGAACACAATAATTTTGATGCCGAATATAAAGATTGTTAATGGGGAGGAGAATGTAGGGGAGGAGGTTTCCACTGGCTGCGTTTGAATATTCTGACCTCCATGGCAAACAACCAGAATAGATGAAACAAAAGGTTGTACCCAATGATAAATCTGGGGAGGGGGTGTGAACTAGAAATCACCTTTGAAATTAGCATCTAATATAAAATGATGTATCACCTTTGCTAATGAATAAATATAAGGGCTACACCCTCACCATATTCATCAACAAAGGGAAATGGTAGCCTTTGAAAGTCTTATCAGTCTTCGGAGTAAAATATTGACAGTGAGCACAGAAAAGAAAAATCTCCTTTAATATTAATCAAATGGTGAATACAGCTAAAAATAAGTTTCCAGTGTCAAGTGGACATAAACAAATGCAACCTTGGATTGTTAATGGAGGTTAGGCAGAAATTTTTAGGCTGGATTTTGATATCCGGCATCAAATCAGTTTAAGAATAAATATAAAGAACTGTTTCCTTAAATTGTTAATGAAGAAGAAGTCTTTAAATGCTGGGTTTGAGTAACACATGTCCAGAGAAAAATAACTTTCAGCACTGGACCCAAAAAAATGATGCAAATTCTATACAGAGATAGGAAATACAAACAATTAGTTGGGCAAGGTTGTATATAGGGAATGAAGACTCTATGAGTCCATGCTTCAGGAGGCAAAGGCCAGAGCCATCAGCTCACTAACCGCCACGAAGGAGCTTTTGGATCTCTTCATCCTCAAGTAATTTGGGATCACCCTCAAAAATCCTGGTAAACTTGGTATGCTGTGTTCCTGACAAGATACATGTCAATGGTGAATCTTAAATGATTTCACTGCAGACACCACAGGGAAACACATATGATGTACAGAAATACCAAAAGACTATTAGATCCACTGATAGTAATCATCAAGAAGATTAACAACATGATTTTTCAGTTGTGCCTGATGAAACTAAATTTATGAACCAAAATACTTAATAAATAAGACGCATGTATTTTACTGTCATTGAACAGCAAGGCATAAGATAAACAATAAGCCACGTGATAGTTATGGTTCGATTACTTAATACTAAATTAATATTAAATTCTTGTAGCATATTTTAACAGATATAATAACTCAGTTACTTTAATTTCCTAATTAATGCTTCTGTTAAAGTAGTAGGTAAAAGACTTAGAGACAATTGCACGGAGCATTCATATTGTAATATCTCATGGGATAATTTCTGGGTAATCGTTTTATTTCAGGAAATGAAACAATTTTCAAAACATGCAGTTCCTCCTGAGATAGTTACCTAATCTAGCTATGAACTGATGGACACATTCCTTCTCCTTAATATGCTGCAGTTGTACTTCCTTTGAACTTGCATCGGACTCAAAAGTTAATAAGACTTAGACCCTTGCCGGCTGTCAGAACAGAAAAGGATTTAACCTCCTCAGGCTAGATCAAATAAAAAAAAAACTTCACAACCCAAAACCAACAGAAATATGTTGTGTTGATTTTGGCGAGTTTCATGGATAATTTGTCATTGTGAGCTTTCGGGAGTTTTCTCGTGCTATATTCTCAAACTCACCTCATTACTTACACGCACCCTTCACAGCCATGGCTGGGCCTACCCAGGATTCCTGGTGTCGGTGCCCTTTTGTCAAGTGCTGGCAGTCTGCAATTGCCCTGCACCATTCCTGTTAGTTGCTTCAGACAAGTCAGAGAGAGGGAAATTGTTGTCTTCTTTGCTGATGGAGACCTGAAGGTCCTGGTGGATGGGGGTGGGCATATGGTTGCTATCCATACAGCATGCCCTGAGATGTTGGTGGCTATTATCTAAGATGCAGGGCTGGAGGACAAGCAGCGAGCTGGAGTTGTCAGGAATGGTTACCTTCCAGTTTGCTTCCAATGGGCGGAAAAATGGAAACTGTATATCAGTGAGGTGAGATGACATAATAGCGAGGCGGCTAATTATGCAAATTTGCCTCTTGCCATTCACTAGTGAGAATCTCATTTCGGTGTTCAAATCTTTCTGGAAAATAGGGACCTTTTACTCTCGCATTGAGAAGCTCATCACTGCTGCTCTCACGCAATTCTCCCAGATTTCTCACCATTACCCACATCCTTCCATAGCTGGGAAGACTCAATAATGATTTCTGATTTTATTCCCTATAAGGCATGGCCCCGATGTGTTTACATAGGATCGTATTGAAGACTGCATCACTGTTCTTCACTAGAAAATGTCATTTCAAAACTGAATCAATAGTTATCCTCAAAGACAGTGACATGCTTCAGTAAAGTTTCACTGCTTCTGAGCGAGTTATGCTTTAAAGGAAAGAAAACGTTACTAATTTATTGAAATCACTTTTGATTTTTGTCTTAACCACCTGAAAACCAGGCAGGGTTTGACCTTATGGCTTCATTTAGATACCTGGTCAGAGCTCAGCCTGGGGAGGTGGTTAGGGAAATTCAGGTGGTCAGGCCAGTGTTAACGGCTTGCAGGAAGATGCTTCCGTGGTCAGGTAAATGGTGTTGGATTGACTGGGTATCCAATTGGAAGATGGGTAGCAAGTTCAAGCCATTGGAGATCTAAGCATTCCTACTTCTCAAAGCCAAGAAAACTCTGAAAAACAAAAGGAATCATTCCCGATGTCGCCTGTCTCTTGATCCAGTTTTGGGAGATTCGACCCGGCAGCAAGGCTCACCATTTCTCTGCTCAGGTCTCAGGTTCAAACCTTGGATCCAGCCTTGATTATAGCATAGATCATAGAATCCCTACAGTGTGGAAACAGGCCCTTTGGCCCAACAAGTCCAACAGAGCATCCCACCCAGGCCCATTCCCCCTAATCTGCACATCCCTGAACACTACGGGCAATTTAGCGTGGCAATCCACCTAACCTGCACATCTTTGGACTGTGGGAGGAAACCGGAGCACCCGGAGGAAACCCATGCAGACACGGGGAGAATGTGCAAACTCCACATAGACAGTTGCCCAAGGGTGAAATCAAACCCAGGTCCCAGGTGCTGTGAGGCAGCAGTGCTAACCACTGAGCCATCGTGCCACCCCATCAGAGTCTGAACAACATGTGGACAGAGGACCCCTCCAGCCTGGGATGGGTGTCCTAGTCCCTTTCAGTTTAAAATTACAATCAGGAAGTCATATTTTGGGAGGAGATGGGTTGGGCATGTAGCATGGGGTGATTAAGTCTCCTGCTGCATTGTTACTGAGCCCCTCTACCTGATTTCTATCAGGGGCAAGGGGAAAGAGCATTGAGTTTTGTGAAGTGTCCACTTTATCTAGATCTAACATTTCTTATATTCCAAATCAGACAGTCAAGTATGAAAAATGTGTAAGATGACATGAGCTGGTATTCCTGGCTTCCTGCCATTGCTCTTTGTAACTGTGACCATTTGATTAGCCAAAGGGAGGCAAGACTGTGCTTTGTATTTCAGCCTGGAGTGTCTCCTGAACTTCAGCAAGTGCTTGACAGTTGGGTGCATTTGTAGCAGTGGGACGGGGAGCCTGGGATTGAATCAGAGCATTAATCCTAAAATATAGCCACCATTAAACCTGCCACTCAACACACAGGATTTCATAGAATCCCAACAGTGTGGAAGGAGGCCATTTGGCCCATCAAGTCCACACTGCCTGTCTAAACAGCATCCCACCTAGACCAATACCCTATAACCCTTCATTTCCCATGTCCATTCCACCTAATCTGCACACCTTGAATTGTGGGAGGAAACTCACACAGATGCAGGGAGAATGTGCAAACAGCATACGGATAGTTGCCCGAGGCTGGAATTGAACTTGCATCCATGGCATTGTAAGGCAGTAGGGCTAACCACTGAGCCACCATGCCACCCCATATGTAAAATGGATTGTTTTAAATGAAGTGAAAAGTGGATTAATCTTTTCTTTTTTCGCTCACAAAATATCATGCCAACTCACTGGCATCTTATTGCTCAAATTACCTTCAGATTCAACAGACTGTATTCTGTGCCTGGCAGTGACTGGGAAAGATGTTGACAACCGAACCACAACCTCTGATAAAATCAATCCATTGCCACTTTAGTAATGAAGGCAATACAAACTCTGATAGGCAGACTTCCTATCCTCACATTTTAAATTTGTCACTTCAATGCGAAAACACAGATTATACAGTAGAGAGCCTTCCATATGTACAATCTGAACTCCCAATTTACTGTCAAATTCTTGCATGAACAGCTAGCTCAGTGCTGTATATAGAATAAGCAGCTAGCCTTATGAGGGAATGAGGCATAATTATCAAAACAGGATGTTCTTTTTCAATGTCATTTTGAACTGCTGCTCTGCAAATGTTTAAAAATTTAATGTCATTATCCATGTAAACAACTCTACAGAAACAAGCTTCCGTTAATTAAAAACTACCCTAAAGTGTTACCATTGTTGCTATGCCAAGATGGTGACAGAGTAGGATGCCTCAGCCGGAGCTCATCCACTCCTTGTTTTACTTTCCCTTTTTTCCTCTCTTGGTGTTTCTTTTCTTTCCTCACTCATGGCCTCAGCATGGACCCGCCAAGGCATCCTCTCGGCTCGGCCTGGCCCTGCCTTTGGATGATCTCTTGGCCTAGTGTCTTGGTGGCACATGGTGATCTCTTGGCCCGGTGTGGTAGTCTCTTGGTGGCATATGGCAGTCTCTTGGCCCAGTCCCTAGGCCTGGCGCTTGGTGGCCTCTCAGCACGGTGTGGTTGTGCCTCGGCCTGGTCTCTCAACCCAGCATGGTGGTATCTTGGCATGTGAGTGGGTCCTGCCCAGGCATGTTCAGGAGGTTCAGGAGGCAGCAGGAGGAGATCAGGGAGTTGGCAGCTTCAGCAGCAGCGATGGCATCGCCAGCCAGGTGATTGGTGAAGGAGCTCTCCTGGTATCTGTGGCGGCAGCATCGAGAACAGGTAGCTGAGGTCTCCCGGAGAGTGAGCTAAGCCGAGGATTCATCAAAAGACCGCTGAACTTTTAATCTTTTTCCTTTATTTTTCTAATTTATTTTAGGAAGCATCTTAATTTTAACTATTACTTTACTTCTTTATTCTTCTACTTATTCTATGAAGGTAATAGTTTACTTTTTAAACTTTGTTACTATTATTACTTTGATCCTAAGTTTTTTTTGCACCTCGGTACCTTTCTACCAAAGGTGGCACCATGTGTGGCGACATTATACACTTTTCATTGTACTCCTGTACTTGAGTACAAGTGACAATAAAATCTACATCTACCAAGCATTCCCAGGAGTCGGAGGTTGCAAGAATGTCTCATGATGTACAGAGGAAAGAATCTCCTTAGAGAGGTAAAATAGACAATGTGGCAGGTGGGAAACTGAAAGAATTCTCTCTAAATCCCTAATCCGATTACAAGGCAGCTGATGGAGTATAGAATTAGACACAAATGTTTTTATTGATAACAGGTTGATTTACAGAATGCAGCGTTACCTATGCCTGCTTCCTAGCTTCTACCTGTGTCCTGGCAGCTTCCGTTTATAAGTGATCTCGGTCCTTAATCTGACTGTGCCCTTTTTCTGTGTGTTTTGACAAAATGGTTACCGTACCATTAACAAAGGGCACCACCCTGACTATCAGTTATGAAATTACAAAATTTCATTAAGCATTCTTAAAAAAAACTACAAACCTCCTCCTTCAACAAGTTTTGTAAAGGTCTCAGCATTGTGTTCAATTGATCCTGAATCAATGTCGAGAGAGAGAGAGAGAGAATAATTAACTTACGTTAAGTCTCTGCTGGAACTATATCAATAATGTTTTTAATATTCTAATGTAGCCAATTGGGAAGATGATTCTAAACTTCACATGCTTTCTGTTTCCAATCCTGGCATATCTATCATTATAGCTTTAAGGTAAATTTAAACACTGAATGATCCTTGGACTGAAACAGGTAATCCTGATACTGACCCAATACTGGTCAACAGGTCTCATTTACATCATACCAGTGAACTGGATGTCTCCAGACAACTTGCCTGGTGATTTGAATGTTGATACTTTCTGTCATCTGCAGTGGCCCAAAGGTAGTTCTTTAATGAGAAAGGTAAGTGATCGGGAGGGAGGGGAGTAATAGAGAGAAGGCAGAGGAAACTGACAGCAATTGGCAGAGGAAAGGAGGCAACAATCATTTTTTGGGTGAGAATATGTAGTCGCTGACAGCAGATTTGCTTCTAATCTCATCAAGGTGTTTTGAACATATATGATTCTTAGAGGAATTGGCAGGGTAGGTGCAGAAAGGTTATGTCCCCTTGTGGGAGAATCTAGCACCAGAAAGCATCATCGCAGAATAAGGGGTGCACATTTAAGACAGAGATGAAGAAGATTATTGTCTCTTAGAGGGTAGTGAATTTGTGGTATGTTTTATCATAGAGAATTGTTGAGGTTGGATCATTAAGTATATTTAAGATAGCTAGATTTTTAATGAGGAACCAAGTGTTATGAGGAAAGGGCAGGAATTATCAGATCAGCCATTATCTCATTGAATGGAGAAGCAGACTGATGAGTTGAATGATTTACTTCTGCTTCTACACCTTAAGGTCTATGGTTAGAGTCTTATGTGGTGAATGGTACTTCTTTCCACTTCAGGAAGAGTAAGGTTGTTCCTCTGTCTTCACAGCGATCCTGAAGATCATAGCTCGCCCTCTTCCCATACTCACCTGACAGTAACATCTGCAGCGAACTATAACCGTACCTGCTTCATTACTGAGCTACCTGTGGATTTGCAGTCAGGACCAGCAGCCCTCATACCTAATTTAAATGTGGCTTGAGCATCAATTTCAATCGTACCTAGGCTTACATGTTCTAGTGCATGGATTGCACCCAGTTTGCAATAACTGCCTAGTGCTATTAAATATCTATCTTGTTTTCACTCACCAGTATTTACTCCACAGATCTCTAAACATCCTAGCATTGCCAATATTGTAATTCTAAGGCCTCCCACTTAAAAGTACCATTATCTTTACCAGTACCACTACAAGTTAATACTCTTGCATTTTCTGGCTCTTTGTGCATTCTTGTGGTTTAGATGCTCCCTCATTTTCCCTACAGTCCCTATCTCTTTCACTTGTTCAATTTTCACTCCTCTCCACCCTGGCTCAGGGTCCTTATTTTATAAAAGTCTTTCACAGTTGTGATATTGCTCACTAGACCAGCATTTATTCCATCCATTTTCTTCTGTAGTATTTATCCCTCCCTCCCTCCCATCTTGCCTGGAAGATGACCAGGTTTGACCTCCCATTCACTTCCTGCTGGGGACTGAAGTGATCTTTGCTATTTCTCTCTCTGCTGTTCCCTCTGGCCTGATATTCCAATCTCTCCTACTGGCCTAAGCACACCAGCTTTTTCCTAGTTCCAGTTTCACTGGGCAATTCTCACGCACACTCACAGTGACTAGAAACTTATGTCCCCTCTTCACCCCTCACATAGCTTGCAGCTGGAGCCACACCTGATATTCTGCTTTTTCCCTGGAGTTCTCTTAGCACCCTCATTGACACTGCCATGCCAATATGCCTCTTCCTTTAATGGCATTGTTAAAGCTTCTAATGCATAATTTATTTCTCAAGGTACATCAAATTAAAGTGCACCCATGAAATAAGTTAAGAATTGCTGTCTCATGTCCCATTCTATTTACTCGAAAACTTGTTTATGAGATGAGTAGACATGTTACAGAACTCCATCAAAATAATCATGTTAAATTACGAAGAACTCACCGGTTTGAATGACCTTTCCACTAATTACTTTTATTTCTGGTTTAGTTGTAACAATTCTTGTAATTTCTGTGACCTTAGTTTCTGAGAAGCAAAAGATATTTGGGCTGTTACTTAACTAGAATCCACTCCTTCAGATTCAAGCCTAAAAAAGTGTTTAAAATGATAAGTAAATGAAGGATATCCTTTGTTGATTGTAGCCTAACATAAAATTGAAACTTCCCGACACAATACAGTATCACCATTCATGTATTTGTATCAAATTTCACAGGCCACTATTTTATAAGCAATTGTTCACTCATTTCAAATAGTGTTACTAGCATCAGCATCAGGATACATGTTTACCTGTGGCTCTTAATTCTATCTCTGCTGCCATTTGGATTTGATGGTTTATCAAATATCTTCTGATTTTCAATTTTTGAAAGATCAACTAAGGTAAGGGAAACTAAAAACTCACTTGATTTTGAATCATTTTAGTTTTTTAAAACATTCAATTTGTTTGAAATCTTGTGCTTAACAGGATGGGATCCAAATGTAATTTCAGTTGGACTCAAGTAATGACAAATGAATGTCTTTCAAAGTGGACCCTGCTTTCTGATTTCTGTCAAATGTATTTCAGTCCTGAGCATCACAGAACCTTATTTGGATGCCCTAGGTAAAACTTAAGATTGTAGAAATGCAAGACTTTATCCCCTGTCCAGTACCTCACCATGACTACAGGACATTTGTTGCTACCCTAATGTAACATCATTATTCACTCATTTATATCCATGTAGCTCACTTAGAGGTGAATTGAATTCAGCAGGATGTTACATCTGAGTATAAAATGGACAGAAGGCATTCAATTTAGTAGTGGGACATTCTGCGCCCAATCAGTACCAGTAATAAATTTGTTAGATCTTTTTTATTTTGGATTTTCCAAGCCCTGTCCAACCACTGCAACTATCACTTACCTGAAATCTTCATCATCAAATGCAGCATCAGAGTCAGTACAGTCAAGATTATATCAGAATTTCACATTATTTCCAGATAGTTAATAAACAAACTCTGTGAGTGATGATTTGGCAATGATGCCTCATCCTTGAGGCTGTTGCAGCCATCGATAGCCAACTTCCTTAACTTTGGTATTTAGATACAATGGAAATTTGGATTGGAGGCTGCTGAAACTTCAATATGCACTCAACACTAGGAAATACACTGGGGTCAACACTGACTACTGTTGTCGAGCAACCAATCAAACTTCCCCTTCCCCCAGTTTCCATCAGGTAAAATGCTGGCAACAAAATTAGCTTTATGCTTGCAATGGTTCAGATTAACAATATTTTCTACTTATTTAGCTTTATGTAGAGAAGTGTTCATTTCCTTATGCCTTTTATTCACTTGGTTAACATTATAATTATACAAGTTCACATTACCGGCGCAAATTGATGCCTGCTGCGTGCAAATATTAAACATGCTCCTCGCAGTTTTAAATCTGTTAATCATTCCTTATACTTGGGCAGTCAACAATTGGGGGAATCGTCATTCTAAAATTATCATTGTGAGTAAGAACAGGGGTTAGAAAAATAACTGTTTATTTTGGGTTATTGGAGATGTGATGCTATGGCATAAGGAGGTAAGGGCCATACCATCTTTCAAATACAGAAGTCAAAAAATATTTGAAGCGGTGGATGATACAGGGCTATGGGGAAAGTGTGGGATAGTGGAACCAGTCTTGGATTGCTCCATCAAAGAGGAGTCACAAAAAACAGTAACAGAATCTCCTTCTGCACTGCAAAAATCTAAGGTTCCAATGCTGGGAGGCAAAGCAAGTAAATCCTTCTCCCATAAATTCTTGTCAAGTTACATGACTTAATGCACTTTACAATATTTTATCAGTGCACTATTTGCATTGATTTACACCACAAATATCTGACCGTGCTTTATCATTCCTCGTGAGACAGGCAAAATAATTCAGGAGTTCACACCTCCACAAAGCCCTTGCCCCACTAGCTTCAAGGTAGGGGAGAGATGAAATGAGGAAAGACTAGCGAAAGAACAGTTAGGTTATAAAAAAAACTGTTGCAAATACAGTGCATGTAGATGTTTGTCTACCATATGGAATCACTCGAGTAATAGTTGTCCCAGTCTCTCTGGTAATGTTTGGCTGAGAAATGACCTTGATAATACGAGCTGAAAATGCAAGGATAATATGATTTAAAGGCTGGTATCCTTGAGCTATAACACATTAATCGATCACCACTTCTTCCAGTTTAAAAACAATCTGTGACCTAAGGCATACTCCCGTAGAAGTGGAAGACAGATGTAAAATGACTAAACACATTTTTTAAAAAGGAATACACATCTGTCTCTGGAATTAAACTGATTTTAAAACTGAGTTTGTCATTATGCAGAAATCACTGTCAAAAATAAATTCTGAATAAATGAAAAGTACCTTGCAAACAGATGCACCATATCTTACCATAATAGTCATTATATTAAGTGTTCTTTTTGCTGCATTATTTGTTAAATTAAACTCATCTAATTTTTTTAAAACTGAAAGAACTGCAGATGTTGTAAATCAGAAAAGAAATTGCTGGAAAAGCTCAGCAGGTCTGGCAACATTTATGGAGAGAAATCAGAATTAACGTTCTGGGTCAAGCGACCTTTCCTCAGAACTCTTAATTATTTTCACGCCACTTTTAAACCACAATAATTTCAGTAAACACTTAAGTATTTACGAGATCTTAGCATCAGTGTTCAGCTGTCATAACCAAGCAGTCCATTATGTACAACCTCTGAGGGCCTTCTCCACAATATCATTTTGGACTGTCCTACTTTCTAGTTTTCCATTATATAACTCCTTTGTCTTCATAATTACTCCAAAACCTATTACTTCTATAACAAAATAATTCTATAATTTTTATCACTTCCATCCATCTTCAGCCATATTGAACACATGTTGTAGTCACCTTAAACTTCTTGCCATAGCTGATACTTTCCTACTGTATCAATGTCAATATGGTCTATAGTGCAAATACATTAAGTGTTTAATCTTCTTTGCGCCAGGTGTTCCAATAATTTCTTCACTTTGTCCTTTTGGCAAGATCCATCTTTCCGCACCATAAACTCACCATAAATTCTCCTTCCTACTTACTGATACATTTCTGATTTTCCATAATCTATTGGAAAAGCATCCCTTACCATTTTCATTTATTTTTTCAATATTTTGTGGGATACCTCTTCTTTAACTATCAGGCAGATAACTCACCCCATCACCATTATCTCACCATCAATGTCCATTGCTTATAGACTCCCTCAACCCTGAATCAGAAGATGATGACCCCTTCTTCTCATGACAAGGATGCATGAAGAAACACGAAAAGTTAGCATGCTGGTACAGCAAGATGTTACAAAGAAACAACAAATTGATCTTTATTGTGAAAAGCTTAGGGTACAAGAGTAAGGCAGCCTTGCTACAATTGTATCATGCTTTGATGAGACCATCTCTGGACTCCTGTTCAACTTTGGTCTCCATATCTAAGGAAGGAAATATTTGATTTAGAGACAGTCGAATGAGAGAGTTGTTCTATGATGACAGGTTAAGCATATTAGGCCAATGCCCTCTGGCACAGGGAAGAATAAGAGGTCATCTCATTGAAACAGGTTGGTTCTGAGGGGCTTGGCAGACCAGATGCTGATTCCTCCACTTCGATAGTCTAGAACTAAGAGGTATGGTTTAGGGATTAGGGGTTGATCATTTAATACCCAGATTCAGAGAAAATTGTTCAGTTACAGGGTTGTGAATCTTTGGATTTTTTTTATTTCAGGGGCTATGGATGCTTAATCATTGAGTACTCAAGGCTGAGATAGAGTTTTCAACACCAGAGAAATCACAGGATGTGAATTTTGGGTGAGAAAGTGGAACCGAAATCAATAATCAGCCAGCATCCTATTGGATACAGAGAGATCCTATTTCTTATATGCTTGAACTGACAAGTAACCTGATACTGTTTTTGATCACTTCCTAGGTATGGCCAGGATTATTTGGTGGATGTGCATGATCATTGTTTTAGGCATGCTTCAAGTGTGCCACTCGGCAGTGATTAAAGGTTGGTGCCAGCATGGCCCTCAAGATGAAGAGTATAAGTACAATCAGTCTAGGGAAGAAGAAAGAGTGAAAGAAATCACAGAACGTCTGAGCCGACGATGGAACTGCCACTGGGAGATAGCCAGTCCTGGCTACATGGAAGGAGTGTTGTATAGGAATCGAACTATTGGTGCACGTGTGGAGGAAGGGAAGGGGGTTCAGATAAAATGCATCTGTAATGGGAATGGAACAGCAGTGGGGATCCAGTGGCGATGGTTTCAGGACCAGTTTGGCATGTTTGCCCCACTTGTAGGGGATGTTGGGGTGCCATATAAAGGGAAGATATTCCAACAACCTGATGGAAAGAACCGTCTGATAATAGTGCAAACATTAAACTGGCCCCAATTCTGGAAGAGGCACAGTGGTAACATCCGTTGCGAACCAGATGATGACAGTGCCTATGGCAGTTCTCATGTGAGGTTAGAGGCCATCAAGAAACCTGCTAAAACTGCTGCCAGACTTTTGGATCCTCCTTGTCCCATGTTACTACCTAATCCACAAACTAATGGGTTAGAAGTGATAGAATCGGGAGAGTTTCTGTACAATGATGTCCGCTTTGAAATTGTTCCAGTGGTTTTTAATTTAAGCTGTCTGCCTATGCCAGATGGTTTGTGCCATACTAACTATCTCCATTTGTTTCACCTCATGTTGAAGGAATTGGTATGGGATTCACAGGCAAGGAACCAAAGAACAGATTGGAGAAGCCCTGACCCAAACATGGGTGAAGGGCTGAAAGTGCCACGCAAGCGTAGAGACCTGGCTGAATGGGTAGGGATAGGAGCAACTGCAAGCATAGCTGGCCTGAACCGTATAGATGTTGAATCAATGTGGGAGCACGATGAAGTCATGCGGAGGCAACTGAAGGGACTTCTGACTAAATTAAATGACCAAGGTGGAGACTTAATCCATGAACAGAGTAAAACTCTGTTATCCACCCAAGAAATTGTGACAGCCATGGAGTCCATCGTCAATAAGGTGAATGAGATCATTGTGGATAACAATCAGGAGTACGCACAACAGAATATCTCCAAAGCAGTCACCTGTAGTATGTATGGGAACTTTGTGCTAACCTTACTGCAAAAGGGATTATCAGACCTTGAATCGAATCGCATTCCCGCCTTTGTCAAGAATCACCACTTGGCCACATGGTTAGGGTCCAATAAGACGGAAGAAGAATATAAGCGGATAAGACGGCATGGCTTGGCCTTTTTCGCCCCTCGCGCTCACTCTCAGGGTGCTAACGGTCAGGTCCCAGTATTATTGGCAGTTCCAATCATCTTGAACTCCACAGCCCCTCCCGCGCAATTGTACAAGGTAGAATCCATAGGAATCATTGAACATTCCAATGGCAACACCATCTTTAAGGAATTCAGGGACCATCCTCGATGGCTGATCAACAAAAAAGGCACATGGCTAGCCCCAGACTTACAGTGTTGTCGACAAGTTGGAAACGAGTGGGTGTGTCGGTGTGATGTGTACCAGCATACCACCCCTGCCTGTGGCTTCACACTGGACGAGCACTCACCAAACTGCACAGTTGCTGTAAGCCAATGGAGTCCTGGGCAGGCAAGAACTGCCTATGTAGGTAGGGGAAGGTATTGTGTTACAACCAGTGCCTCACATCTACATCATGGGGAAACCTTATGCCCAATTAATATCCCTATGTTCTGTCTTTACCCAGTTGAACCAGTCAAAGTTGGAGGTAAAATGTTATTACCGGTTCACTTGCACAACGTTACAGAAATACAGTTGGAGCTACCACTTCAGGAGGAAACTCTAAAGTCTGTGGTCCATTTTGGCCACCCAATTCCCCCTCTGTCTATTAGCTTGAAGTCGATCCTTCAACGTACAGCTACCTCTCAAGAACATTTGGTTCACATGCAACAGGATAACAAAGATATTGAGAAAGGAATCAAAACTTTAGGAGACCACAAATGGTGGGATGTGGTGTATAATGTAGGGCAGTCCTTTTGGGCTCGTATGGTCTCCTACGCTTTCCTCATATTTCAATTTGTATTGACCATTATGGTCATTGTTACTTTGATACATTTTCGTGGTGTGTGTCGCCGATTGGAGAACCAGCTGCATAACAGGCAGGTTCTGCCTATTTATCGCAGCCTTTTGGAAGGTTCCGCATCATATCTCTAACCCCCATGAAATTCGCACAATTCACAAAATTACCAGTAAACAAATTGGTGCTTTGCAATTTGTAAGTTTGCAAATTGAAGGCGAAACAGCTAGGATGAAAGTGATTGGAAAGGGGAATAAATAATTGCCAGAGTTTAAAAGCTAAACTGTTTGAGAGAAGACAAGAATTTGCTTTGTGCCACATTACCCATCCAGTATAATTAACCCTTGGGGCCACTGTCCAAATTGGATGTGCTAGCACTGGAGAATAGCTGGATCAATAGGAAATTAACTGTAATCGGACAGGTCAGCGATGTGAGATAATTAGCCAGAAGTAGACAAGTAGCTTGCATACAATCTAGATACAATATTATATTAAATACCTGGAATGGTCCACAGCATCTCCTATATAATGTCAGAAATCAAAAAGACTGAACTGATCAGTAGATAAACCATCAACATAACCATTATGCCGGTTTTGAGAGAAGGAACCTCACTTAAATTTAGATTCTGGGCATCATGCATAATTTATATCAAAGGTCAAGGTCCTTTAAAAGTACTGGGAAGATCTTCTGGCCATGGGAGACATAGATAAAATGGGATAGTTGAGAAGCAACCATTGTGTAACCAGAGATTCTAAGAAAGTCCAACACCTCCAAAAAGCCAAGCTTTAAAACCTAGAGTATGCAGGCAACACAGGTTATATGAATATTATATAAACACAACGATTATTGTGCTACTGTCATGTGAGCAATCAACTTCTATTTGGACATTACACTCGAGCCCAAACCACAAGGAATTATTCAATTGGGAGACTTCCAAAGAGACTTCATTGATTCTTTCAGTACATTCAGGTTCATATTAATACCATTTAGATTTTCATTTTAATATGCAGCAAGTGATAGACAGATCCAGTCTTAGCTTTCCCACATTCTGTTCTATTCAGAAGCATAATTTCCTTTTGACACAGCTAACTGATTCATCTTGCAGTTTGCTGAACTCGAGGTTGCTTTCTGGCATTTCATCTGTTGGCTGCGGGTGTCATGTAAGTTACAAATTGATTATGTGCACAAAGGTTGCATGCCAGTCCAAGAGCAGTTGATACACAGGAGTACATTCCCAAATTAAAACTAACCATAAACAGTAGTGCCACCTGTGAACTGGGTGGAGCACCTCTAGCAAAGTGTCATAACTCTTCTTTTCCTAACTCTTCATCTACTTCTATTGGTGCATAGGCCCATGGTATTGATTTGTATCAAAGTTACATCATGGCTTCTAATTTATCGAGGTCATTTGTCTTGGTGGTCTCCAAGAATCCCATTGACCATGGTTAACCTCAAGTTACTGCCAATCTTTGGAGACTATTCCATGACACCAGCATGCAAAACCAAGGGAAAATAGATGAATGTTAAGCTGGAGATCATGATCAAAAGTTACACTCACATGCTTGAGTGATGACATGCTTGGCATTTACAAACCTTGCAGAATTTAAGCCCCAAACAGGGTAAATCTGAGAGAAATGAGAAGATGCAGGGTCCAAGATTTGCCTTCTAGTGCTAAGGCAGCATCAGAAGATGCATTCAGAAATTTAAAAGGAAGAAGAGACCTGCAGGTCTACAAACTGGCACCTTGGCAGATTAAAGACCACATAATAAGAGCAGTAAGGTGAGATTTGAAGGAGAGAAACATATGCTACAAAATCCTTTACTTCTTCAGGAAGAATTGAGACTGTCACCACCAGCACTCATCTCATGGTAGACTCAGGAAGCAGAAATAAATTGGAGGAAAGTCACTCAGTGACTTCACCTCTGTTGTCCACAATATTATCCACCCCATCTCCCCACTCAACTTCTACTTACATTCCTTGGGAAGGGAAGGATAGGCCAACGGCTGTCCCAGTAGGGTTACAGTGAGGAATCAGAAACCTCACTGTCAGCATTTTATTTTGTTCATGAAATTGTCTGATGTGGGGTCAGATTGCGTAGGGGAATCCTGGCAATGGCAACTCCTGAAAAATTTTCTAAGGGACACATAGAGACTTGATTTTGGTAGTCCAGATTCATTGGAATTGAATATTTTCAGGCTATAATACAGCGCCGCTTGAAGACAAGTGAGTGCTGATAACCATGACAAATATATTTTCAACAGCTCGTGCGGCACCTTCATTCTCTTAAACTTTCCGTTTTATAATTTCGATAATTTTTTCTGTTTCAAATCACCTAATATATTTTTGTACTCAAATCTTAAACTGATAATTTCAATAAAAACAAATGTTTTACAGCAAGAAGTATTAACAACAATGTTAACAATTTCAAACTTTCAAAAATATTGCTAACAGTTAAAGAACTTACTGACGATGGGCAATCTGATTTCTTTGTAGGTGAATCCTGGGACATACTAGCCAAAGAAAAACAGAAAACAAACATACCTTATGTCATTGTGTTATATATTACCTGACTTAATCTTCTTTGATAAAGGAAATTTTTTAAATTTACATTCCTCTGAAATAACATTGTGTGCAACAGCCATCAGAAGAAATTGATGTTTACCTGTAAAGAACTCATAAAATGCTAGTCCGCATTTATGAATTTGATTGAACACTGCCTAGCTTCCACAGTGACATGGTGTCATACCCATATTTTTCATTAAACTAGGGGAACTAACAGAAAGTCTCATCACCAACAGCAATAGAACATCTTGAAGTTGATAGAAATTCTTCAAGAAGTAAAAAGGATGATCCATGTGCTTGATGTAGGATTTTAACAAGATTTTTGGCATAGGTCCCACATGGCAGACTGACCAGTTAATCAAATGCACGTGGCATCCACGAGAAAGTAACATGTTGGAGCCAAAATTGGCCCAGTGCCAGGAAGCAGTGTGTTGTGGTCAACTGGACTGCTGTAATTGTGACTGGGCCACCAGAGGGGTTCTGTGGGGATCAGAGCCAGCTTACTTTTCTGCTTGGGGTACATATCGATGATTTAGACTTCAATCTAAGGGGAAAGATTAAGAGGTATTTAGGGCAAACAAGGCTTAGCCATGTGCTTGGTTGTAAGTAAGAAACTAAAGACTGTGAGAGGTATCAATGAACTGATGAGGTAGACAGTAACCTGGTGATTCGAATACAATCCAGAAAAACAAAGAGGCAAGGACAAATAAGACAAAGGAACACAGAATAAATGAGAGGATTCTGAGAAAAAGTATAAGTGAACACAGAACTGCATGTCGAGAGGTCCCTGAAGGTATCAGGACATGTATAAGCTGGTCAAGAATGCATCAACATTACTTTCTTTTATTAGTTGAGAGGTAGAGTCATAAAGCAGGGAGGTTACATGAGGACTCTATAAAAATGTTAGGCAGAAAGTGGCGAGAGTCCCACATGTGGTTCTGGTTGCCTTATTACAGGAAGTTATGTGGTCGTATCTGACAGAATACAAAGAAGATTCACAATGTTGTTGCCAGCAATACAGAATTTTCATTATGAGCAAAGATTGGATCAGTAGGGTTTATTTTCTTTGATCTAGAGGAGGCTAAAGGGGCTATGTTTAAAAATTCATTCATGGAAAGTATGCCACTTGTGGTTCAACGACAGTGAAGGAACAGCGATATAATTTCATATCAAGTTGGGAAGTGGCTTGGAGGGAACCTGTAGGCAGTTGTGATACTGTGAATCTGCTGTCCTTATCCTTAATATTGGTAGGGTGCTGTCAGAGGATCCTTGGAGAGTTTCTGTACACAGAAACACACTGTACAGAGAGTACACACTGATACACACTGCTGCTACTGTACATCAATGGTGAAGAGAGTGAATGTGGTGGATAGGGACAATTTAATCAGGCTGCCTTGTTGTAGATGGTGTTGAGAGAGCCATAGAATCCGCATTCATCCAGATATTTGGGCAATATTCCATCACATGCCTCACTTGGGCCTTACAGATGGTATATTGGGTTTGAGGAATCAGGAGCTGGGTTACTTGCCATGGAAATCTTAACTTTTGTCCTGGCTTTGTAGCCAGTGTTTATATGATGGGTCTAGTTTAGTGTCTACTGAATAATAGCCACTTTTGGGCCTCAAACTACCACCAGTGTTTCTCATTCAGTGCTGCGATGCAGATTTGCTTCTCAGGAGCATGAAAACAAGCCTCGGTGCTTGTAGATTTCTGGGGTGTCCCTTGTAGTCAGGCACATTGTGCTTGATCGAGGGACCTGGGATTGGGAGCCCCTGCTCTGAGGCCAGTGCCTTAAAATCACAGAAAACTCTTTGGCAGCTGGCAACCACTCTCTACTTGTTGGCCACCCAAATTCTGATCAGACCTCTTCATTCCAAAAGCTTCTACTGCTTATGTATGCCTTAAATCCTTTCAGATTCCCTCTTGCCCATCTCTTTTGGCCTCCAAATCAATTTTTAGACATTTTTTGTCCATGGTAAACAGTTTTATTCTAAAATTACATTTCTCCTGGCACTTGTTCAACTTACTATACCCTTCTCACAACTGATGGAGTTTTTAAAATGTTCTCCAACGCCTGCTTTCCCCGTTATTTGCAAGTCTCGCCTCCCACTTGCTTTAGGAGTAGTCTCTCTCTTGTACCTGTCTATTTGTTTTGGAGACTATTCTCAGTTTTGTGATTGCTTAATTTTAAGGTCAAAGTCCTAAATATTTAAAAGGCATGGCTACAAAGCATGTTTAGTGGGAAAATGCAAGACTATGGCCTGGATGTGCAGGTGAAACAGATGTAATGGTGAAATTAATAGTAACCCCTGATTTGTGCACAAGAGAGTTTACACTTTTCCTTAAGGTGAGCTCTTGAAGTCCCCAGGATGCAATCAAGTAGAGATCACTAAACAGATGAGAACTTAGAGTTTTATGCTATTAAATTTGCTAAAGGATGCTTGGGAAAGGAATTGCTTATTAAAATGAGGAGTAACTGAGTTTTCAATGGTGCACCAAGTTCATAATTATCTCTGAATGTACCTGCAAGCCCTGAAAGTCATATTTGATATTACCAGAAAGTCAAATTTCTCCATTGTGTTAAAAAACTAAAATAATAATCTTTATAAAAAATTACATATGATATTTCACCACCTACTTTAAACACATAGGCATCTCCCAAACTATACTCCACTCTTTTTAAAACTTTATTGAAAAATGAAGGATAATCAGTGCGTTTTACTTGCTAGTTCGCTGTCTGTAAGTATAGTCCAATATGATTGGCTTCTTGACCTGCTGGATGTCTGAAAATTGCTCTGACTTAATGCCACTGTAATGAAGGGGAAGTTTGATTGCTAAACCTCTGTGAGCAGTCATCTCCCTGGTCAGCTGCATATATTGTTGCTTTGCTGATATTGTGAAATCCAGCTGATTGTGTTACATTACACTATGGTATTATCCTGGGAATTGAGGAACTATATTTCATAATACAAGTTTGGAAGATCATAAACATAAATTATTGTATTTAAGTATCTCATGAAAGGAGAATTCTCTGTCAGCATAAAGTTATTAATGACATATGGCCAATATCTTGACCAAAGGAATGTAAAACATGTGTGACTTAGCTGCTCACAAGTTTAACTGCCCACCCTCTCTGTAACACTACTGCTTGTATCTAAATGTTAAATATATCTCATTTAAGCAGTATCTATTATTACTAATTCAAAGTGTTATGCAATACAAACACTTGCCTCAAATATTTTTGATGTTCGAATTTTAAAAATAAAAGGAACTTACCTTAAGCTCAATGTACTTGATTATTTTTGTAAGAATCCTGAGCAGAGAATCACTTCCTACAGGAAGATCTGTCAAAATAGATTCAAAATTTAAAGTCATGACCTTAAATTATGAACATTAAATGTTCCTAAGTCTGCAATCACAATATTTTAATAATCAGCTACATTAATATTTAAGGCAAAAGTGGCACCCATACTTGGTTAAGAAAACATAAAGGTGAATTATGTCATAGAGTCATAGAATGATACAGTCTTATAGCATGGAAACAGACCCTTCGGTCTGACTAGTCCACGCCGACCATGTTGCCAAACTAAACTAATCCCATTTGCCTGCATTTGGCCATGTCTCCCCCTTTCCTATTCATGTACTTCTCCATATGTCTTTTAAACGTTGTAACTGTACCTGCATCCACAACTTCCTCTGGCAGTTCACACATGAACCACCCTCTGTGTAAAAAAGTTGTCCCTCATGTCCTTTTAAAACTTTCTTCATTAATATTAAAAAATGTCCCCTAGTTTTGAACTCCCCTGTCTTAGAGAAAAGACCTTTGCTATTCACCTTATCAATGCCCCTCATGATTTTATAAACTTTTATAAGGACACCCCTCAACCTCCTTTGCATGGTCCTATACTCAAATTGTAGTTGTTGAGATTGTGTGAAATTGTGATTCCCCACTTTTGTTTGGGTAGGATCTCAATATTCACTGTTCAGTCTCAAGAGTCAATAATGGACACCTGCATTTTATTAATAAATCATGGATTAATCCACATTAATTCAGAATATTGGTGAATCGTGGTGTGATATATTTAACATTATTTCATCTTGCACAAAGTAGAACTTGCATATGATGACCATTTATACAAAGCACTCACAATAATTCTCCTTTTCAGAGAATGAGAACAGGAAAGAAATATTTTAACTCACGCAATTGTGTAATATGACTTCTGAAAAATGGTTGCATGGAAATATCTCAAACGCTTCACACATTTTTGGATGGAGTAGTATCTGTTGTTATATTAACAAATGATATATTTAATAGTTCTGACCGAACCTTGAAAAAGTACATCTCTTGGACTGGAACTTGATTTGTATTGATAGCAGGGAAACAGTTTAAGCTGGATTTCATCTGGCCTTTAGGGCCTAGAGGAGGGGATGACAATATAAACTAAAGAGGGAAGATGAATGCCTATTATCTTCCTGCTGTCATGCCATTTTGCCAATGGCAGAGCAATTGGAGAACAGCCTGTGTGCCCAGAGGCATTTAATTGGCTAATTAAGGACTCTTTCTGTCGTCAGCACTGCATTTTAGTCAGAGCAGCCCTCCATTGCATACAGACACCACCAGATGAACCCCAACGATGTCCCTAAAGGCTGATGGTGGAGGGCCTCCTATGTTGGCACATTCACAGAGAGACTCCTAATGGCCCATGCGCATAGCACCGCATGCCATCACCAATCCCATTCCCTCCATTCATCATCATGTCTTGCCTGACTGAGCATGGTGTCCCAGACACAACCAGATTGCTGGGAGGGTTTCCATTGCATCCTGTTCAGTCAGGTATAATCCTAGTTATGAGCACCATTTCCAGAGACATTGCTCAGGTTTTCAACCTGCTGGCACTCTGATTGGTCAACAGCTCCTGGGGGCCTTTCACCGTGGCAACTAGCTAGTTGCCTGGATCCAGTTAAATGAAGCCCTGGGTCTGATAAATGTCTGAGTCAGAGTTTTCTCAGCCTTCTGGCTTATAGCTGGAAGACTCGCTGCGAGATTAAAATTTCAATCGTTGTGAGACTTCAGCCATATGGAGATGATATATTAACACTGAGCATTTCCAGAACTGCTGCTGTAAATCTGCCAGGTAATAAAAGTAAATCCCTGCTAAACCATTCAAAGTGGAGTTTGGTTTGTGGTCATTACAACTAACATTATGGCAAATGAGGAAATTCCCAATGCAGTTTTTCTACTGTTCTGAAACACACAAACAGAGGAACAGGCAGCAGGCAGTTTGAAAATGCCCATTTAGCAATGACTTCTCTTAGATTTGTCTGATTGTGACATTGGAAAAAGTTCAACTATTATTGAGAAAACAGAAATCTCACCTTTTGGAAAGAGTAAAGAATTAACCACATGAATAACACCATTGTTTGCCATGAGATCAGATTCTTTGGACTTCACATTATTTACTAATATTGTGTTGTTTACCTGAAAGCAAAGAAGATTGATCACTTAAGTGCTTTTATCAATAATCTGTTTTCATTACAATAAATGACCCACATACCTTTAATTTGGGAATGATGAATTTCCTTTAAAGCTAAGTGAGTTTCCTCTAAAGGTTGTGTTAGTTTACCCATTACTCAATGGGCTAAACCCTACAAACAACACAGGCCTCAGCACAATCCACTGTCTGTGTTCAATTAGTTGATCGCAGCCAGATGATTGCCACCAGCACCCATAGTACCTCACAGGCTGTGGGCAAACAAATAGCTTAAAGTTCTCACTCAACAACTCCTGTTACAAATAGAGGTAGTCAAAGTTTTGAGAGGTGGTGGGGTGATGGTTGAGGGGGATTTGATTACAAATTTCTACCTTCCCTTTCTCACTGTGTTATAAACACTGTTGACATTCAGTGTCAAGGTTCATGTGTGAATAATAAAACACAAAAGACCGTATCACACTAGAAAAACTGCAGTGTACTAAATGATGAAATAGCGAGGACTGCAGTTGCTGGAGTCAGAGACAACACAGTGTGGAGCTGTAGGAACACAGGCCAGGCAGAATCAGAGGAGCAGGAAAGTTGATGTTTCGGGTCGGGACCCTTCTTCAGAAATGGGGAGGGGGAAGGGAGCTGGGAAGGGTGGGGCTGGGGAAGGTAGGTGGGATGGTGATAGGTGAGTGCAGGTAGGCAGTGGTGGGGATTGGTCACTGGGATGGGTGGGGCAGATAGGTGGGAGAGAAGATGGACAGGTTGTGTCAGGTCAAGGAGGCAGGGATGAGAGGGACGGTTGGATGAGGGATGAGGCCGGGGCTGCCAAGATTTTAAAACTGGTGAATTCAATGTTTAGGCCATCGGGCTGTTGGCTCGCGAGGCAGAATTTGAGGTGTTGCTCCTCCAGTTTGCATGTGGTGTCATTGTGGCACTGGAGGAGGCCCAGGATGAACATGTCATCAAGGGAGTGGGAGGGGGAGTTAAAATGGTTGGCGACCAGAAGGCTCAGATGCTATATGAAATGGTCTCCAAGTCTACGTCTCCATCTCTGGTAAGGGCCTCAACACTGACATCTATTTCAAGCCCATTGACTCCCATAGGTACCTGGACCACACCTCCTTTCACCCACCCTCCTGCAAGAATGCGATCTCCTACTCCCAATTCCTCCGCCTCCACCACATCTGCTCCCTAGATGGAGCGTTCCACTCCTGAACATCCCAGATGTCGTCCTGTTTCAAGGACCGTAACTTCTCCCCTCCATTGATCAAAAATGCCCTCGACCGCATCTCTTGCATTTCCCACACTTCTGCCCTCACACCCCCTCCCCCCAACAAAAATAAAGAGAGAGGTCCCCTGGTCCTCACATATCACCCAACCAATCTCCGCATCCGACGTATCATCCTCCACCACTCCCGCCACCTACAATCCGGCCCCACCACCAAAGAGATGTTTCCCTCCCCACCCCTATCTGCCTTTTGTAGGGACCGCTCTCTCTGCGACTCCCTTGTCCACTCCACACTCCCCACTAGCCCCACCGTCCCCAGCACCTATCCCTGCAAACGCGGTAGGTGCTATACCTGCCCCTACAAGCCCCCCCTCACCTCCATTCAAGTCTCAAAACAAATATTTCATATCAGACAGGAGTTCACCTGCACATTGTCAACTTGGTCTACTGTATCCGTTGCTCCCAATGTGGCCTCCTCTACATTGGTGAGACCAAGCAGAGGCTCGGAGACCACTTTGTAGAGCATGTGCACTCTGTACATGACAAACGACAACACCTTCCGGTCACCAACCATTTTAACTCCCCCTCCCACTCCCCTGGTGACATGTCCATCCTGGGCCTCCTCCAGTGCCACAATGACACCACCCGCAAACTGGAGGAGTGACATCTTATATTCTCCTTGGGAGCCTACAGCCCGATGGCCTAAACATAGAATTCACCTGTTTTAAAATCTCCCCACCCCCGATCTCATCCCACATCCAACCCTCCCTCTCATCCCTGCCTCCTTGACCTGACACAACCTGTCCATCTTCTCTCCCACCTATCTGCCCCACCCACCTCACTGGCCAATCCCCACCACTCCCTACCTGCACTCACCTATCACCATCCCACCTACCTTCTGTAGCCCCACCCCTCCTCTTTCCATTTATTTCCCAGCTCCCTTTCCCCTCCCCATTTCTGAAGAAGGGTCCTGACCCAAAATGTCAACTTTCCTGCTCCTCTGATGCTGCCTGGCCCGCTGTGTTCCTCCAGCTCCACACTGTGTCATATACTAAATGATTTCAGCTTTCTATGAACTTACTGAAGGACATGGAACAGATCAGGATATGGGGCGAGCCTAACAGTATAGTGAGAAGATTAGCTATTCCGTGTATTAAGGACATATGATCGATTGATGTCTGTATTATCATTTATTACAGTAAAAACTCTCACCTTGCTTGAATTTTGCCTGCCTGAAAGAATTCTGGCTGCAATTTTATTGGGTGAAATTTTAGTCAGCTATTTTCTTAAATGTATAACAAGGTTTAGAATATAATGCTGTGGAGCATTCCAGCTTTAGGTACACTGAGCTAAAATATACATTTTGTCAAAAAACTCACCAGTTTCACCATAACTCTGCTGCCCTGGTATGATTTCAGTAGACTGGTAACTCCATATTCAATACCACCTCCGACATAAACACCTTTGAGGAGGTGGTACAGAAGGATATGTCTGAGAGCATTTTTATCACCTGTAAGAAAAATGGCAAATTGTTTCTGACTTTTTTCTGGAAGTAAATGGCTGAGGATGTATGGATTAGAAACAGGGATGCCTAAGGATAGAGTGCCATGGGCATGTAGTCATCAAAAACCTTACTGTCCACCTCCTAACTTGCATCATGTCCGGCTCACCCAATGTCCCTGTGCTTACTGAATTCTTTGGCTCACATATAAGCAAAACCTACTTTTAAAATTTTCATCCTTATTTACAAATCATTCTTGTGGCTCACACCACCAAATCTCTAAAATCTCCTTTGATACTACAATGTTCTAAGTTTTCTGCAGTTATTTCATTCATGACCGATTTTAATCTGTCTATCAACAATGCTTTCAGCTACAAAGATCTTAAATTATGGAATCAGCTCTATACTTCTCCATCTCTTTTCCCTCCTTCAAGGCAATCTTTAAAGTCTATCTGTCTGACCAAGCTGTGGTTGTCTGCCCAAATGGCTCATTCCCTGTCTTGTCAAATTTTATAAGAGCCTTGTGCATGCATTGGAACATCTTATGAGGAAAAGGTATTTTATAAGTAGAAGATATTGTTGCTGGTGGACACACTGTGAGCAGGTCTTGCTGTTTGAGCCGTCAGTACTAAATGGACAGTGTTAACTGTTCATCACACTTAGGCTTCACACAGGCTTTCTAGGTGGTATTGTGGTAATTAGAAATTCATTACAGTGAGGTGCTCACCACAGGGTGTCTGAAAACAAGGTATGCAAGCCCAGCAACTTAACCAATTAGACTGAAGTCTCCTTAATAAGCAGCATGGAGTCTAAGTCCTAGCATGTAAGGTAGAATATTTAATTAAGTACCTATTATGTATAGAAAGTGAAATAAAGAGGGAAAGAAAAATGGGATTAAGACAAAAATACAGAAAAAAGTAGAAGAAATATATCCTTTTTACATTTCAACAATTCTACAAATTTGTGTTCAGTGTCAGAAATAATTTGACTATAATTATGATTTGCCGTGTCTTTTAAAATGTACTTCTATTTGAATGGACTAGCTTTAATACTTAATGGCGAGCTTAATAAATATCTGGTAGGCGACTCCAGTAAATTCACATTCAATTTGCAAAGCTTCTTGAGATGCCCAGCAACTAGCATTAGAAGAAATGCAGACTATCCTAGGAAGCAGATAAAGGATCCTGATTTTATCATTAAAAGTAGGGCTCCCTTCTGTTTTAGATTGGAAATTGAAGTGCTATTTTAAGGCATGCTTGATCATGACCAGTGGTTGGAAAATTTGGTTTTATAATTTCTGTCCAAATACACCTTTGTGCTTCTAAATGAATGTGGAAGTAGACAATTAAAATATTCCCATAACTTTTCTTCCATACCTGAAGCAAAAGCACACTCTTTGAGTTTTAAAGCTGCCAGTGTATTATGAGAAATGTGTGAAGCTACAAGCACTTGTGTTAAGCAGCACCTTATCATAAACAAATGTCTTTTCAATGAAGTCACTTTTGTGATGTGGCTATATGCAACAATCTGTTTCCACTCAAAGGACAAATGAACAAGCATAAAATCTGTTTTAGGTTGAGGAAAAAATGTTGGGCAGTACATCAAGTAAATGAATAAATAAATACACATTTTGCTTTCGGCCAGAGAATAAATTCTGTCCAATTGTCTGCCCTACTCTATTTTTTTCTCCAATTAGTTTTACTGGATTGTTTGTGTCTATTCAAGCAAGTAGCTAAGTGGAGTTTCACTCCTATCTCTTTAACAACGTGATTCTCTTTTAGAACTGGACTTAGGGAACTGCCTGTAATGTATATTGAGGATTGAACTCACAGTATTAAAATACAGACCATTAACACCACCAATTAAAGCAAGGTATCATTTTAGTGACATGCTGAAAGTTAATTATATGTAAAGCAATCTTACTACGTGTTTCCATTTTAACAAAGCTGTTAAAAATAAAAGAACTGGGAATAAAAATCCTATGTGTTCCAAGCTATATGCAGTTCCAGTCTGATGCACTGACAGACAGTTCATAGACTGAACTACAAAAATCGCCAGAATCAATCAAAAGCTGCAGACACTATTCAATTCAATCTGCATAACAAACCAGAGATAAGTCTAGGGGGAGCAATTATTGAGGGGAAAAAGGATGAGCCGTTATTCGCTTACATTTATCCAATGAAGCAAGGAAGAGCATATCTGCTTCCTTGGATTCCGCGAAACGCAATGTTGAAAAGGTTTTTGGCACCTTTTTCCTTGAGTAGCTCTCAGCCATCCTTTTAAAGACCCATTAGTGAAGATGTTTAAGATCTCCACATCGCAAATTTATTAACTCGAGAACATAAAGTTGAAAATCTTTGACTGACATAAGGGCTGGCTTCTCATTTCAATACTGAAATTAGATACATATTCATTTCAAGACACTATCAGAACCATCTGAAAGAAAAATAGCTGAAGTTTGGGGGCAAGGCTGCAGAATTGATCAATTATTATCACACCCAGTACAGGCCCATAAAACAAAATCTTATATGTAGCTCCTTTATTTAAAATTTTAAAACTTACAATTGGATTTTTAAAGCTTTGATTTCTTACTTGTCAATTCTTCTAGTTCGTCTGATGAAAGGCTTTCAAACACGTCGTTGGTTGGAACAAATAAAGTCCAGTCTCCTTCTTCCATAAGCAGTTCTGTCAGACCTACAGATTCTGCTAGAGTCAGGAATATGCTGATAAGAAAAGTAATCATAATTTTAGTGAAAATTCCTTGACGAGAAAAAGATCGATGAAAAATACAATGGAAAAAGGAAAGTCATTCCTTTCAGCTGGCATTATTAAGATTCTTTCTAAGGCCACAAACAGAACAAATTCTATTTCTTCTGTATTAACAGCCTTCTGTATCCTTTCACCCCCTACTGAATCAGCCCAGTCAAAATTTACTGCATTAATTTTTAAAATCTATTCAAAATTTTGACGAGTGTATGTGCAATCACATTGTTCTCTTACTCTGTAAAGTCAGCGAATATATTTCTTCTGGTTCCATGGCTTCACAGGCCCCT
The DNA here is from genome assembly GCF_021869965.1 of Rhincodon typus. Classification (NCBI taxonomy): domain Eukaryota; kingdom Metazoa; phylum Chordata; class Chondrichthyes; order Orectolobiformes; family Rhincodontidae; genus Rhincodon; species Rhincodon typus. Next base: position 26,124,974 of record NC_063337.1, on the reverse strand, counting down.
ACAACATTCACCTTGGCTACTGTCTCACTGCGTTCCTCATTTCATGCCCATCAATCTCCCTCCCTCACCGTTACCCAGCAAACTCAAATGCAACTGACTTTAGGCCAACTCAAATCCAGCAAATATCTGTTTATTCATTCTCTGATTGTGGGCATCACTGGTAAGACCAGCATTTATTGCTCATCCATAAACCTCCTCAAGAAGATGGTAAGACACCTCTTGAAAACTGCATGGCTTGCTAGGTCATCGCAATGGGCAAAGTAAATCTGGAATCAAATACAGACCAAACCAGGCAAGGATGACTGACTTTCTTTTCTAAAGGATATCAGGATACCTGCTGGATTTTTACGGAAATCTGGCATCTTACTGGTCACCACTATTGAAGCTTGGTACTTCAGATTCTATTTAATTTGTTAAACATAAATTGCCTAGCTGCCATGGAGGGATCTGAACATGATTTCCAGATTAATTGCTCAGGCCTCTGGATTACAAGTCCAGTAGTGTTACTTCATTGTTACCACTGCATCAAGATACCAACTTGATAGCCAACTAGTCACAGTTCTATTTAAATAAGGTATGGGCCTCAAAATGAATCCAAATACTTCCGTCTGAGAAATGGGTGAGTAACTTGGTGTATTCTGCTAGCTGGCAGGCCAGCTGGAAAATCTACTGCTACATCTGCAGATATTGAGTACATTTCTCCTGCTTTGTTCACTTATATAAGTGTGAGTGAAATTGGTAACCGTCCTGTTGGTTCCGAAGAAATAACTTTTCTTAAATCCCAAGAGCTGGAACACCTTAGTACTTACCTAAAGCGAGGATCTTCCCTCAGAATTTGCAGCAGGGACTTATCCACAGCGACAATGACCTTTCTGATTTGGTGAACGACACCGTTTCTTCCCTCCTTGCTGCCTCTGACCATGCAGGAGTTCTCAATGCAAACTGCCTGCCAGACAAGCAAATACAAACTCATTTCAACATGCAGGCCATTTTAACAGCACTGTAGTAAAACCCATTGTTTATTCTTTGCTGCTCAGATTGGGGGCTGGGGCAGGAGTTAACATTTTTCAAGATTTATTGTTACTTGGTGTGAATGGACAGAATTGTGACAGAGTTTTAATGTGGGGAAGCAAGAAAGAGAAATTAGAAATTGCAAGAAGCTAGAAACTGTACAATATCTAGAGCCACGTAAATACTTTTTTAAAAAAGAAATTTACTCATAGAATGTGAATGTCACTGGCTGGCCAGCATTATTGCTCACCTCTTGTTACCCCTGAGAACGTGGTGATGAGTGCCTTCTCCAACTACTGCAGTTCATGTGCTGTAGGTTGACTGATAGTACTGTTAGGTAGGGAGTTACAGGAATTTGACCAGTGGCACTAAAGGAATACGATATATTTCCAAGTCAGGATGGTGAGTGACTTGAAGGCATGCTTGCCGATGATGGTGTTCCCATGTATCTGCTACCTTTGTCTTTCTAAGCGGTCATGGTCACGGTTTGGAAGGTGCTGTCAAAGGAGCCAATTTCTGCAGTGCACCTTATAGATAGTACACACTGCTGCATTGGTGGTGGTGAGAGTTTATGCTGTAAATATGGTGCCAATCAAGCAGGCTGCTTTGTCCTGGATGGTGTCAAATTTCTTGAAAGCTGTTGGAGCTGCACTGATCCAGGCAAGTGGGGAGGATTTCATCAAACTTCTGACTTGTGCCTTGTAGATCATGGGCAGGAGGTGTGTTAGTCACTGTGCAATTCCTTGCCTCTGATCTGCTGTCATGGCCACAGCACCTATATGGCTGGTCCAGTTCACTTACTGCTCAATGGTAACCCCCAAGATGTTGATAGTGAGAAATTCTGTGACGGTGATATCATTAAATGTCAATTGGCGATGGTTAGATTCACTCTGGTTGGAGATACTTATTGCCTGGAACTTGTGTGGTGCAAAAGTTACTTGCTACCTGTCATAATTATCAGTTGTATTTCTTGCTAATTTATATTGCCACACTCTATTTTCTCTCTTTCTCTGAGAACTTTTAGTCTGCTGCTCCTTCTTGAGCACTTTCCAATCTTTTGGCCTACCATTAGTTTTCACTGTTGTATACATCTTAGTTTCTGATTCGATACTCTGATAATCACCTTTGTTAATTATAGGTGGTTCACCCTTCTCATCAAATCCTTCTTTTTGAACTGAATAAATTTTTGATTAACATTATGCAACCACACAGATTAGCATTATGCAATATGTGTGGTGCAGACACAATAGATTGAAGGGCCTTTTCTGTGCTTTATAGCTCTATGACATCTGCCACTGCCCTTCTCATGAATGTCCTGTTAGTCTATTTTCGAGTCCGCTTTAAAGAACTCTTTGTCCACATCTCTGTAATTGGCCTTATTTAAGTTAAGGACACTGGTTTGAGATCCAAGTTGTTATCCCCCAGACTGAATTTGAAATTCTACCTTGTTGTGATCACTACTCTCTACTGGAATATTAACTTGGAATTCTCTTATTAATCCCTAATTAATTACAAGTTACTAGATCTAAAATGGCCTGTTCCTGGGTAAGTTGTGCAAACATACTGTTTGAAGAATCAATCCCAGATGCACTGCACAAATTGGTCTTCCAAGTTACCATTGCCCATCTGATTTGTCCAGTCAAATTAAAATCACCCATGACAATTGAAGTGCCTTCTCACATGCCTCCATTATTTTCTTATTCATGCTTTGTTCTCCGCGAAGGCAACCCTTCAAGGCCTAGACAAAATATAATTTCTTTCCTTGCTAATGCTTATTTCCACCCAAACTAATTCACATGATGATTCATTGCAAGTTTAACACTATTTACCACCTTACCAAAAATTCCTTTATTAACAAAGCTACCCCACCTCCATTCCCATTTTGCCCATTTTTCTGTTAAAAAGAATACCCTTGAATATTAATTTCCCAGGCTTGGTCACTCTGCAGACATGTCTCCATAATGGTTAAAATGTCATATTCATTTATTTTTATTTGTGCCATCAACTCATCCATCTTGTTTAAAATGCTGTGTATATTCAGATATAGAACTTTAAGCTTTGACTTACAATTATTCCTAATCCTGTTTCTAATTTCTCATGCACTCTTCTACTTAAATCTTCCATCCCTTCCAGTCACACTTTGATTATCATTGACCTCTTCATTTCATTATAATTGTTTAAACATCCATTCAATTCCTACACACCCCACTCATGACCCCAACTATTTAGCTTAAAGACCTATCCATAACATTACATATACGATTCTCCTGGATACTGGGCCCAGCATGGTTTAATTGTAGTCCATCCCAACAGAACAGTTCTCTGTTTCCCTGGTATTGTTGCTAATGCTACATAAATAGGAACCCATTTCTTCAACAGCAAAAGTGAGTTGTACATTTACTGCCTTTAAATCACATTTACTCCAAGCCTATTTGTAAGTGGCTCAGATAGTAATTCTGAGGATCATACCGTTGCGGTTCTGTGTTTTAACATAGCTCCAAGCTGCTCATAATCCCCCAGCAGGATCTCTTTCCTAGTCCTATTTATGTCATTCATATCTACATGAACTACAACAACTAGACCTTTCCCCTCCCACATCAAGTTCCTCTCCAGCCTAGAAGAGATATGCTGGACCGTGGTATAAGGTAGGCAACTGCAGAAGTGGTCACTGTGGATAGTACCAGCTCCCACATCCTAAAACTGTGATGAATTTCCCATGCAGCCATCTCTATTCTATTAAATGAATGAATTTGAATGTTAAATATTTTAAAAGTGAATTGTCCTCTACAGTTTTATATTGTATCTTGATTTACACCACTTGGTTAATCAAAAGAGACATGGAAGAAATACTCATCAATTACCTACTTGTTTTCCCATGATGTCACACATTCGCTGTGACAGGTATGCAGGTGTTCTTTTTACCTCCTTTCACTGCTGCCCTTCTAATGTAGTTCCATCCTTCTTCAGTCACACTGATTTACTACATACTCCTCCTGGTCTATTTCACAGTGACACTCACTCACTGCACACTCCTCCCAGTCTATTTCACAGTGACACTCGCTCACTGCACACTCCTCCCAGTCTATTTCACAGTGACACTCGCTCACTGCACACTCCTCCCAGTCTATTTCACA
>NC_063337.1:26045337-26120819 GCF_021869965.1 Rhincodon typus | reverse complement strand
TCACAGTGACACTCGCTCACTGCACACTCCTCCCAGTCTATTTCACAATGACACTCGCTCACTGCACAGTCTTCCCAGCCTGTTTCAAAGTGACACTTCCTGCACATTCCTCCCAGCCTGCTTCACAATGACACTTGCTGCACATTCCTCCCAGCCTGCTTCACAGTGACACTTGCTGCACATTCCTCCCAGCCTGCATCACAGTGATGCTGATTTGCTGCACACTCCTCTCAGTCTACTTCACTTACTTGCTACATTTGCCTCTTAATCAATGGTGCTTAAGGATTAAATTTTGAGGATGTGGTGCATAGACTAGACTTTGAGGATAGCAGATTAAAAGGATGAACGTTTTATGAGTGCATGAAAGATTGTTAAACGGAGGAACCTAAGCTTTTCCAAGGCAATGTCATTGAAGTATTTCAAACAAAAACAGTATGCTTGTATGACACTTTATTGCAATAAGCAGAGGCTTAGACAGGCAGCGTGTAATGCTGAGGAGCAATGAATAGACATAGGGGTGTACATTTCGCTGTCGTGGAAATCAGAAATAATTTTTTTCAAAAGGCTACTGAGGCTTGCTCAATTAAAAAATGTTGTAAGTGAGATGGATTTTTGTTAAGAGCATTATGGGGTTGAATGACCAACTTAAGTTCCCAAGCTTCAGTACAGTGAAGATTCTCATTGACATTATCAACTGCTTTAAACTATCTATCTGTCCACGTAAATATTCTAGGCAGAACTCCCTTGACTACAGTGATTACTTTTGAGGTACCAGTTGCGGTAAATGGTTTTAAATGCTGTAATTTCTAACCTGGAAGTCAGCAAATGTAACTGCTATTCAAGATATGAAAGAGACAGGAAACATAGACTAATTAGCCTGACATCAATCATGAAATAAGTACTGGAATCTATTTTTAAGAAAGTCTGAATAATTCACTTCGCAAAGCATAACATGATTAGAAAAAGTAACATGGTTTTAATGAAAGGGAGATCCTGTTTTCAAACTTACTAGTGCTTTTGAGAGCTAGGTAAAGTGAAACCACTGGATGCAGTATACTTCAATTTCTAAAAAGTCATCAATTAACTGCCTCACAAAAGGTGGTAAAGGCTCAAGGAGTTGGGGGTAATACATTAGCCTGGACAGAAGATTACGTAACAGAAGAAAAAGAGAGTAGGGATAAATGAGGTTTTTTAAGTTGGCAAGCTGTGACTAGTGGAGTGCCACTAGGATCAGTGCTGGGGTTCAGGTTATTTACAATCACATCAATGATTTAAACGCAGGCACACAGTGTAATTTATTAGGATTGCACATGACACAAGGCTATGTGGGAAGGTAATCTGTGAGGAGAAGAATGGAAGCTGCAAAGAGTTTAAGTTAGTGGGCAAAAAGGCAGCAGATGGTCCAAAGTGGAGAAGTATGAGGTTATTTTCTTTTATTGTAAGATAGGAAAACATCACTTCTTTTACAAAAAAAAATCTGACCTGCAGGCCTGACCATGGCCCAATCCCACTGACTGCAATGACTCAGAATGTGAGGTGAGTAGAAGATCCAAATCCTGACTGGCCAACCTGGAAGCAGATGATGCCCTTCACTGACTGTGATAGTCCCCTCTCACTGGCCGAAGTCACCACTTAGGAGTTTCACACATAGCCATATGGTTGAAGTAAATACAGTGTGTTTTCCATGTAAACTGCTGTCACATGTTGCAGGGATGAAGTTGCTGTAGCATGGAGGTGTACAGCGACATGTGCACCCCCACGAATGTTCGGTGCGTCCTACCGTTTCAAGCTGCCTGCCTCTCCCTCTGCACATTGCCACAAGTGTAAAGCCAGTCACAGAGCCTGGCAGACAATAATTGATACTGAAGAACCTGTGTGCTAAGAAAGCAATACAAGCCTCACAGAGGCTGATAGCCTGTACATCCATGCTGAAGTCAGTAATTATGCACTAAAAAAGCAATTGAAAAAGCTGGCAGCCTCCATGTTAGCTCAAAGTCAGTGAGTGCAAGGAAAGTAAGAGCTATAAGATGCAGATATATATGTGAGCACAAACGCAGCCAGTGTGGATGCACAAGATACATGCATCTGCTTGCACTTTAAGTGATCTGGCAGAAACATGTGAGGCATCAGCATCCCTGAGCTTTCAAGTAAATTGTTGAAGGGCTGAAGTGGTGTCTCGAGTTAGTTCGGCAACAGACACTGTATTTCTCACCGTATTTTCCCATCTTTCTTGTCATTACTCAACCACACAAGGAAGGAAAAATTCCATGCATTATTCATTCTTTTCTTTTTCCAACTGTTTGATGGACATTGTTTATCGTGCAGTTTTCAGTTCTGACAAATGTTCATTTTCCTAGACATCACTTTTCTTCTCCATTTTAGTTGCTGATAAATCTGCTGATGTGTTTTGTTTTTGTGTCTATTTCTAATCATGAAAAGAGCATGCTTATGACACAAAAATAAACTTACAAAAGCAACTAAACAGTATAATGCCCTTCTCTTGTTGGAAAATTTATTTTTTTTTTGCTGAGTGTTTTCAGCACTTTTTGATTTTTGTAATGAATAATTCTACTCAGATTCACACCATAATGATTTAATTCAAGACTTGAATTTTTCTTTCCCAACAGCTTTCTAGCCTTAGCTAATTCAAAGAATCTGCACAACTTGTTTGAGCATTATGTAGTTACTGATCCTCAAATTTCCAAATTCAGTATTTTTTCAAATGTTTTCTATTTAAAATATTGCATAACACTGCAGAAAAAAGTGAAATGTAAAAGCACAGGTTGGGGCGGATTAAATTTTCATTTGGATTGAGTAAGAGGAAGGAAGCTTTGCTTGCCACGTTTGTGTTGTTGGGAAATTGTAATGGGGCTACGTCTCAGACCAGCTCACTTACTGAAATCTAACCCAGCAACACACACTGAAATTCTAGCCTGGTGTACTTACAGTGCGGTAGATAAAAACTCTGAGGAAATTTCCTCCTAATGTCTCCAGCCTTTGTCCACTGTACAACTCATTGAGGACCACTTTCAGTTTCAAAATGTGGTTTCTCAGGATTAGTTTCAGTAATCGCTGATCAAGTCCCATAATATCAGCTGTCAAGATAGAAAAGGGAAAGATAAATTCAGAGTTGAATAGTCTCTGTCGCCATGAGAACATTATGTTGAAGGAAGAGATGCCACTTGATTACACTTTTAAATTAAATTGTTATTCCTTATTACTGTTAATCCAATATCTTTGACAGTTTGTGAGGATATTTTTGCCTAAATAGAGGTTACATGGATACATTTGAGAAACTGGTTATCACGCATGTCTACACCTACATTAAAGTTAGTCATGAAACTGGAATCCATAGTGATATTATCTGCTAGCATGATTCCTTTAAATTGTCAGATTCTAATTGTTCAAATCAATCAAGGAGATTAAATGTACAAGTATTGCTGGTGATCTTTCAGGAATCATTAGAGTCAGAGAGGATCCCAGAGGACTGGAAAATGGCCAATGTAACACCCCTCTTTACAAAGGGAGGGAAGCAGAAAACAGGAAACTATAGGCCAGTTAGCCTGACCTCAGTTGTTGGTAAGATTTTAGAGTCCATTATTAAGGATGAGATTGCAGAATATTTGGAAGTTCATGGTAGCTCTGTTAGAATTCTTTGAGGAGTTAATGAGCAAGTTAGGCAAAGGAGAGCCGGTGGACATGATCAATTCGGATTTCCAGAAGGCCTTTGACAAGAGCGACTAGACCCACAGAGTAAAGGACGACCCTTCGGAACTGAGATGAGGAGGAACTTCTTCAGCCAGAGGGAGATGATTCTGTGGAACTTGTTGCTATATAGGGCTGTGGAGACTAAATCATTGAGCGTATTTAAGACAGCGATAGATAGGTTCTTGATGGGTAAGAGAGAAAGCAGGAGAATAGGATTGTGAAACATATCAGCCATGATCAAATGGCGGAACAGACGTGATGGGCCGAATGGCCTAATTCTGCTCCTAGCATTGGCAAAAGGTAATTGAACAGGTCATCAAAATATCAAAAAATAAGAAAGCTATCAACTGGGGGTCTTTTTGATGCTGATATTCTTTTTAAAAACAGTATTGCCGATGAAATTTCCCCTCTTTCTCTAATCTTACAATGGACAATGCAGCTTAAACAAAAAAAAAGTGATAGGTTAATAATGGGAGCAGATTCCTGTGCAGATAATGCACACAGGAAGTTGAAATCAAACGGTATGTCTAAATTAGTGATATGAAGCTCTCTTGTTGTGCAATGGTAGTGTTCCTACCTCTAGACCAGAAGGCTCAGGTTCAAGCCCCATCTGCTCCAGAAGTGTGTAATAACAGCTCTGAATGTGTTGATTATGAAAAAAAAAGTGATTTGAGAGCATCCCTCACCACTTTGTCCAGAGGCATTAACCAGGCAGGGTGTAGACAAAGTATAGTGCACCTGACACAGTCCACATCTGCCTGATATTGCAATTTTAAGATGTTAACAGAGTTGCCATTTCCCATAACTAGAATGAGGGGCAGAAAGAGGAGTAAGAGAATCTATTAATGCACCAATAACCATTGATCTGTAACTGGTGGAACTGGCTTGTGGGACCCACTGGCTAATGCTGCTCTTAATCATTATGTTTCTATGTCATGAACCCCTTGTGTTTGTTTGTCCAAAAAACATTTGAAAGGACTTCAAAAGAACCAAAGCGTCCCTGTTATGAGACATTGATTTGCATTGTACAATAAACATTCTTTACCAACTAAGAAATACTAACAATGGGCTTTCATTTTGAACACAGCTCCAGTATCAACAAGCAACAGAAGACACAAATTGTGTCACAGTTTAGAGTGTAAGAGGAACAATTCAGTATAGTGAATGAGAATACAATGCACCTATACCATTGCCTTAAGCAATTGGCTGACAGTCAGAGGATGATAAATCATTTGGGTTGGTGAATGGGGGCCAGAGACTCTTAAAGACCTCCTCCTAATGCCGCTATTGTTTCAGTAGGTGGGTGGGGGGCACTGCCTAATCCATGGAGTGACCTACACTCAGTGTCTTGGCTGCAGAAGGGTTTCTTCTTGCTTAGGCATCCTGAGCATGACAGATGCTCTTCCTGACAGTATCACTGCTGCTACTTGCTCTAACAGCTGGCCTCACAATGTGTCCTTTTCAAATCCTCTCACTGATGCCTGCCTGATTGGCCTCAGTGACGCTGCTCCGATTCACTTTTGAATCCTACTGTCATACTGCTCCTTGTGATGGACAGGCTACACACCCTGCAGTTCTCACTACTCCCAATGGCACTAGAGTGCTGCTCCCTTTCTGATTAGCCAGCAGTTCACTTAACCCATGGTGGATGCAGAATGTGGGTAGGGATAGTTCCTTCATTAATGAAGTGATTAAAACTATCCTGATAGGAGACTGTCTTCAGAAGTGAACAATTCTATCAGCGTTCAAATGACAGAAGCAAGCAATACAACGGCCTGAAAGTTAACATCCCCAATATTCTTGTACAATTGATTAACATGCCGAGACCAAACTCCTTTGTCTGGTGTTCTAAATGAGGCAGCAAACCGTTTAGAACAGCCAGCTTAAATTCCTTACAAAATCAAAACCAGCGTGTTGCGTTAAATATTTGACAGAGGTGATTTACCATTGAAAGCGTCATTCATGGGAGCAAGGATTGTGTACTCTCTATTTTCACTGAGATCAGAAGAAACTCCAGTTTCCTTCACTAAGTCGTAAAATGTGGTCTGTTTGCCACTCGTCAGCTCCAAGACCTGCATAGCTTTAAATGCAATAAGAAAAAGGCATTAGTGTTTGTACAGTTTATCAGATTTCCTATAATGGGCTTGTATTAAATCAGTCATTCAACTCAATTCAGCTCTCTAAACAATCGTCCCCATTTCAGTTGACCAGTAATGCCATGATTCCAATGACAAATGTTGTTAAGAGAACCAAGAAAAGAAACAATGAAAGTCCTGATCATCATTTTTCCTCCTCTCTGGTCACAGGCATGGTACTGCAGGACTGAATGACTGCTAAAATTCCACCATTGTTTAAAAGGAGTGAAATGGATAGGCTGGTCAGACTCACCTTTGTGGGGCGGGGGAAAATAGGCTCTGAGGAAATAATATCAATCATCACTTAGATAGGCAGCAATTAATCGGGCTCAATCAGCACAGAATTGTAAAAAAAAGGTTGGGTCTGAATAATTTAATTGAATTCTTTCAGCAGCTAACAAGGAAGGTCTACGAGGATAGTGCCTTTGATGACGCTTGTATGGGTTTTAGCAAGGTTTTTGATAATGCCCAGTGTGTCAGACTGAACACAAAAGTGAAGTCCAAGGGATTGGTGGGAAACTGGCAAGTTGGGATCCAAAACTGGCTCAGTGGCCAGAAGAGAAGGGTAATGGTCAAAGGTGTGTTTGTGACTGGAGTTCGTTCTATTAAAGTTTGAACAGGTAACTAAAATGATTAGATAATTCCCTTTATCGGTTCCTATAGAAAAATGATGCTGCAACTGTTCAAAACACTAACTGGACCACAAATAGAATTTTGCATTCATTTCCAATCACCACATTGTGGAAATATGTGATCACACTGGAGAGGGCACAGAGGAAGTTTATGAGGATGTCACCAGAAAACACAATTATTTTCTATGAAGAAAGATTACATTTGTTTTTATTGGAAGGCTAAGGGCAATTTGAAATGTATTAAGTTGACAAGGGGCCTAAATTATAAAACTTCATTTTTCCAAAATTTGAATGTTTGTACTGATGAGCTAAATAATTAAATGGAAAAATATGCCTGTGGATTGTTTGGCTAGATATAATTTAGGCTTGCTTGTGATGGCCTCTTATGGTTTTCCTTGTCCATAGTTCCATAAATACCATCAAATTATTTCCTCCAGTGTAGAAAATAAGGTTTAAAGATAATTGTAAACCAGCCAACGCAGCATCAGTGTCAACAGGAATAGCACCTACACTTTACAATGAACTTTTATACTGTCGTTTCCAACTGATCCATTGTATTAGTGTGATTGTGTGTATTTAATAACTGGTTCAAATCTGACTTCTGATCAATTATCTTTTCTATTCTAAGGCTATTTATGTTTATATGAACAAAGATGATTTCAGCATCATAAATTAATTCCCAGTAATATGCAGTTAGTTTTAGAATCAGAACAAATTCATAATTATGCTTCTTATTCAGTAAACATTGATTTTTCCAAGAATGGTATTGATCTATTATTGGCTTCATATTAAATCAAATAAATTTATTATGCTTAATTCGTATTTAATTGTCAAAAGCCAGAAATATAACATTTAATTTAATTTATTCAACTACCTGCATCTGGAATCAGCACTTGATCAATCAAGTGAATGACACCATTGCTTGTCACAATGTCTTTGCGATTGACCATCTTCTGCCCATTAACAGTAAGACTATCACCATCGCATCCAATCTCTATATTTGTTCCTTCTAAGGTAGTATAGGTGGATCCAGACATAATGGCTTCTGAACACTGAACAGAGTTGAGAATATGGTAGTTCAGCATAGCTGCAAGAAAATGACAGAAGATTAATGTGTACAAACTGATGATCAGATTCAACATTCTCCATTACAGGAATTTGCTTGAATTCAGCTGTGAATTTACATCACTGGTAGGAGTTGAAATTTGTGGCATGGGAGAGCCACAGCACTGTCAGGGAACTATGTAAATGGCTCTCTGCAGCACAAATCAAGAATGGGAAGAGTGATTGGGATATAGTTTGCTACTGGCTTGTTTCAGCACCAGAGGAGGGGAGAAGATTGAAACCCTGGACCTAAGTCCCAAGATGTCCTTGTATCTCAACACTTCAGGACATAAAAAGAACTTGGCTTGTTGGGCTGGCCGTGATCAGAATCATGGCTTCTACGGAGGGATCAAGAGTCTGTGGGATTTATAGTCAGGCCTGTGTAAAATGGTGTCATTGGAACACAACTTTGTCATTTAAAATTTGGAACTTGTTCCACTGAGTCAGCCAATTATCCCCGTGCCTGAATTCAGGCAGCTGAGAATATTGTGAATGGGATTGTAACCATCCATTTGCCTGTTACTGCTGAGAGGAAATGAGCAGAAAAGGTGCAATTAAAATCAGCAGACTTATTATTTAGACCACAACCAAAAAAATGGTATTAAATGTAAAATGCTCATTAACTGAACATTTCACGCACACATGCAACAAATCCCATTTTTAAATAATATCTAAGTAGCGGCCAAATTGGTGATTTCAGAAAGAATATGGGAGTGTTTTTAAGCATCAAATATAAAATTAAACTATTCCAACTGAAATAAAACTGAAAATTGAAATGAATGGAATTAAAATGAGAGAGGGATGTATAAATCACTTGGTAGATTTTGCCAATTCATTTGATTCAAATGATTTCTGTTTTTTATTGGGCGATTAAGAGTTAACTACCAGATTGAATTGTTGGGACTACAACTGTTCATGGAGTTACAGGCTTCCTAGGTTTAACAGGGGAGATGGAATGATGGCTGCCTATGAGTGATGGGGTGTGAATTATATTCTGCTCCAGATGTCTTCTCATCATGTGCAAAGGAAGTCTGTGAAAGGAAATACGTGACTGGACAGTGTTAACCATGAATGATTAAGGTATACTTTTAGTGATGTTGTACCAAACACAAGCAGAGGGATCAATTAACCATAGTTTAGAGAGGATATCTGCTACCATTTTGACTAAAAAAATTGTCTTCGATAAGCTCTGGAGATGGTGAATTCATGATGTCTGGAGGCAATTAATCATGAGCGAGTTTGACATGTTAGTAGTCCAAAAGAAGGAGAAAAACTCAATCTTTACTACCTCAACAATGTGGCGAGGATTTAATTTGAAGTGTATTGCTGACAGACATAGAAGGGAGGAGGCTGATTCAATCTGTTTCTGGCTCCATGTCCCTTCAACATTTCTTCAGATAGCCATCTTCTATGGCAACAGCTATTTCTCACCACCTCCAAAGGTGTGAGAGTGAACCTTTAGAAAACACTGATTTGGCCTCAACTTAAGCTTCTATTCAGTTCTGGGCACCACACTTCAGAAAAGAGTGCAGAAAACACTTACAAACTTGGTTCCAGGGATGTGATACTTCAGTCATGAGGATGGAATGGAGATGTGATTATTTTCCTTACAGAAGATTAAGTTAAGAGAAGATGCGCTGGAGATATTCAAAATCATAAGGGTTCTGGACAGAACCAATAAAGAAAAGAGTTGTCTTTTTTTAATTGTTCATGGGATATAGGTTTCACTGACTACCCATTCCTAATTGCCCTTGAGGAGGTGATGGTGAGCTGCCTTCTTGAACAGGTGCATTCCTTAGGGGTGCAGGTCACCCACAATGCTGTTCGGAAGGGAGCTCGCTGTTTTACAGCCAGAGAACCCTGGATATAAAGTGAACGAGAAAAGAACCAAAAATGACAAAGAGGAAATACTTCATTGCACTGCAAGTTGTTAGGGTCAATTACACATCATGAGTGCATCATTTGGTTTTAATCATGATTTTCAATAGGGAATTGCACAATTGTCAGAATAAAAAAATGCTGGGCTATAAGAAAAAGGGTAGGGGAGTAGGACTAGCTGAAATGCTCTCACAGAATTGAGCTGGATAAGGCAACCTCATTCTGTGTTGTGCACGATGTTATATTGCACTTCTCACAACCTCAAAAGCACTATACATGCAAAGAAGAGCTTTTGATGTACCCTTGGCAATGGAGGCATTCTCCCAGTCACATTACGTGATGGCAAACTGCTATAAGGCAGGAAATGCACAGCAAGCTCTCACTAACAGCAATGTAATTATAACCTGATAATTTGTTTTTGTGATATTGATTGAGAGATAAACATTGACCAGGCTAACGAGGATATCTCTGCTGCTCCTCTTTCATTAAATGCCATGGATCTTTTACAGCCAGCGACAGAGTCAATGTCTCACCCAAAAGACAGCACCAGTGAAACTGTGGTGATGTCAAGTGTGGGTAGGAACTCAACTGAGACAAGCAAAACATTCACCCAAATGTTTTTTTGGAGCTTCACTTAAGTGGGCACCGCACTTCCTCCGACAGCAGCTGGGAAAGAAAATCTAAGCATACGGAAAGACACAGAAATTGAGGGAGAAATCTTGTCAAAACTTTGGGCTTTATTTTGAATAAAGTAGATTTTTAACCATTGGATTTCAAAAAAGAAAATACATATTTCATGTGATGTCTAGAAATGCTCAACCACTAATAAGAAACATTTTTTAAATGCATCATTGAGGACATTCAATACTTTAAAAAAAACACAACAAAACCCTTGTGAAAAATTTGAATTTGTCTTGAATATCCTTTCTAAATGTCTAGTACATGCAAAGTTTTTTATTTGCAAAATTGCCAAAGATTATTCTGCCATTCTTTAAACGATGTGTTTACAAGCTATCATGACTGGATTTGTGATATTAATTAAAAAAAAACTCTTTGCAGACACAATCCTGGAGCCACATTGGGCCAAATCTTTGTTGCTGTAGGATGACATGTATGGTGTGAGTTAACAGCCTGTCTTAAACCTCTCCAGAATTTTATTTCATTAACCTCAATGGACAGCTGTCTCACTATCATTGACTTTACACTGTTGAACAAAGTCAAGATATTTGTTCTTGAGCCTATTTGGCCGATAAACAATTTTAACATACCTGAAATGCAAATACTGACACAAACCAAAGTAAATTGAGGAATGCAGGCATGGCATCTAACAAAAAGGAGGAATCCAAATGTTTGCTTTGAACTAAATGACCTTGCTGAGCCATTTATTGCATCGTGCAACATTTAACAAAGTACCTTTCAGTGCCACAGGGTCACTTAAGATGCGCTCCAGAAGGTCTCTTGAAAGTTTGCCAAAGGCTTCATTAGTAGGAGCAAAAACAGTGTAATGCCCATCTTTGCCTAGGACTTCAAGCAACCCTGAGGCAGTGGCAGCAGCCTGAAAGGAAAGCACATTAGATAATGTCCAATAAGTTACAGTTCTTGACATTTTAGTTTTCTAAAAATGAACAGACATCCTATTGTTTTAATGATCCATGGTTTACAAGTGAAGGGAGACAGTGGCATGGTGATTATTTTACTGGAATGATAATGCAGAGCTCCAGGCAAATAACTTGGGATGTGAGTTTGAATCCCATTATTGCAGATGGTGACAGCTGAATTCAATAA
The DNA here is from genome assembly GCF_021869965.1 of Rhincodon typus. Lineage (NCBI taxonomy): Eukaryota > Metazoa > Chordata > Chondrichthyes > Orectolobiformes > Rhincodontidae > Rhincodon > Rhincodon typus. The sequence goes on along the minus strand of NC_063337.1, from coordinate 26,109,577 downwards.
AAAATCTAGAATTAAGGAAGGAGATCTGCCATCATTACCCGGTCTGGTCTACATTTGACTCCAGACCCTTGCAATGTGGGTGACTTTTAACTGCTGTCTGAAATAGCCTGGAAGAGAATCAGTTCAAGGCCAACTAGGGATGGTAAAAATTGCCAACCTTGCCAGATATGGCCACATCCCATGAAAGAATAAAAAAAAAGGCACAACTGTGCAAATAAAAAAAATATTATTTTCAGCAGCTTAAACAGCCTCAAATCTTGTCCATTGAGCAATATGACAAAAAAGGCACCTCCAGAATGTGCTCCAATGTAAAGCTTGGTTCCAAACTATTCATCGAAAAACATAGGTGGTAAAATGATCATAGAATCCTTACAGTGTTTGAGCAGGCCATTCAGCCCATTGTGTCCACACTGACGCTCCAAAGAGCATCCCACTCAGACCCAACCTCCTAGCCTATCTCTGTAACCCTGCATTTCCCATGGCTAATCCACCTAATCTGCACAATCCTGGACACTATGGGCAATTTAGCATGGGCAATCTGCCTAACCTGCATATCACAGGGGATTTTTGATCTAGAGTTAGATGGTCACTTTTTAATTACATGATATCATTAAATGAGTTTTTTCTTGAGTTTTCTCTTGCAATTTACTTTTGTCATTTGTCTAAGACCAAAAGGAATTGAAATAATTAGGAGCACTAGCAAACTTTGAAAAGTCTGAAATGATGAAGACTGACATTTTAAATTGCTGTCAGTCTTTAGATACATTCTATATCTGAAAACCTCCCAATTATATATTATTTGAAAAAAAACTGAACGAACTGCAGATACTGAAATCAGCAACAGAAACAGAAATTGCTAGATAAACTCAGCAGGTCTGCCAGCACCAGTAGAGAGAAAGTAAAGTTAACGTTTTGGTCCAGTGACCCTCCTTCAGAACTCATGAGCTGTGAACTCATAACTAATTTGTTCATAAGACTGACTCCATACATGTGGTGTCAGCTTATTAAAATAGGCCAAATTTTCATGGTCATCTAATTGCCAGTTGTAATTTAGCCCAATAAGGATGTATAGGTATATGTGTTTATAAGTGGTGTTAGTGTCACATATGATCTCACTGGTAATTACATGATCTATTAATAGAATGGTCTATTTAACCTTATCCTATCATCAGTGAAATTAAGTTTCCATGTTGGAGAAACAAGCTACTCACAGGGACAAAAGCAATGCACTGAATGGGTCATTGTACGCATCAATAACACTGGCTCCAAATTGTACTGGAGTGTGATCCCAGCAGGCTTGCCAGGGAATACATATTGATAGAAATTGCTGGAGAAACTCAGCAGGTCTGACAGCATCTGTGCAGAATAGGCCAAATCTGAATTCTTCTTCTGAAGAACATTAACTCTGCTTTCTTTCAACAGAGCTGCCACACCTGCCAAAGAAACTGCTACCTTTATAGTTCCTTTCAGGCTTTCAGCTGATGATGAAATGATGCTAATTTTGTTGGGTTGAGGGTCATTTTCACATGCCATCTTTCATGCAGTAAATGATGGCATGCTGTGACTCAGGACATCTAAACAATTCTACTTTATATAGTTAGACAGGAGTCCACATCTTTTGCAATGCCATGGTGAGGTATGCTATCTTTGAGAATAGGAGGCTTTATCAGCAACAGCTGCCAAATTGAGAACTGCTACCACTCTCTGCAAAATATCGGAATGTGGTTGTGGACAACTTGCCTAACTGGCTAGCATCCTTACACTGGTTCTGCCTTCCTGTGAAGCTGTTCCTCAGCCTGGTAATAAACCCTGTAGAGCCAACTAAAGAAATGGAGGAAGGCATAAATAAATAGCTGCATCTGGCAGAATGACTCCTGAAAGTCTAGGTGCTTGCTGGAAACAGAAAGAAACCAAAAATGATCTTTATACAGCCCACTGCACTTGGTTTGATGTGGGCCAAGTCCAGCAGTGCAAAAGTGCTCCCAACACTTTGCCCTATGTCAGGTTTCATAAGGAAGCTGAAGGCTTGATGAGCAATATGCCTGGAGCCTGAAAACAGTATGCAGCACTTTTATGTGCCTTCTGAAAACACTCCTTAAGCTCCTACCTGCTTTGCAGTGGGCGCTTCAAATACCCAAACCAAATTCAACCCAAAAATTAAACCACACCTTAATTAAATGGAAAACTAAGTTCTGTCTGATTTTCATTACTTGACTTCCAGACATTGTTTTGGGAATGAGATCAAAATCACCTCCAATGTGTTCAATTACAATGTTATGTTGGCACTCACAATAACTCATTATAATGCACTTGATCATTAAATTTTTCAGGTAGAATATCAAGCATTTATAAAACAAATGCTTAAACCTAATAGTACTTCAATACTTTTGTATATGCCCAGCATCTTAAAATAAATATTTAGTTATTGTCAAATTCAATAATTGTTGATGTTTAAAGTGCTGATAATCAGATATCAGGAAGTCATCAGTTTATTGTATAATGTTGATGCTTCGTTATTTGTTGTACAGCAATTTACCCGGAGAGATGAAAGATCATCAGTTCCTTCAATGACATCCGCAATGGTGTTACCAACTGCTGTGATAACTCGGTCAATGACGTGCACAACACCATTGGTTGCAATTTGGTTTGCATAAAGCACTTTAGCACAGTTCACTGTAACAATCTGCAAAGGAACAAAGAAGAGAAATATGTTTTGTCTGGTTTTACCAATTGGTAGATTTTTTTTTAATGCACAGCTTTCAAACATCAAACACTTCACCTTAAGTTCCACAATTTCAAGACTGTTCCTAAAGCAATATTATAAATATTGCATCTCAAGAGGCAAAGCATAAGAAGAGTATTCTTCATTTATAACTTCAATCTTCTCCAACTGCATTCCTTCACCAACCTGCTTCTGTGGCGCTTACCTATCATCATTTTATTTCAACCTGTCTCATTGTAGCCAACTCTGAATCTGAAGTGCCTTCTCCTTCCATACCCATATAGATTTTGGCCATTCTTCACCTAATCTGCATGTTTCCCCATTGTAACATCATTCAATGGTACTGGCTATATTACTGCATGAGTAATCCAGAGGCCTGGATTAATGCTTCAGATAAATGTAAATTCAAAGCCTCTGCTTCATAACTCTTCCCCCACTCCCTTCCACCACGAATCCTCATGGCAGTTTCAGAATTTGAATTTAGTATTCTAAAAGAAGGTAAATCGAAGAGCAAGTATTGTTAAAACAACTGCAGAACTTAAAGAAAAGGGTCAATAGTCTTTGGAGAAGGTAACTTCATTTCATCTCTTTGCACCCTCCACTCAATCACCATCATTCATCACTCCCTCTCCCAGGTAAGGGCAGAAAGTTATGTTTCTTTAATGAGAGAGCTTCAGTGGTCTCCCTGATGCAACCGTGGATGTTAAGTTGAAAAATATTACTGTTATAACCAGCTCCAGCTAGAAGGCACCAAAGTCAAAGTTCATTACCATGTTTACCTTTGTCTTCCATGACAATGTGACCCTTTCTCTGCTGTGAGGTTGGGCTTGTGGCTGCAGAATTGTCAGACTTCAGTGCTAAGCTCCTTAGTGAAGCACTGGCAGCTCAGACGTTAGTCATTGCTGAGGCTCAGGTAGGAGAATTGCAGAGAACCTGCACCCATTCTGCTCCCCCTCCTCCCACTTCCTGCTCTGTGTGATCCTGGTTCTGAGCATTCCCATGATGCATAATACTTCACTCATATCTGGGAGCAAGTGGTTTGTGTGGAAGTTTTGAAGTCAACAAAACATACTTTAGCACTTGCCATGCCACTCCCAGTATGCTTTCGAAGCTTGGAAGAATCATGGAAAAAACTAAAACTGTAGAATTATAACCACAGTCAAAATCAGACAGTATCCATCAGAGCTCTGACTCCCATACACTAAGGACAAACATGCTTCAAAAGTGGTGAGTGATGTAAAATGGAGTAAAAGCCTCCAACCTACCCCATTTGAATAATGATTGATTAAAATAGGCAAGTCATTGTACATTGATTGTGCAGTCATTCCATCTTTCATATCCTTTGTCAATAAGCGATAGTTCAGCATATGGTAATGCAAAGCATTGAGGAGTTCAATGTTCACATTGCTTAACAGTGCATCACGAATCTCCTGTCAGGGGAAAATCAAATAATATCAGTTATTTAATCAGTTCTTTGTGCCTCCTATTTAAAATATTACCTAGAAATTTTTATTATAGCTAAGATTATAATTTCAAGGATGAATTAATGCCACAAAATATCAGTGCGTTTGTGGACCTTATCAACATCTATTAATAAATGTTAAGAACAGTCATGGATGGAGAAACATTTTTTACATATGCCAAAGAAGTTGTTTATGAATTTAGTTTACTTTAGTATTACATCTAATCCTGATGTATTGGACCTGGTTGTTTCGCTTCCTTCCAGGATTCCAGGATATCTTTCACAAAAATTAACAAGCAGCTAATTGAATCACACTCTGATCAAGCTTATATTTTAATTCAGTAGGTTTGAAATTTCCTTTTAAAAACAAATCATTTTAACTCTAAGGGGAGATTTTCTGATGTCGGATACTCACATTATGATGTGACTGACAACTCACCTATTGATGATTGCCATCAGCCCCAGTAGTGGAATTCAAATCACAGCCACAGCTGTTCAAATTGACTGACTACAGATAACTTGTGCTATCTTTACACAACTCTCCCAGTCTTACAGCCTATTGAAAAGGGGTGCCTTTCCGGCACATATTTTATCAACAACTTACAGCATCCAGCAGCATCCAAGCTTCGTCACTTGGTGCAAAGAAGGTGAAAGATCCGACTCCTTCAATCTCTTGCCTTAGTTGAGATCTGTCTGCATAATTCTGTGTACTTCTAGCACCCACAATACCCAAAGTACCATAGACATGATCAATCGGAGCAACTAAAACAGAAAAACAAGGAAGCATTTTACTCAAGTCTGATCTTCATATGAAAGATTCACCACAAACACAATGTAAACCTTTGAAATTCTGCATGTTGAAATAATGATAATCGATCTTAGCAACAAACTATTATAGTGCATGGAAACAGACCCTTTGGTCCAACTTGCCCATGTTAACCAAATATCCTAAAAAATCCGGTCCCATTTGCCAGCATTTGGCCCATATCCCTCTAAACCTATTCATGTACCCATCCAGATGCCTATTAAATGTTGTAATTGTACTAGCCTCCACCACTTCCTCTGGCAGCTCGTTCCATACATAAACCAGACTCTGCGTGAAAAAGTTGCCCCTTAAGTCCGTTTTAAATCTTTCCCCTCTCACTTTATATCTATGCCCTCTAGTTTTGGACTCGCCCACTTCGGGGAAAAGACCTCATCTATTTATCCTGTCCATGCCCCTCATGATTTTATAAACCTCTACAAGGTCACCCCTCAGCCTCCAATGTTCCAGGGAAAATAGCCCAGTCTATTCAGCCTCTTCCTATAACTCAAACCCTCCAACCCTGGCAACATCCTTGTGAATTTTTTCTGCACCCTTTCAAGTTTCACAACATCCTTCCTATAACAGGGAGACAAGAAATGTACACAGTATTCCAACTGTGGCCTAACCAAGTTCCTTTACAGCCACAACATGACCTCCGATGTTGCACTCAACTACATTAATGGTATAAATTGTCATCCTATCACCACTTCCATTATGGACATTCCCAGTAACCATGCTCAGAAGAAATTAGACAACTGTTATAAAATTAAATTTGGAAAAGAAATGACATTTATGTATTTATGATGAGCAGTGCATTCTATTGTCACCATTGTAAAGTGTGGTCAGGTGAGTACCTTTCAAAGGTCTCTTAAAATGTTATTGATTTAAACTACTTAAATTAAATCGCATTACTGTATTGTAAAATGTAATTCCGAACACTTTGCAACTTCAGTGGGCAACAATGATTAATTTATTACTTCATTCACATTAGATCAAAGGTATCTATTCTGGGATGAAGTCTGGTGGTGCAGTGGGTGGCATCCTTGTCTCTGAGGCACATGTTCCAGTTTCAGTCCATTCACCAGGAAATTCATAATGCAGCCGAGCAGGCTGAATGTCAACTTGCAAATCTTTCTAAAATACAGCAATGACAAGCAGTCAGAGTGAGAAAGAATCTCGATCAATCATGTGAAGAAGATAATCTTCGAGACTCTGTGGTGTCTATTCTTAGGTCCAGCATGCAGGTAAAAAGTGCATATTGACACAAGTAACTCAGACTCCTTGAGTGAACTAAACCATACCATCTATTGTGGGAGTAGGCTCTCCCAACTGTAACTTGACTCTTCTTCTACTCAGACTTTGTTACAACCACGAGCATTCTATTAAAAAATTATATCTGAGGGTAAAAATCTTTTGAAACAATTCAAACCTTATTTGAATAATGATTTAAAAATGCTTTCAAATGTTAACATTTCATGTACAAATAAATAGCCCAAAATATTCATGCTGGAGGATGAAGATGAAAACTTTAAAAAAAGGGATATTTTTTAGCAGTGCTGCATAAACTAACAGATTCCTACTGGTTGCATAGAACTGATCAACTGGTTAGAATTTTTCAAATTATGTTTAATAGATTGGTTAAACATTATTGAACACAGGGTGAAATGCTCTCTAACTACTGTTGTACAATGACAAACAAATGCTCAATGATTTATGTGACAACTCAAGACTTCTAAGAGCTCTTTAACTCATTAACTGCATGATATAGGTCTCCTGATGGCTCATCAGGTTTACCTGAGAATTTACTGCACCATGCAGAATAGGAAGGCTACCAATGCTGAACATGCTGATTCCAAGTAGACTATCAACAAGAGTATTAAAATTACTTTCAGCAGTTCTGGATAAGTACAGCAGGGAGCAAAAATACTGCAATTATCCTCAGCCTCACTGTGTCCACAGGAACTGCAGCTCTATAATTATTTCCAGTACCTTGAGATGGAGAAGGTGGGGGCGATTACTAAGGAAACTACAGTTACCTTCATTCAGGATGGATGGATGGATACATGAAAATTAGTCACGTACTCATTATGAGTCTAGTTGAAAAGTAAAGTTTATGTGGTAGTTGATTATCTTCAGGACCCGACTTTGGTATTCCAGATTACAGCAGCTTTCTTCAATACAATACATAATTCATAAGAGTAACCTTCAATAATAAAGGAACCAAATACTTATATGCTGCATTACTGAAGCATTGTTACTTACTAATTACTAGATAAATCAATAGTTATGTCAACTGAAAAATCAAACTCTATTGTCACGTTTAAGCTGCGTGTTGCTTTCTAATATTCTTCTGGGGCTTTTACGAAGAAAAAGCTCCATCTAAGATGTCATCCCCACTGTACAAATTGCTAATATTGATTCGAATTTGCTTGAAATAAACCTAATGCTTCGCACCAGGAAAATTAAATTCAGTTTCCGTTACGTGTATTATTTCTTCATTGCTATGCCTAGGGCATTGCTGCAAAATCTATCACCAAACCAGCATTTAGGATTCCTGGATTATCTGCTAAATTGCATCCTCTACAGGCAGGTCTTCAGGCTCGGAGCAGATGGTGGAGATACCATTGCAAGCAACGAGAAAACAATTGGCATAAATAATAAAATCAAAGTCCTGATTTCTTAGCAAGTCTACTGTATGCAATCATTAAAGTGGCACCTAATCCAATGGTAAAAATGATTAATTCCTGATATCTCAATTACCTGCTGGGCACCCATGCCCTCCCTCAAGCCTCATGTATCCTGGGCAGCATTCATACAGCACCAACCTGTAGTCAAAACAAATGAAAATAAACATATAGTTTAGCTGCAAAAATAACCTAGTTGGAGATATGTACTGAGGAAAACAAGTCTCTAAGAGATGGGTTATGATTAAATTGTTCAGAACTCTCAACATACAGAAATATGCAATTCTTTGTGACTGCTTGTTCTGTTCAAAAACTTAATTGATCATTGTGAGAATGTGTGTTCAAATTGAAATGGAGTCATAACTGACCCCAAGCTGAGTTTCCAATCTCTTCATCACTAAGACACTCATTTTCACTTCTGTAACATTGCCCAAGCTCACCCCTGCCTCAACTAGTCTGCTGCTGAAACCCTCATTCATCCCTTTGTTTTCCCTCAATTTGACTATTCAACACACGCCTGGTTGGTCTCCCACATTCTACCTTACCCACACGTTATCCAAGTTACTGTTGCCTGTGACTTATTTTGCACCAAACCCCATTCACCTGGTACCCATGTGCTAGCTGTCCTCCTGTACTTTCTACTAAGCAATGCCTTGAGTTTAAAGCTCTTGTCTTCGTCTTCAAATTCAATTTGGCCTTGCTCCTCCCTATCCCTGTAATCTCCTCTAGCCCTACAACTTTATGAGTCACCTTCACAAAATCTAGACACTGATTTGTATTATCTTATTTTTTATTAACTCAACTCACATTCTAATCTGTAGGACTGTCACATATCATCTCTTCAGTAGGCAATAAACTCCCCCTTTCTTTAACTCAAGAAAGCCTGATTAATTTGTTTCTTTTTAAAATATAAATACATTTGGGTTGGGAAAAAAACATCCACAAGGAAAGGGATTCTTTTTTAACTAATCCTGTTGCAACAAACTGAATAAGGGAGTGAATTAAGGGGGCCAATTCATCCTTCCTGACCTGGGTGCATAACCATTTGGGGATATCCCATCCGGAGCTGCAATGATTTAGGGATCCTTGCTAGGGGACTGGTCATAAGGCTTCAACAGCAATATCTATCACTTCCACCAAGGGGCAGTATGGTGGCTCAGTGATTAGCACTGCTACCTCACAGCACCAGGGACCCAGGTTCAATTCCACCCTTGGGTGACTGTCTATGTGGAGTTTGCACATTCTCCCCATGCCTGCATGGGTTTCCTTTGGGTGCTTCAGTTTCCTCCCACAGTCCAAAGATGTGTAGGTAAGGTGGATTGGCCATGCTAAATTGCCTGTAGTGTTCAGGGATGTGTGGGTTATGGGGGGTGGGATGCTCCAAGGGTTGGTGTGGACTTGTTGGGCCAAAGGGCCTGCTTCCACACTGTAGGGATTCTATGATCTGACTTAATCTCTAAGTCTATATTTGATGCTGTGTCTTATCACTCCGGAGAAACACCATGGGACATTTAAGTAATGTTGTTCTTTGCACAGCTCACTGATGCCAACACTTCAACAGAACAATGTTTTAAGTGAAACATGCCTGCATTACAAGCAAGAAATGTATCTTTTTATTCATACAAATCTTGTCATTTACAAATTGTAAGGGATAGGATTCAGATTTGGTAGGTCTCAAAATGGACAGTTATGAATCAGCTTCTTTTCCACTGTTTTAGAGAATTGACTGGGTAAAGGGGATCTGCAGTACTAGATTAATTTAATCCCTATAATTGTAAAGATATGTGTTGTTCACTGTAATGCAGATCATGATTTGGCATAGTTGATATGGGCAAAGTTGTTAGGAAATTCTAATAGTTTCACATTAAATAGTTTACCCAGTTTTTAAATGTTACTGATACTCAGCTAAATACCTACCAATATAGCAAAACATAAACTGACTTAAGAATCAAAACAGATTATGACCAGCCCAAGATTAACATGACTCAACGTGACGTAATTGCTCTATGTATCCAAATTTTATTTCACTAATGGTCCTCAGTAGACCCATTGTTTGTGAAATGCAGGTGCAGTAACAGTACTGGGGCCAGTTCTACACATATGCTTCCCTTACATCAAGTTATTTTTTCTCACTGGTAGTTCATAACCTGATATTATAAACATGTTATTGAATCATACAATAGTTACAGTGCGGAAGGAAGTCATTCAGCCCATTGTTTCGATGACACATCTCTACAAAACAACTCAGCTACTTCCATTTCCCTGTCCTTTCCCCGTAGACCTGCCAACATTATCTCTTCAAGCATTTATTACATTACCTTTTGAAAGCCATTATTGATTCTGCCTCCATCACATTCCCAGGCAGTGCTTTCCAGATACTATCCACTTGCTGCTTAAATTTGTTTTTTTTAACTCAGGATGATTTTGCTTCTTTTGTTATTAACCTTAATCAATGCTATATGGTACTCAACACTTCTGCCTTTTGGAACAGTTTCCCCCTTCCATTCTGTTCAGACTCCTCCGGACTTAAAAAGTTGCTATCAAAAGTTTTCTCAACCTTTTCTTCTCCAAGGGCAACTCCCCAATTTCTCCTTTCTATCCATATAACTAAAGCTCCATGTCCCTGGATCCATTCTTGTCAATCTTTCCAATGCCTTCCCGTCCTTTTAAAAATGCCCAGACGCAAACACTATACTCCAGCCGAAGCCCTACTAAAGTGTTATAATAGATTATCGTAACTTCCTTGCTCTTACACTCTATACTTTTTTTCATAAAAACAGGATCCTTCTATGCCTTCATAGAATCCCCACGGTTTGGAAACAGGCCATTCAGTCCAACAAGTCCACACCAACCCTCTGAAGAGCATCTCACCCAGACCCATCTGCCTAACCCTGCATTTCCCATGGCTAGTGCACATAACCTACACATCCCTAAACACAATGGGTAATTTAGCATGGCCAATCCACTTAACTTGCACATCTCTGGACTGTGAGAGGAAACCTCACACAGACACAGGGAGAACATACAAACTCCACACAGTCACCTGAGGCTGGAATCAAACCCAGGTACCTGGCCCTGTGAGGCAGCAGTGCTAACCACTGAGCCACCGTGCCTATTAACCATTCTTATTTCATGGATTTCAACTTTGCTGTCAAGCCTGTCCTGTAGCACTTTACCAAACAGCTTTTGGAAGGCCCATCAGCACCACATCAACTGTATCATCCTCATAAGCCCTTCCCTTTAGTTCACCTTAAACTTTAGGTTAATTAAAAATCAGGTTAATTAAAAACAAACTACTGGTTTTATATAATTAATCTACATTTTCCCAAGTGACAGTTAATTTTGTCTTGGATTATCATTTATAAAAACTTTCCCATCACTAGGGTTAAAGTGTAATTTATTCTTGTACATTTATTTGCACAACGTTTCATTATTTGCAATTCTCAGTTCACTGCATCACCCTTCTATCAAAGGAAGATTGGAAGTCTATGCAGTGGCTCTGTGATTTCTACCGTATTTCCCCCAGTATTTATGTTGCTGCTCGTGTGTTTCTGGTGATCTATCAACATCATAGAGCCAGATATTCTAATATATTATCTTTAATTAATCCGTTTCAATTACCTCCTCTTTCACTATAACTTCAGCAGTACCTTCTTCCTTGGTAAAGACAGATGCAAGATATTCTTCGAGAAGCTCAGCTATGCCCTCTCCTGTCATGCATTAATCCCCTTTTAGGTCTCTGAAAATCAACCCTGTCCTGCTTTTTACTCTTTATAAGTCAATAGAAAACCTTTTTGTTTTATTTCCCTCCTTGCTATATTCAGCCTGGTTCTCACAAGGATTACCAACTTTATTTCTGCCATATGCATCTTTTTCTTGATTCACTTAATTTCTGCACCTTTCATCATGCAGGGAACCCTGGTTTTGTTTTTTTTTAAGCTTTTCTGGCCGTTCATGTTAATTGTGTGGAAACTGTCTGGAACATGCTCACCATTTCCCAGGGTAGCCTCTTGGCAGGGAAAAATGTGTCCCTCAAGACCATGCGATTCTCCTCAATTGATAGACAGGATTTAGTCAGCCAGTTTCCACTCACGGCTTGCTGAGCCAAAGGATATTGTGACAGCTATAGTCTGTGTTGCTCTCTCTCTGCAAGGCAGACCTTAGTAGAACTATGTCAGAGAAGCATCTGGCTTCTACTTTGGAACTGTTCAGCACGTTGTGTGAAATCTGGAACTCATTGCGAAAGACAACACAGATATGGGCAAGTAATCCATCTAATGGTACTGCAGTGTTTTGAGCCCTGTTAAAGTTGACCTCACAAAAGATGCTGCCTGAGATATCAGCTTTCCACTAAAAGTTAATAAATTAGGCAGCTGCAAAATGTAAAAGGACAAGATTTCCTCTGGTTTCCATGTGTGACCCAAAACATAAACACGGCAAGAAGGTCTCCCAAGTTTATTTGCTTCAGTAAAATAATTCTAAATTTAATTATTAGAAACAGCAAACCGATAAACAATTGCCCATGATGTCGATGATCCCACCAGCATGGAGACAGAACTCACCCTTGCTGATAACCCATGTGCACATTTTACAGAATATGATTTATTTATTCTAAAATCAATACATCTGGTAGCTATAAAGCATTCAATGCATTAGCTACTGCCAAAGAAAGAGCAATTGAGCCATTGCATTGAACCATTTGAGCCATATAGCAAATAGAAGTGTGTATTATGTCTACCAAAGAAAGCCAGACAGGATTTCTTTGAACAGACATCAGATAGCACGTCTACTGATTGAAGCCATTTGGAATTAACAATGAAAGCCTTAAGTCAACGAACTGCAGGATCCTCAGGTCCACTTTGACAGCACCTGGCCTGTTTACACACGCCTGTGAATCATGTTACATTGCTGCGAAGCAAAATGAAACCCATTCCATGCAGGTGGGAATTTGTGCTGCACAACAAAGTCAAATCAGGCCACTTTTAATTGCTGTATGCATGAGGCCATGCCTAATTCAGAACAGCTGCTAACCTGATGAAGAAAAAGAGGCAGCTGCTAGGTAACCACCATAGGAGACAAAACGATTTTACTGCTGAATGAAGTGATGTAAAGAAAGATCAACCTTAAAGTGTGCAAACAAATGGATTCCTTCCTTTTAACAGTAATTGATTAGGTTCACCGACATGTCACATTCCAGGCAATTGTATGTTATTGTGGGAAGACTAAGGTAATGTGGTACCTCCTATGCTTCATTTTTCAACTGGTATTTACTTTAGAAGAGGAGTAAAATAAATGTGTCACATCTGCCCATTTGTGTGAAGAGATTTATGGTCTCAGAACTGGGGGCAACAGAGTCTGCATGCCTCTTGTAGCAGCAGGACCACAGGAATTTGGTGCCTTTGGCCTCAGTTCTTTATTGTTGATGAGCTGAGCCGAGCAGTTATGAATGTAGAGGTTGTGGTCAAAGAGGTGAAGGTCATAAAGAGGATGTAACTTATCCAGCTCACACGCCAGCCAAAAGCTGGACAAACATCCATGACAGGGGTGTATGCAAAAAGGAAGGGTGGAGGTTGAATGGTGACAAACAGGGACCTACAGATTCAACATATATTTTTTAAATTATTCACAAGACATTGGCATCTCTGGCTTGGCCAGTATTTATTGCCCAAAGGAGACTTATATAGTCAACATTACTGCCGGTCTGGAGTCACATGTAGTCACCATAGAGTCATATAGCACGGAAACAGACCCTTCGGTCTAACAAGTCCATGCCAAACATAATCCCAAACTAAACTAGTCTCACCTGCCTGCTCCTGGCCCATATCCCTTCAAACCTTTTCTATTCACGTACTTATCCAAATGTCTTTTGAACATTGTAATTGTACCCACATACACCACTTCCTCAGGAAGTTCATTCCACACACGAACCACTCTCGGTGTAAAAAAATTGCCTCTCACGTCTTTTTGAAATCTCTCTCCCAGCACCTTAAAAATGCGCCCTCTAGTGTTGAAATCCTCCATCCTAGGGAAAAGACAACTACCATTAACTCTATCTATACCTCTCATTATTTTATAAATTTCTATCAGGTCGCCTCTCAATCTCCTACACTCCAGTGAAAAAAGTCCCAGGCTATCCAGCCTTTCTTTACAACTCAGATAAGGATGGCAGATCTGGGCATAAGTGAACAAGTTGAGGTTTTCTTACAACAATCAATTTTCTTACAACAATTGCCGTAGGACTAGATTTTTCTTTAAAATTCTGATTTTTAAACAAAATTGAATCCAAATTTCACCATCTGCCCTGGGGAGATTTGAACTCATCTTCTGAGACCCTTATCCTGGGGGTTCTGGGCTACTTGTTCAATTGCATTATCACTACACTAGCAACTTCCCTACAATGAGCACACCTTCTTCTGGCTTAACAGAAATTACAGGAGTAACTCAATAGGTCCAGCAGCATTTGTGCAGAAAAATCAGAACTAACATTTTGAGTCCAGTGACCCTTCTTTCAGAACCCTTCTATAGTTTAGAAAATATAACCTTTTGTTGAAGTCCCCAATCCTCTCTCTAATTCTTTATTTGGGTGCCGACTATTTGAAGAAATTTACTACACAGCAGGTACGGGACATGTTGCAGATAGGAGCAATGAGATGTTGTCAGGGTTATCACACAGGCTTTCCACCTCATTTTTGCATATCTCTAACACCCATTTCAGGCTTTCCTCCTGAACACCCACAGATGAGGCTTTACCAATATCTTGAGTATCAATTTCTGCTGTGACTGTGAATATATTGACCATCTGCCTTAATGTACCAATGGGTATAAGTGTAACACAGGCAAAGCAACTTCCATGTCTGATTCTATTTGATAGATTGATTTGTTTTTCCAAACAGCATATATGTGCTCTCATCTAAAGAGAGCAAAGCACTCATTCAGTGCTATATTGAAGTGTCAGTCTGGATTAGGTATTCCAGCCTCAGGAGTGGGATTTGAACACAGTCCTAGTGTATATTTAAGGCGGAGATAGATAGATTCTTGATTAGGAGAGAAGCCAAGGGGTATGGGGAAAGGGCAAGAAAATGGAGATGAGGAACATCAGATCAGATGATCTTATTGAATGGCAGAGCAGGCTCGAGGGGCTCACAGTCTACTCCTGTTCCTATTTCTTATGATCTTAACCCAAAATCTTCTAATTCAGAGGCATGAACTCTACCAAGCAAGGCTGGCGCTATATAAATTCTTGTCAGGATGTAGCGGTATTAAAAATGATGTGATTTATATAAAAATGTTTTATATTCTTTTCAAAAATAGTTGGCATAGCAGATATACGATGGCAACAAGTGTCAAATATGCTAAGCCTCATGAGTGCAATGCATAAATTGGGAGTGGCAACCTGACAAGGGAGTCACGGTCCTGAATGGAATATGAAACAGATAAACATTAAATGTATCTGCAAGCTTCTCAGGCCCGTGAAGATTTCTCAGGCAATTAACCACAATGTGGGTGCGAAACTCATTTCAATGACAGAGGAAAGGAAATTGAATAGGCTGTAATGCAGGGCTGATCTGATGGTGTCAAGTTGCTCTCCAAAAAGTTCGAAGTTACAGCTAAAGTCAAACAAGTAGTTGTTTTGATGCTTCTGATTACCCAGGTAACACACAGATTTTCTGGCTGGATCCTCTCAATCTGAAATATTTGTCTCAGATGCTGCCTGACCTGTCGAGCAGTTCCAACATGTTTTGTTTTTATCTCAGATTTCCAACATCACAGTTTTTTGTTTCCATTTGACTTTCTGGTTGGCTCGGTTCCATGAACAGCACATAGTGCCATCTTCTTTGGATGAACCACCCTGAGGAGCGCCATAAGCCATAGACCAAAGAAAGAGGCTCGAAGCCAGAAATGCCTCTTCCTGCTTCATTAACACTGCTCAACCCGATACACACCTACTACTGTGTACCTGTACAGCCTCCAAAACTAGTCACAGGTTTTAACCAACAAGGAAGCCCTAAAGGGCATCAGCAAACTAGCTGACTTTTTAATAATAATTCAATTAGGTGGGTTATAGGGGGATGGGTCTGGGTGGAATGCTCTGAGGGTCGGTGTGGACTTGTTGGGCCGAAGGGCCTGTTTCCACGCTGTAGGGATTCTACGATTCTATGAATTCAACACCAAATGATCAGGTTATTGAGTACAGTTTCACCATTTATAACCTCTAGGTTTCCAGTTTGATGTCATAACCACTAGACCATGATATTCATTGTATTTGACTCCAGAGAAGATAACTGTGAATGAATTCCATCCATCAAACCCCAAAACATGTGTTAACACTTACTTCAGTCAAAACAAATCACTTTATCCTTGTGTCCAAGCTATTAGAAAACAAACCAATGCACTTAATTTTATTCTTACCATTGCATCCTCTGTAGAATGTTCTTGCAAATCCACAAGATTCACAGAAGATTAGTTGTAAAATTTTAGTTCATTAAAAGATTCAAAGCTCTACTTGACTAAAAAAAACATTGTATACACGAAATAACTGTCCAGAAGCCAGTATCCCATCACCAAGTCACTATTTGTTTACACATGCATTGTACATGGGCTGTGACCATCCAGTCCCTAGACCAAGGAGCCCTTCTGAATCTCCTGTTTATCTTTCTTTTCCCTTTTTTCTCCCCCACATCACCGTGTCTGTGAAACCAGTACACTTACTGGCTGGAGTGACAATTTGGACTTTGAATTTAAATAACTAATTCATTGAATTGGTGCTAGAAATAATTTGCAGTAATCAAATTTTTGAGTGTTGTGAGTATGCACACACTGAGCCATATACAGAATGCCACAATGCATTCACAACTTCTGTGTTTTGGAGAAATATAGAATGCTCCCATCTCCACCGTGTATTTTGGTTGACTTGAGTGAATGGCCTGGTAAATGTGGCTGAACAATATGATTAATTACGGTCCATTCTACCTGTCCCCAGCAGAAACAATCTTCTACGCTGAAACTCTTGGAAAAAGGTTTGCATTTTGGAAGGAAGCCATCTGGAAAAATGAATGTTCTTTCCAAGCAGGATTACAAGAAATCTGTGCATTTGGAATAGTTTTTAAAGGGAAAAATGTCTTGCCAGACTGTGGTCTGAATGCTCACGTTCCACATGTTCCATTGAATGGCTACACAAGAAAATGATCTCAGCAGGGGTCACGTGAGCCCAGACCTGCATCTGAAAGAATCACTGGACAACAACCAATGTCAATGGCTGGAGGAACAATAATACAAATGTATAATATACAACGCTGCAGGCATAGTGAGTTATTTTCTTATCTGTGATTCAGATGCAGTATTTCTTGAGGCTAGTTTTCTTATCGACTGCTATTTCCCATAGACCGGAAAGTGGAGAGACAGCTTAACAATTGAAGAACTTTGTTACTAGCTTATCTCCCTGATTAGCCTGCAAAAATAAATGACTTTATTTCCCCAGAAACTAACATTGTTGATCATGTGGAGCGAACTGATGAACTGTTATACTGGAAATGTTCATTTCTCTTCTCCACAGACAGCATTTGACTCATTGGCTGTTTCCAGTGTTATCTGTTCTGATTTGGGATTCCGTTTCTTGTGCATTTTACATTTAACTACAGAGAATCTGTCCACAAGCAGGATCTGCCTCAAAGCCGATGTTCCATAATCACAGTATTCAAATGTCAAATGTTTTACAAAGTACAGCTCTCACACGAACTCATTTATTCGCTGTTATCTAATACATAAATATAGATTACCACATCAAGCTTTCATACTGCAGATTCCTGAAAAGCTAAAACGCTGACACATTTTCCTGTAAAAGCAATAAGACCCAACAGCAGGCTCTACACAAATTAAATTTAAAGACTGAGCACCAAGGAGTGATGCTGTAGTTTCCTTCAACTGGTTAATGCAAGCTTTCTTCACTTTCTCACCCCTAAAGGATAGGCAAACAGATGATCCATCCTTCAATCCCTATAATGCTGCCTTAACAAGCAGAAACTATGGGAGGAATGTTACAGTTGTCTGATTGATGTGGGCTATGGCAAGAATTGTTGTAGAATCACATGAGAAGTCCAGCAAGACCTGGATCAACATTGGGAGAAATGTGTTGCATCTTTTATCATCTCATGAGCATTCGGGAGAGTTTCTCTCTAGACAGCGGCCAACTTCCAGTTAAAGGGGGATTATCACTTGTTAAAATGCCTTATTAATGAGGTGAGATGTGCAGTCAATATGCAGCTTCCTATCATACTAAATGCACCAAACAAACTAGACATCAAGAATTCTTGATCTGGAAATCACAGCAAGGGCCTGGCGACTTTAGCTCTCCACTGACATGGAAGAGCCTTCGTTTTCTCACCATGTAATGACATCTCAAGGCACAATCAATGGGCACCAGCCATGTGTATCTCTCATTCATGGATACTGGTGTCCAAGATTAGACAATCCCTCACGTTCCTCATGGCATCTCTCAGATCTGCTTGCTCATAAAGCAAAGGTTTGCATTGCGGGATGCATCAGCACCTAGCATTGAGGAACCACAGCAAGAACACTGCCTGCAGACACAGACATCCAGCTCACAGTCTGGGGCTGGCAGCACCTCAGGGCTGCTTGCTCACTTAGTACTTACCTGCAAGCACACTGTACTCAGCCTCTCCTTGCTTTGCCATGCCATTTGTCAGCACCCAAGTCAGAATCTAAAGGCTAGCAGTACTGCTGTACTGATGTGTTCTTCTGCACAGACACACCGACAGGCTGCTTGCCAGTAGGGATCTGTCTGGGTTGGGGGCAGACTACAATTCCTTTTCTTTTGGTTCTTTTACTCGAATGTCAATAGAAGTTCGAGGCTGAAATTGACTGATTACATACCTGTAAATAATGTTCTGCTACTGGACAATGGCAAGCTGTGGGTGTCCACTGGTACAGGGGGAACAGAGTGGGGCTGACTTAGAGAAGGCATTTAGTTGGGGTGCAGCTACAAACAGGGAAACTGTGTGGTGTGGTGGTCAAACGGTGACAGGGTGAGAGAAAGGCAGGGATGTGTCGGCCATGTTGGCTAGTGCTGTGAGCAGAGTGGCTTTGTGGCTGCAGCGCTGTTATGTCGCCAGTGAGGGGCAACACCAGATTGTCAATGCTCGTCCAGATGCACTGCAGCCTTTTAAAGAAGCACAAGGGACGTTGGGTTTTTGGTGAACATCCGCTGAGTTGTGAGGTTTTCCAGGAAAGGCACATGATAAGATGGGGCTAGAATCAGGTTAGGGGACACCTTCATACAGAGTTAATTTGGCACGTTTGTTGAGATATAGAGAGAGAGCCCAATAGTCCTTGTGGCAATAAACCCATCAAAATCTTGACACAATGGGGCACTTTGCCAAAGAAATATAAGATTCAGCTCTATGAGATGAAGAAATGTCTTTTAGGGATACTTTGCTGCTGATTGGCCCTTGCAATGAGGGAAGATTTCACCCCTCTATATTGTTCCTTTCTCACCTGCTCAAAATTGGGAGGGTAGTAGTCTTGCAAATGCAAGTACAAGCTTCTATCTTGTCTCAATACCATCAATACTACCCAATTTTGTTTTCCTTTCTAGAGAATCAGCATCCTTTTTTTTATATTTTGTTTTTCCATCCCCTCTCCTTTTCCTCTATCACTGGTGCAATAAGATAAATGAATGCAACTTAAGGTGTAAATTCTTCTCATTATGTCCTCTTCTGTTGGTTTCTATAGGGAATGGATTTCCTCTCCACAATTACATAGCTGGCAATGAGAAATTAGTTCAAGCAAAATGACAAATGTAAATCTCTAATTTTCACCTGTGCGCTACAGCCCATTGAGACTGAAATAACTCCACAGGGGCTGGTATCCTGTCAGCAAGTCACCTTTTATTTATACACGGAGAGTGTTTGGCACTGAGCCGGCTTCCTCAAAGCCAACTCTTGGAGTGAGCAAGATGTCTGACACTCCCAATTATATCTGTCAGCCAGGGCTCCCTGATTGGACCAGCCTCAATCAGAAATTCATTCTCTTCTTCAGGCAGCAAAGGCATCAAGGTGGTGACATCGGCCGTGACAATCTCAGATTCCGAGGTATCTCCAATACTTGACAGAGAGGGAGAATCTATGGGTTCTGGTATAGTCAGAAAGGCAGTTGAGGAGCCGGGCAGGTTTTGCTCCCACACCATATGTAAGTTTGCAGCTTTCATGTTGTCCACGTGTTTGTTTGGGACTGTCGCTCCTATCCAAACTTTATATGTCACTGGATATGATCTCATGTCGACCGTGCCTCTTACCCAACCATTCCGGTGGTTCCTACACCAAGCTTTGTTCCTTGAAGTAAACCATCCCTCATGCTTAGCAGTGTCTTTTGTCCAGGACTGGAGTTCCTGATGCCACTTTACCCTCCCCTGCCCAGGTCCAGGAAGATTAGATTTAACCTGGTGCGGAGTCTTCTCCCCATTTGCAACTCTGCTGGAGCTATCCTTATAGTTGTATGAGGGGTGGTCCTATAACCAAATAGGAACCGGGTCATTTGGGTATCTAGTGAAGCTATAGATAATACAGTGTGGAGCTGGAGGAACACAGCAGGCCAGGCAGCATCAGAGGAGGAGGAAAGCTGACGTTCGGGTTTCTTTAAGCTGGCCTTCAAAGTTTGAACTGCTCTTTCTGCCAGATGATTGGATGATAGATGGTATGGAGCAGTCCTTATATGATGAATACCATTTGATTTTAGGAAATATTCAAATTCCCTGCTGGTAAACAATGGCCCAATATCTGTGACCAACACTTCCAGGAGTCTGTGTAGTGCAAAAGATGCGCACAGTTTTTCTATTGTCATCCCCGTGTTTAACAAATGAACTCTATGCACATCTCGCCATTTTCAGTGAGCATCCACATTGACTGAGAACATTAAGCCCATGAAAGCACTTGCACAGTTGATGTGTAACTGAGTCCAAGGTTTACCCAGCCCTTCCCACGAATGTGGGGGAGCTGCTGGCAGTAATTTTTGTCCTTGTTCACACTTTGGGCACTGCCCCACCAATGTGGCTATGTTTGCATTCAACCCTGGCCACCAGCCTTAACTTTTCACCAACACCTTCATTTTGGAAAACCCTGGACGACCCTGGTGGAGTTCAGCCAGTATCTGGCACTGACCTTTACTCAGGACAATCATTCTTGCTCCCCATAATAATATGCCATCCTGTACTGTGATCTGGTCTGTCGGGTCCAAAAAGGTTTCTATTCTGGTTGTGATGGCCATTTGACTTCCCTCCATCACCACCAGCTGTTCAGTTTTGACAGGACCAGATCTTTCTGCATCCAAAGTCTGATATTGTCAGCTGTGACTGGAAGAGTGTCCAGAAAATTTAAAACCATTATGGACTCTTCCAGTGGCGGTACCACCGGTGATGTATCTGCCAGCAGGAGGTGCCTCAATGCATTTGCATTTGCTTCTTGGCCTCCCAGACGGTGTTCCAACATGTAACTAGACAAATTTAGTATTAGAGCCCACTGCTGAATTTGGCCTGAAGCTTTGGATGGCACTGCCTTGTCCCCTTTAAGTAAAACTAGCAGTGGTTTGTGGTCCATTATTACTACAAATTTGTGTCTATAAAGGTATTGGTGGAACTTCCTGATTCCAAATATGACCACCAAACCTTCCTTCTCTATCTGGGCCTACTTATGTGCTACATTAGCCAAAGTTCTGATGCGTACACTATTGGGTGTTTCCCTCCATTGGGCTACCTATGAGCTAATGTTACCCTGATGCCATACAGGGAGGCATCGCATGTCGAAACCAGATCTTGTTTGCGATCTCAGAGTGCCAGCACCTTAGAGGATGATAGCTGTTTCTTCACTTCCCTGAACATTATGGCTTGGCTGTGTAACCATTTCCAAGGCTGATCCTTTTCTAAGAGCTGATCCAAATAATTCACCTGCCCAAGCAAAGGCCTAAGCTCCAGTACAGACATGGGAGTTGGGGCACCTTTAATCACCCTCACTTTATCTTCCAACAGTTGTAACCTGGTCTTGTTGACTATGTAGCCCAACTACATCACTTGAAGTGCCTGGAACACACATTTTTCCCTTCTGAGGTGTATGCCTGTCTGGGAGAAAAGTCTAAGGACTTATGCCCAAGCTCTCAAAGTGTTTCTTATTGGTTTTCCCTGCTACTAGCAAGTCATCCAGATAAATGACAATCTGGGGTAGATCTTGTAAAATGTTCTCCATCATCCATTGAAAAATTGCACAAGCTGACAATACCCCAAATTGCAGTCTTGTATATTGGTACTAACCCTTATGGCTATTAATTAGGAATCATCATCTAACCGCAACTGCAAGTACACATGCCTCATGTCCAACTTTGTGAAGGACAGCCTCACTGCCTGCTTTGCATTAAATATTTTAGGTGAGGGATTGAGTATTTATCCAGCTGTGAAAAGTGGTTTACCATTTGTTTAAAATCCCCACAAAGATGAACCAACCTGTTGGGCTTCACAATCTGTACGACCGGTGTTGCCCATTCCACAAACTGTACTGGTTTAATGTTGTATTCACTTTCCAGCTCCTGATTTCTGCCTCTACTTCTACCCATAATTCTGCCCAGAATTGTGGAACTGCTTCCTGGTCAACGTGCAAGGTGGACTTGCTCCTTTGATAGTCCCGAGACCTTCCTGAAAAACCTCCGGGCATTTAATTAGGCAGCCATTTTCTAATCGAAAAACGTTGAGCCAATCCTGGTCAATCTTTCTCAACCAATTTCACCCCATCAAGCTTGGGCGCAAATTTCTTACTATAATCAGTGGTAACTGAGCCAGCTGCTTTTCATGAAAGGCTGGAACTGAAGTTGTACCCTTAATCTGTAAATGTTCCCCAGTATAGGTTACCAATCTAGCACAAATTTATGGGTTGCAACGAATTTTGTTCAAGGCTGGTTCTGCAATTATCGAAAAGGCCGTGCCAGTATCGACCTCCATTAGAACCAGGTGGCCATTTAACCTTATTTTGATTGGTTCTGATTTGGATGTGGCTAAGCAACTTAACTGTTCCAACCAGATGTAGATGGACTTTCCAGGGTATACAGTCTCCTGGATACCGGCCTATGAGTTCTCTTACTCCATTTAGGTCTAGTGAGACTCTTTTGCTGTTTCGAGTCTGCAATACTGGCAGCAACTACAGTGGCCTGCTGGCCTGCATCCTGAAGAAAATTTTAACCATTTCATCAAGGAATGGTTTTGTTTGGGGTTTTACTGTGCGTTGACCTAGAGTTCCTCTATGCAGGGTATGTCCTGAGTGAGGCTATGTAATTGCCTTCATTCAAGTGGTGCTCCCTAAACTCAGTTGGCCTGGCGAGGGTGTCCACTTCCATCGGACACTGCAACTCATATGCTCCACTTGCCACATTTTCCAATGATAAAGCCAGCTGTAGTGTCTGTTTGAAATCCAGTTGGGCTTCAGCTAGTAGGTGCTTTTGCACAGTTACATTATTAATCCCACATACCAAATTGTCTCTCAGCATTTCATTAAGGATTAAATCAAAGTCACATGCCTCTGTCATTCATCTTAACCTCATCAAAAATCCCGATACTGATTCTCCTGGTTCTTGAATTGTTGAATTAAACCAATAGTGTCTCAGAATTACAGGAGGTTTGGGGTTGTAATATTCTTAACTAAATCCATCAACTCTTGAAAAGGTTTAGTATCTGGTGCATCAGGGAAAGTTAGGCTTCTAATAACCAAAAAAAGCTGCAGGTCCACAAGTTGTCAGGAGAATTACTCCTTGCTTTTCATCTCCCCATATGTCATTTGCCCGGAAAAAAAATCACATTCTTCCTGCATACTGGGCCCAGTCTGCAATGGCAGAATCAAATGAGTTAAGCTTCCCAATTAATGGCATAATGCCCGAAATGCTTACCCCCAACTCAAAGACGATTGTTGCGAACAAATTTCTTCAGGAATGTACTTTTTTTTCTCTCACTGCCACTAAAATAACCCCACAGAGGCCTGCATCCTGTCACAAAGTCACCCTTTATTTACACATGGAGAGTCCTTGACACTGATCCAGCTCCCTCACAGCCAGCTCTGAGTGAACAGAATCTCTAACACTCCTGTTTCTATCTGCCAGCCTGGGCTCCTTGATTGGACCAGGGTAACAGCCCTAATCAGGGAACTCATATTCTATGAGCTCCACCTGGCTGACCTTATTACAATTAGTACAGATTCCAAGTCACAATATGGGACCGTGTAAATGTTTTCTTTCCTTGACTTATTTTCTAAAATGCTCTTCCTGAAAAAAAAATGATAACTCCAAGTCAATGTGAATTTTCACTCATCACAGGTTGAGAGAATCTAAAATTCTATGGTTTGGCCTATCATGGTTAAACTGAAAAGCAAGGATATGGTCTATCTCCACTTGTCTGAACCCCTTTCTGTTCCACACACTTAGAAGAGAACACTTTATTGCACCACTGAGACATCTTATATCCCAATATTTTCTTTTGGTTTAACTCTCAGGTGGGAGAGATGGATACATTATTAAAATGGCATTTATTGCTGAATTATGGACTTCTGTGCTCATTCTACTGCCAACAGAATTAAGATCACTGGAACTCTTTTCACTGAAACCTTCAGCCCGCATGTCTAAACTAGGTTCCAGCTTGCTGGAAGTCACAGCCTTAAGATCCCATTATATTTTACGTTTCAAAGACATTTTCTTAATTATTGTAATGCTGGATAAGTTGGTGTTTTTTCATCATTTCCATTGGGCCATATAATCCATCCAATTCAAACATCACTGCTAGATTACCACTCTTTCATTATTTATTTCAATTAAAGCATCCTTTTATTATTTGAAAAGTGATAAAGGATCATTCTTGAAAAAGCATGTCATTGGCTGAATTTTGGTTGTTAACGTTATATGTAATGGAGCTAGCCACAGCAAAATATCACCTACAATAATGGAAAATTGAACATATCTCAAAAATGAAAGAAAAGATGGTCTTTAAGGAGAAATAACTATGTAAATTGGAGAAGATCACTAAAGTGAATCACAGTGTTTTACAGCACAGGAAAAGGGCATTCAGCCCAATAAAAAAGCTGTCCAATTTAGTCCCATGCCCCAGCATTTTTTCACAACAATGTAAATTAGGGAACCAATTGCCTTTTGAACATCCTTGAGGAAATTGATTCAACCTTCCATTCTGGAGGTATGTCCAAGATCTTAACCTCCTGCAAGAAAAACCATTCTCCTCATTAGTTCTTTCCACATGTTTTAAATTTAATACCTCTGGTGATTGACCCACTTGCCAGATAAAACAGATTCTTCCCGATTGTTCCAACAAAATCTCTCATAATTTTTAGCACCTCTATTAGATCCTGAACAATGTCAGCTTCTCCAATCTCTCAATGTAGACCGCTATCATCCTGATAAATTTCCTCCATCGTCTTTCACGGACTCTTATATCTTGTCAAAGTGCGTTGCTCCAAATTGCACACAATACTTGAGCGGACGCCTAATTATTGATTTGTAAAGGTGTAGCATGACTTCATTATTATTGCATTTGGTGTCCTGATTTGCAATGGCGAGTTATCCTACACATTCTCTTCACTAAAAGAGTCGTAGGGGAAACATTCCTTCAGTTAGAAAAAGCTCTATTCACTCACTGCATCCTATCTTTTAGTAAATTATATCTTCACATTACCATTTACTTGCTACCATATGCTTCTATTTTGTAAACAAAATAGTTTTGCAATAATTAATCAGATGCTTCTTGGAAGTCCGTATACACAGCATCTGGTGGTTGCATATGACTTCTGTTTAGTTGTATGTAGGCAGTAATCATTAAGCGAGGATTTACTTGAGCCCCTATAAATAAACTCAAACTGCAGCTATGGTTATTGAGGTTAAAATATATATTCTTGTAATGTGTAACTCCGTATATACCAGCTTAGAAACTGTGTATATATTGGCTCCTTATCTACCGTTCGCCCAATGGCCTACTAGTATAGAACATGATAGGAAAGGCATTTTTCCCAAAGATAGAGGTTGAAAGCTAAAATTATCTTTTCAAACAGTAGACCATAATTCTAACAGTATTATGAGGTTTACAGTATTGTTATGACTTGGCACAATGTCTTTTAATTTGGGTAACATGAATTTCTGAAGTCCGCCTGACAACAGGGGGCCGTTAAGGATGAATGGAAAGCCCAGATTGTTCTGTTGGATACAAGGTGCCAGGTATTCACACTTTGAGACGATGGCAGTATCATGTGACATATGGTCACATGTCTAGTCTCCAAAGTCCAAGCAAGGTATTGAGAATGTGGAGTTGTGAACAGTTATGCTTTCAACTGTCTATTGATTTATAATAATAATATACATCTGGAATGTCATGAATAGCTAATCAGCATTTCTGCCTGGATGCAAAGCTCATGTGATTCATGTTATCGTGGAAATGAGTTTTAAGAGGAAGGGTTTCTAAGATATTCCCAAAACTCACAAAGTTAGTTGATCAGGATGCATGAAAGAGAAAATAACTTGACCCTGAAAGTGTCTATGGCTTGCTGCACAGAAATGTGGTTGGGAGTCTGCACTCAAATTGAAAAGATCAAATTTGTAATAATTGGAAACAAGAATTGAGAGTTCGCCTACATTACAGAAAAATTCACAGAATTATTATGGTGCAGGAGACCAATCATGCCAGCATTGTCTAAAGTGAAGGAATAAATCCTCATTGTGAAAGGCAGTTCTAGGGTTAAATATTATCTGGCTACAAAAGGAATGGAAATAAATACATGAGAGCCATGAATTACTTTGGCGATTGTCTTGGAATTTCAAATGACTGCTTATGAGACAGTATAACGTACACCCATGAAGTGGGTTTTCAGCTGTGGTAAAAAGTAGAAAATTCTGTATCCTAAAGTATCAGCAACCTACAAAAACAGAGTTTAGTCAACATTATTTTCAATCTGTTACAGTAAAAGTCGTGTTGTGCCACCCTTTTCAGCCATCAACTTGATACTCAAATTTCTTTTGTTTTAAAAGTTATCAATCTCTATAGAGGCTGTAATGATAACCATTGTGAAAATCAACAGAAGGCAAATATGAGAAATTGGAAATGATTACTCTTCAATGTTCTCTGAGTGTGAACCATGTGACAGTGGAAGAATGAAGCGGATATGTGGACTTGGGTTACATCCCTCCCAAAAGGGAAAACTGGTTTAGTCCTGGCATTGTTATGAGCTACCAAAAGTCAAATCAGAAATAAACTATTGTGTTAGCTGGGTACTAGCTAGATGTCTATTGGTTGGATAGATTTTTTGTATGAAATCACAAGCCAGTTGATCTGTTAAGTGCCTATAGTCAGATTTATAGATTTTAAAAGGGATGGGCATTCCATGAAAGACTATAGCATAGATATAAACAGCTTATATGAAAGGTTGGTGAAGTTACAGTTGGATTCCTAGATGAGCATTATGTATGTTCAAATTCCTGAAAATGTGCAAAGGGTTCTCATGTGGATAGGTTCCTTGCTCTGATTCATGTTCAGATCTTGGAGAGGGAGACCCTGTTGTATCAGATACCTGTCCTCAGGAAATTCTCGGGAAACAATCAATTTTTCAGCCTTCATGAGGCAAAGTGACCATTCCACAGTAACACAAAGAACAGAGGATCAATAAGAGCTGGATTTTGAAATACTACAGATAATGGATGTAGGCATCTATACCAAAGAAGGATTAACAATAAAATAAGGATGTTGTTTCACATCTGGACACTACCACAGAAGACAGAAATAGAGCAAAGAAAGGATGAATGAATCCCAGAAATGGCAAAGGAACAATTATTAAGTACTTCAGGTATGAATTGAGATATAATCATATGATTAAGTGGCCAAAGCAGAAAGGCAAGATCCTCAAAATGACAAATGACAAACAGAATTCTAAGAAAGAGGATGAAGAAATGGTGAATGAAAATAAATATCAGGCACATGGAGCTTAGTTATGGGAATATTCTCAGTTTGTAGTCCTTAGTTATGCCTGCTAATTCTCATTTACTGTTTTCCTAATCTTTCTTGCCATTCCACCAGTGACAGATCCTTTCCTAAACCAATGAAACCTGCTCTTTTCCAGTTCAATGTTGACTTTCATTTGTCTCATTGTATAACCACTTTTACCCAAAATTTAATGCAATAGGATATCATTGAAACAAACACAACTCACACTGCTTCATTCAGACAGGAATGCACAGCCTGAAATAATGGAGGCAGTTAACGCTCTAAAGGAAGTTGAATAAATGCAAAAGACATTATAGGGCTATTGGGAATGAATATGGAGATGGAAGTAAAGAGCCAGCACAGGCATGATGGGTTGATTCGCCTCCTTCAGTACTGCATCATTCTATGATTCCCCAATCTCAGATAAGCATTACTTCCATCCTCATTTAACTGGAAAGATAACAAATTAAGAAAGTTCTCCTGTATTCACTGTGGGTAATTTTCTCCTTTGCTGCCCTCTGCATCTTTTCTCACTGAATATTTAAAGTGCCATCAATTATTTTTCTATTACTTTTATGATCCTTAGAAATTTGCCAACGTATTTTTTCCTCTATTGCTTTTTCTAGAAATCTATATCAAGCATCCAGCAATGTAACTGCTCCTTTCTGTCCCTAAGTGCTAATTGAATAGATTCTGTCTCTAAAACATCAGTTATGTCATAGAGTCATAAAGTCATACAGATATACAGCATGGTCATCTATGCCAATCAGATATCCTACACAAATCTAGCCCCATCTGCCAGCATTTGGCCCATATTCCTCTAAGCCCTTCCTGCTCATATACCCAGCCAGATGCCTTTTAAATGTTGTAATTGTACCAGCCTCCACCACTTCCTCTGGCAGCTCATTCTATACATGCACCACCCTCTGCATGAAAAAGTTACCCCTTAGGTCCCTTTTATATCTTTCCTCTCTGACCTTAAACCTATGCCGTCTAGTTTTGGACTGCCCCACCCTGGGGAAAACACCTTGCCTATTTACTCTGTCCATGCCCCTCATGATTTTATGAACCCCTATAAGGTCACCTCTCAGGCTCTGACACTCCAGGGAAAATAATCCCAGCCTATTCAGCTTCTCCCTATAGCTCAAACCCTCCAACCCTGGCAACATCATTATAAATCTTTTCTGAACTGTTTCTAGTTTCACAACATCCTTCCTATAGCAGGGGGACCAGAATTGCACACAATATTCCAAAAGGGGCCTAATCAATGTCCTGTACAGCTGCAACATGACCTCCCAACTCCTATATTCAGTGCACTGACCAATAAAGGCAAGCCTACTAAACACTTTCTTCACTATCCTATCTACCTGCAACTCCACTTTCAAGAAACTATGAACCTGTACTCCAAGGTCTCTTCGTTCAGCAACACTGCCCAGGACCTTACTATTAGGTGTATATGTCCTGCCCCAATTTGCCTTTCCAAAATGCAGCACCTCACATTTATCTAAACTAAACTCCATCTGCCACTCCTCGGCCCATTGGCCCATCTGATCAAGATCCCATTGTAATCTCAGGTAACCTTCTTTGCTCTCCAACTTTGGTGTCATCTGCAAACTTACTAACCAGACCTTTTACATTCACATCCAAATCATTTATATAAATGACAAAAAGCAGTGGACCCAGCACCGATCCTTGTGGCACACCAATGGCCACAGGCCTCCAGTCTAAAAAGCAACCATCTACCACCACCCTCTGTCTTCTATCTTTGAGCCTGTTCTGTATCCAAATAGCTAGTGCTCCCAGTATTCCATGTGATCTAACCTTGCTAACCAGTCTACCATGAGGAACCTTGTCGAACATCTTATTGAAGTCCACATAGATCACATCTACCACTCTGCCCTCATCACTACTTCTTCAAAAAAGACAATCAAGTTAATGAGACTTCCTACGCATAAAGCCATGTTAATTACACCTAATCAGACCTTGCCTGTCCAAATACATGTAAATCCTGTCCCTCAGGATTCCCTCCAACAACTTGCCCACCACCAGGAGTAATGCAGGTATTACTACTTTAAGGGAGGTGATGGCCTAGTGGTATTATCACTGGACTGTTAACCCAGATAATGTTCTTGGAACCTGGTGAAATCCTACCATGGTGGAATTTGTATTCAGTAAATATCTGGAACATCCTGATCCCATGAATGAATAAGGGGGAAGAAAAGGGCTTCCTTTTTAAGTTCCTGCCTCACTTCCAATTTTCTCTGCTCAGAATCTCTTCATTGTCTCTTCCTATGTCATTAGTTCTAATGTGTACAATAACCTCCTGCTTGTCTTTGAAAATATTCAACCTTTGTAGATCTGCAATATTCGCCTTGGTCAATGATGCCACACCCGTCCTGGATTTTTACCTTCCTTGTCCCTTCTGAATGACTTGGAGTCAGGAAATTTTACTTCCCATTTCTGGCCTTGTTAAAGCCAAGTCTCTGCGATACCCCAAATGGTAAATTGCTCACCAACTTTATTTGGAACACACCTCTCATTAACGCACACAAGGCTCGTTGGTTTAGCTTTCTCCTCTTTCTAATTTCTACACTAGTTAATTTTAGTTAAATTTATATACTTTTATAGTTAACACTTTACTTTAGAATCTGAAGTAGCTAAATAACTTCACTACAAATGCTCACTTAGGTACAGAAACACAACATACTATAACTGCTGGAAATCTGAAGCAAGAACAGAAATTGCTGGTAATACACACCAGGTTTGGCAGCATCTGTTAGGGAGGAAGGTAGAAGGCAGGAGAGATTAATTAATACAAGGAATGATGGCAAGGCAGAAAGAGATGTCAATAGGCAAACGAAGAAACAAAAAATGGCTCTTGATGAGGTATAAAGCAGAACTGACAATATAGCTGCAGAAACAATAAATAATGCATAAATAATGTCAGCTCCGAAGAAGAGTCGTCTAGACTCGAAACATTAGTTTGCTCTGTCTTCATGGATGCTGCCTGACCTGCTGTGATTTCCAGCACTTTTTGTTTTCAATGCATAAATAAATGGCAGGAGGGTTAATGCATTGAAGACAATGAACTCAACATTGAGTCCAGCAGGTTGTAAAGCAATTAATAAAAAAGATGAGAGTGCTCCCTGAGTTAATGCTGCATTTCACTGGAAGAGAGTAGCAAGCTGAGAATATAAAGGTCAGAATGTGGGCAGAGAATTATCTCATTTTTAATCATATGGAACTGTTCCTGATTAAAAGAGCATAAGTATGACATATTGCATAGTTATTTTATTTCATGAGTTTTTTTAAGAAATTCAATATGTACTGGATATTTGCTTGTTGTTTCAGTGTGTTGCTGAGAGTGTGAGCATATGGGACAATAATTTGATAGGATATTTAAATATTTCACGCTCAGACCAGAAAAAGCAGTGCTTGCATTAGTTTTAATGACTATAGACTATTGATGTAATGCTAATGTACATGTAAGGAAATAGTTGAGGGATTCATTAATAAGACTGAAGTTATAACATTCGTTGTTGATAGTAGAAAGAAAAAGCACTGAACTACGCTCCTGATACTTCAATCTTGTTTAATCGATCAAATTTACAATATAAAAGCTTAGTACAAAATTTATGAACCAAAGCACGGAGGTTTTGAAGTCTTGATCTACATACCTCAGTGTTCTAAACGCAAAGTCTTAAATGTATCTTTTAACAACGTGCGGCTGTGAAAGTTCGAATTAAAACTATAATTTTCTTTTAACTGTTATTAAAATGTTTCTGTAACATCAAGTATAATTATCGAGCATATAGCAGACAAAAGTGCATATATTTGACATACTACGTTGATATATTAATATGAAGAAAAGGAGCTTAATATGTATTCAGGTGCAGTGATACTATAGATCCATATCTCAAATTCTTCTCTGGGTCAATAGAAACTTTAATTACTCTGTACAGCACAAGGCAAATCAGCTGATAGTTTTATATTACAGAATAACAGAGGGTCGTTCGCGTATGGAATAAACTTCCTGAGGAAGTGGTGGATATAGATACAATTACAACATTTAAAATGTATTTGGATAAGTACATGAATAGGCAAGGTTTGGAGGGATATGGGCCAGGA
Organism: Rhincodon typus; assembly: GCF_021869965.1. Classification (NCBI taxonomy): domain Eukaryota; kingdom Metazoa; phylum Chordata; class Chondrichthyes; order Orectolobiformes; family Rhincodontidae; genus Rhincodon; species Rhincodon typus. The sequence continues at coordinate 26,077,765 of NC_063337.1, read as the reverse complement.
GCAGGCAGATTTGTTTGTTGTTCATTCGCAGGATGAGGACGTCACTGGCCAGACCAGCATTTATTACCCATTTCCAATTGACCAGAGGGCAGTTATGAGTCAACCATATTGCTGTGGGTCTGGAGTCAAATATAGGCCAGCCGTTTCCTTCCCTAAAGGACATTAGGAGGGACTACAAGGTGCAGGGCTGGATGAACACAGCAGGCCAAGCAGCATCATAGGAGCAGAGAGGCTGACGTTTCGGGCCTAGACCCTTCATCAGAAAACTAGTTTAGTTTGGGATTATGCTCAGCATGGACTGGTTGGACTGAAGGGTCTGTTTCCATGCTGTATGACTCTATGACGTTATGATTCTATGCATCAGCCTGTGTTCAGAGACCTGTTCTTGCTGCTGACTATGCAATATCACCTGTACCACCTGTACTTATGCGACTCTCACATTCAGCTTTCCTTCCTGCTAAGTTAGTGTCATTCAGAGTTGAAAAGCATTCATCAGTAAATTTCCAAAACTTTTTTAGGGGACTTGCAATGTTTATTTTTGCACCACCTTGGCTTTATGGTGGTCAATTCTCTGATGAAGTTGTAAGGAAATTTTTCATAGGCTGATTTCATGCAAAATCACTGGCGACATGAGCCTATCTCTTGCAGAAGTGAGTAACATCTGGAGATCAAGAGCATCAATTTGACTATAAAAAGTTAGATTAACACTGCTTCATTTTAACGAAAATTTGTTTTTAAAAATGCACTGTTAAAGCCCATTCACAACATTTTGGTTACGGCTAGATGCAGCAGCATTGGTGTCAAGAACAAGAACCATTTCACAGGATGGAACTGTATGCACCATACTGGAGGGAGGCACTGGCAGAGCACTCTCATTATGTTAAAACTTCAATGCTTAGAAATGGGATGGGAAGATTTCCACCCCACAAGTATAAAAATTAGGCTGGGTGGGTGAGCCATTTCCTTTGTAATCCACGTTTGACACACACCCCCCAATAGATTTGCACTCCATGTGGTGTTCAACCAAAGAAATTGAAACTGTTTTCTTTAAGGAATGGTGTTCCTTTTCTCCTTGGCAATAGGCTTGGCCCTTAAGTAGTTTTACACTCCAATTTCATGCTGGTCGAAAGCTCAAATCACTTCACAAAGGTACTAAAATTGGAAGTGTGATCTAACACAACCGTAATAATAAGACAAGAATTAAATGCAGAAGATCAATTTTATTATCAGCTCTGAACAATAAATCCATGAAAGTATTGTTGGTAATTTAGTTAGTCTGTTGCTTCCAACTCTGTTAATGCAATGTAAAAATAGCAGAGAATTACCATGTATGTATGGTAAGCATTCATCCACTAATGTTGGCATTAGCAGTTTTCCAACCTTAGTCATTCAAGTTATATAAATGGACTACATAGACCAACTAAACCACATTGGATGCTTCTCCTGGGACCTCAGCTCAACTACCACTGAAAGCTATCAATGTCTTTGTGATCTCCAGAATTATACTGACTTCTAGTCAACCTCCCAATCTACACCAGCAAACTTTGTTTCATCCAACACTGTGCCACACAAGGTTCTACTTACCAACCTACACAGGCTATCAATCCCTAGGAATGTCACCTCTAGTTAGATCTATTTTAGAAGTTTCAATCATAGAATATCCAGTCACATGATATCAAATAATTTTACAATGCAGAAAAGAAATGAATAGTCTACTTGAAAGTGTCCTAGATGTCTATTTCCTCATTTGGGTGTCAGTCATGAGAAGTTGATTTTTAACTTTTATATCTCATCTGAGATTGATTGCCTGGATGCCTAAGACAGAAAGCATTGCACTCCTTAACAACACTGTCACCTCATTCAAAGCTCATAACGATAAGGTTCAAATTATCTGCAGATTCTTAAAACTTGCTGACTTATCATAGTTCCATTTTCCTTTGTACAGTTTTTATTTTATAATTTGTACCTCTAAAAATTGGCAGTCAGTGGCATAATTTATTATGCTGTTGAAAATCATAGTGCACTTCTGTTATAATTGTTTCAGGCACATCAAATATTACAGGAGAAAAATAGGCCTTTGATATGTATTGTGGACTCTATCCAAGCCACATCACAGGTTGCGTGGTGTTTCCATTAATATGCAAAATGCAGAAACAATTTGGATGGTATGATGTCTGATGAATTTGGTAAACCTCATTTGGGATAGGTATTAATTAGTACCCAGCCATGAACAAAGTACAGATGTACACTTCCCCGGGGTTACCAGCAGCAGCATTCAGGAGGTCAAATGTACATCTGGGATGGTCCTGGGGAATCCCATTTCAGTCTTAAAATTTTCATTCTTACTTGGAATTTGTTCTTGGCTGGCTTTATCCATCCCTATCTCTGTAACTTCTTCCAACCCTACCAAACCTCTACTCAGTTCCTCTGACTTTGACATTGAACAACACAGGAGGCCATTCCATCTATTGTACACTCATGTTAGTCCATGAACAGCTACCTAACTTTATTCCACCTTCCTGTGATCCGCAGCTCTGCAGATCACAGCTCTTCTGGAAAACATCCAAGCATTTTATACCATGTTCTGTGGCAATGAGTTCCAGGAATACTATACTTTGGGTGAAAAATGTATCATCATCTCCCCTTGAAGTCTTCCACAATTATTTCACATCTCTGCTCCACTGTTCCCTACCTCTCTGCTCAGCTAAATAAGTCCTCCATATTTACTCAATCTAGGCCCATCATAATTTTGTACACCTCAATTAAGTTACCCTTCAATCTTCTCTGTTCCATGGAAAACAATACCAGCCTATCCATCATTCCTCATGGCTATAATTCTACAGTCCTGGCAACATCCTAGTAAATCTCTTTTGTATCCAGTGAAATCGCAAATTTCCTATAAAGGGGTGACTAGAACTGTATGAAGTCTTCAAGCTGTAGTTGAACTGATGTTATATACAGCTCCATCAAACCCTCCATGCTCTTTTAATTGCTGCCTCTGCTAATAAAGGACAACATGTCTGAGACTCAGCAATCACATTTAAAGGAAGTTATCTTAAGAGAGCGGAGTGGGTTTTTAAATTTAAGGGTCTTGCAGCTCAGGTAGTAGCACCTTTGCCTCTGACCTAGAATACTCCACGTTCGATTCCTAGTAGAGGACTTGCTGGTATCAGAGAAAGCAGATAAGTTAGTACATTCGTGTGTATGTCTTGCCTGGAGAGATGGGGGATGTTAGCAAAGGGGAAGGGAGAGCATCCTGATGTGAAACCACCACCAAATCGAACATTGTTGGAGATCAACTAGAATTGTGGTGACCCCATGAGAAAAGCTGAATGATTCTTAAACTCACCAAATATCAATTCCATTGAAATACCGGGCTTTAACTAATTTTAACATAGTTTGTCTCCGTTTCCAGTTCCTTTTTAAATTCTGCACTTTATCTCGATTTTCAAAATGTCAAAACTTCCCTGGGTTAACCCTGCTCAAGAAATTAACACCTTGATGTCCGTCTATATTGTAAGTGACATCGACCAGTCTGGAATCAACAAAAACAATACTAATCATCTAAGTTTTTTTTAAGAATTCATGTAAAAGATTTAGATTTTTTTAAAGTTCAACTAATTATTGTACCACATGTCTGATTCGGACACTAGCAGCTGGCTACAAAGCTTTAGATAGCGGGTTTGTAAAATCATCAGAGGAAGCCGAGTACATTTCATTGTGCTGCCCCTGAATCACTTGAGTGAGAATTTGCATTAAAACTTACGCTTTTTTGCCGCAGATAGACTTACGATACCAGTTCCTACAAGTGCTGAAGTATTTCTTTTTGGTCCCAGCCACTTGCTGAAGGGCGCACACATTAGGTCTGCAAACAGAGAGGGAGAGAAAAGAAAAGGTCTAAAGTGAACCAAGCGACTGAAGTGGTATAAAAATATTGCAAATTAGACATTGAGTATGCAGGAGGCTCGGTTATAGTCACTTTACTAAATTACCCAGAAAAGTTGCAACACTAATACAGCAGTTTTGTTTTGAGGTTGGTCATTTTTATAGTGAGCACATTCTCAATGTGTAATTTCATGGATTTCTGGACCTGTCACTTTCATTTTCAAAATAAAAATTTACTTACCCTTTATCCTTCGCTCTGATTCGACTGTGAGACAGTATCTTGTCATAGTAAGATGACTCGGTTTGATCAAAGGATGTTACAACAAAGAGAATGAAGGTGCTTAAAAACAAGAGCTTCATGTTGGCTGCTTTGTCACCTTCTCAGCGGTGAAATTGGAGTGGACAAGAAGAAAAGTAACTGGCAGCTTTTATACAACAGCTGAGCCCGAAGGAGGATCAGCCCAGATAGACATACCATTACGGTTCAGGAGCAAAGTGACTGTGGATCACATCCAAAGCGGTAAAATACAGACTTCCATATCAAACTCCAGCCGGTTAGCCAAAAGCATGAGTCATGAAAGTTAGTGAGAAAGTCTGACGTCCATTAAAATGAATATAACCATTTGAAATTAACGTTCCAGGCAGGACATTTGCCCACATCCTTTTTTTTGAAAAAAAAGGAATGTTTGCTTTTGTTTTGCCTTGTTCAAGTGGAAATTCATTCACCAATCTACCACCTCAACACAATTATTAATTGCATAAGTGAGTTTCCTTCTGAAAAGCTGCAGCAAATTCCAGGGATTTGTGTTTCCCCTGTGCGTGTGTGAGAGAGAGATTAACTCAACTCAGTCTAACTTTGTTTACTGTGACTTCCATTGATTAAATTTGAAGGTGACTAACTTCATCAGACTACAGTGTTTAAGTATCCAACTCGCTGTGTTCATTTCTATTGTCTTTCATTAACACGTTTTAACTAATTTCAGGAACCCCGTTCTTCACCATGTGTTACAGGAGCTGTGCCCTTTTTAACCAAGGACAAAAAAAAAAGCCACTAAATAAAGAACTATATAAGTCATACAGCATTTTTAGGCTTTTGCGAACTTAAAAGTACCCTTGCGGTAGAAATAACTGCAATTTTGCGCGTTGTACAAATATTACATTTTCTTTTGCATTTTTCAAAAAGATTCCTTCGTCTCCGAAACATTTTGGAAGTTTTATTGCAGCAGAGATGCTAAATTCGTGTGGTTTGGTTTTATCTCAAGTGATTGTTCAAGAATGCTACTGGAATTTCAATTTTCACCTTTCTCAGCGTAATCCTTATTGCAAATTCTAAGACCTTTCATCTTCATTCCACAATAGTAGAATGCATCCAAAGTTTGAATCTGCTACCCTCTAGTGTCTGAATTTAATATTGAAGCTTGATTCCTCGCACTTGCACTTCATGTTGTAGCTTTAATGCTATGTTTGGCTGACTGATACGGGATTGATTGGGAGAGATTAACATTGATGGCAAATTAATAATAGGAAATACAGAAATGGCAGATGAATTGAACAGATATTGTTCATCAGTTTCTTGCTGAAGATTCAAATAACATCACAGAAATAATTGTGAACCAGGAGTTGAGAGAGACAGAGGAATTTAAAACTATAAATTCAACAGGCAAAAAGACACTTACAAATTACTAGAATTAAAGAAGGCTGAGAAGTCCCCAGGTCCTGATAGATCTCAGTTCAGTGTCAGAAAAGAAGTCACAGCTGTGATAGATCCATTTGTCTTAATTTTCAAAGAAAATGCCCCATTAGATTGGAAAATTTCAAATGAAACTCCTCTCTTCAAGAAAGGAGAGAGACAGAACTCAAGAATCTAAAGGGTCAGCTAGTTTAACAACTTTAATCAGGAAAAGGATGGAACCTAAAACTAAGGAAGTAATAGCAGACACTTTAGAAGATCTAAATTTAATCAGGCAGAGAGACTTGGTTTAATGAAAGGGAAATGATGTTTGACTAATTTATTGGAGTTCTTTGAGGAAGTAACAAAGAGGGTGGACAAAGGGATCTCATGGATGTGTTTCACTTAGATTTCGAGAAGGCAATGGTGATATCTTTGAATATCAAGGAGAGATGGTTAGATTCTGTCTTGTTTGAAATGGCATAACCTGGCACTTGTGTGGCAAAGTATTACTTTCTACTTATCAGTCCAAGCTTGGATGTTGTCCAGGTCTTGCGGTATATGGTCATGGACTGCTTTAGCTTTGAAGAGTGGCAAATGGTGCTAGACATTTCGTAATCATCAGCAAGCATCTCTGCATCTGACCTTATGATGGAGGGAAGGTCATTGATGAAGCAGCTGAAGGTGGATAGGTCTAGGACATGACCCTGAGAAAGTCCTGCAATGATGTGCTGGAGCTGAGGTGATTATCCTTCAATAGCCACAATGATCTTCCTTTGAGTTAGGTATGACTAAGTGGGGACTATCGCCCAGATTCTCATTTACTCTAGTTTTTCTAGGGCTCCTGTTGTATTTTACATCTTGGATACATGCAGAGATGACACACCAGGTTCTATGCGAGTAAGGATTTTGTTGAAATACTAAAACGACTGTTTCCACACTTATAGCTGTTTGTTCAATTTCATTTTCTCATTGATCGCAGCCAGGTTTAACTAATCACGCATAGTGAGGAGAAGAATCAACAGAACACATAGTGAAATACTAAATAATTGAACAACTGAAAATTACACTTCCTTCTCCCATGTAAGTGTTCAAGACTGAACAAGATTGCTCACAACCTTGTTGTCATACTAGTCCCTAAGATGAGCTTCTGACCATATATCCGTGGCATCACTAATCTATTTATAGTAACATCTATTTCTCCAATAACGTTATGCAACTATGCCCCTGCCACTACAAATCCACTTGAAACCATCAGCTATACCTTAGTTATGGCTAGAACTTATTATTTAACACATTCCTGGTGAACCTCCAAAATCCTACTCTTTGGCAGTTATACAAATCTCTGTTCCGTGTGTCACAACAAGTCCTCAAATTAGCTCCTGGTCAAGCAGCACCTCAATTTTAAAATACTAATCCTTATCTTCAAATCCTTCCATGACCCCCCTCCCTACCTATATCTGTAATCTCCTTCAGCCTCACAACACTCCAAAATATCAAAATTCCTCTGATTTCAGTCTCTTGGGCATCACTGATTTTAATTGCTCCACCATTGGTGGGAGTGTTCAGCTGCCTAGATGTAAGCTCTTGATTTCCCTCCTAAAACATTCCCAGCTCTCCATCTCTCTTTCCTCCTCAGGACACTCCTTCAAATTTATTGATTTGACCAATTATTTGACCATTTGTCTTAGTATTGTCTTCTGTTGTTCTGTGTCAAATTTTGCCTTCCTGTGAACTTTCTGGGGATATTTTATTCTGTTGAAGGTGTTATATTAATACCAGTTGTTATTGCATTTGTACTTACTCTCTACCCAGCATGGATTATCTGGTAAGGCATAGCCTGCATAAGTCTAACTCATCTCCAAGTCTTGTACCATCTTGATTTGGATGCTCATAATCCTTCCTTCATTGAGTTGCACATGCACCATTGTGGGAATGCACTGATCCTCAGAGGAGCAGCAATTTAATGCAACAATCACCCTTCAAAGCAAATAAGAATGGTCAACAAATGTAGTTCTGCCTATGAGGCCCACAAGACAAGAATCATATTTTAAAACGAAAATTTTTAAAAATAAAATCATTGTATAAAAATCTACAATATGTACAGTGCAAACAGCAACGTCACAATTGTAGGTTTTCTAATATGATTGTTCACCTTCATTGCTGTAGGTGGAAAGTTATTCAAGCCAATAATGCAGAAAATATATCCATTGCTTGTAACTTGTTAGCTTCTTTGCAGTGGAAGGGGAGAATTTAAAGGCTCATGAAGATTAAGTTTAAGATTAAAGGTTGTTAAGAGTGTATCCTTGCTGAATCAGTAATTTGAATCAACCTGTTGGTACATGTTATATTTCTGATGTAAGTTGGACTTGTACCTTGACCTTACAGCCGAGGAGAGCGGGAGGGCAACCACTGTAACTAAAAGTTTAATGATGGCTTATCCTAAATGGGATCTTATGCTGCAGTGGTGGTGTTCTTAACTCTCAACCAGAAAATCCAAATCCAAGTTCCACCTGTTCTGGAGGCATGTCAAAGGATGTCCAGTTATTTGTTGGAATGCCACAGAAATGGAAAATTAGGGCCACGTTTTCTGAGATATTGAAAGTAAATTCATTTGTGAAAATGGACTTGCAGCAATGACCAATATTTGCATTCTTCACAGTGCACCATGAACATAAAATGTAATACTATGATGGATCGTGACATTTATTACAACAATCATTAACATGAATATAATTCATTATTTTAGTGCCTGTCTCCAGATCCACAATATTGCAAGCTTATTCACATTAAAATAAAAACCTTTCAGTGTGTTAACTTTGATCTCAAATGTCAATTATGATCTGGCCCAGATTCTTCTAGTACATACCTAATAGCCTCAGTATTTATAGCAGGATTAAAGTTAATTGTACCAATCTTCAATAACTGGTTAAGTTCACCATATTTTAAACCTAGGCCTGAATTTGCTAACTGGCATGAGGGTCAGTCAGAAACAATACAATTTTCCACCAGTGGCTAAAATGATGTAGAAATTTTGCTGGTCAGAAAATTAGCTCAACATTGCCTTACTTATCCTTAATACCTAATCTGGTACACTGTCATATAATTTAAAATTAAAGGAAGGCCTAATAACCTCCTTGGTTCCTTTAGTGGTTACACTGTTATTTTTTATGAGACATGTCTTCATTTCTTTGTATTTTATGTGAAAATGTTCTTAAGTTCTTTGGAAAATATTTCCAGCGTGGCTGCAAAATCGCATGTGTTTTTAATAGAAATAAGATTTTATTTTACCTGGATTTCTGTTTGGTTTAAATAAAAAGGAAAATTTTGTTATTCCTGACCTACGATCCAAAGATCCCACAGTTATTCCATCAAAAGTCCTCTAAATCCCTCCAGACTCAGGATAATGGATACAGCCAATGGCAAAACACCATGTGATTTGCCTGTACTTCAAGTCTTTTGCTTTGTATGGCATGCTTTCACTTAATATTTAAAAAGGTACCAATGCTAAAAAGTTTTTTTTTGCAACTGCAAGCTGACAAAATGGCTTTTATACTTTTGTCTGTGCATGTGCGCATGGTGACCATATGGAGGTTTATAAAATCATGAGGGGTCTAGATAAGGTGAATGGCAGGTGATTTTTCTCTTGGGTGAGGGACTTCATGACTAGTGGCCAAATTTTTAAGGTGAGAGGAGAAATATTTAAAAAAAACACGAGGGGCAACATTTTTACACAGAGAGTGGTTCGTGTGTGGAATAAACTTCCAGAGAAAGTGGTGGACGCGGGTACAGTTACAACATTTAAAAGACATTTAGATAAGTACATGAATAGGAAAGGTTTGGAGGAATATGGCCCAAGCGCAGGCAGGTGGGACTGGTTTAGTTTGGAATTATAGTCAGCATGGACTGGTTGGCCCGAAGGGTCTGTTTCCATTCTCAATGACTCTATGACTCTATGTAGTACAGAAGAAAAAATCTAGGCAAACTATTACAGTTAATTATTGACATCTCTGGACACTATGGGCAATTTAGCATGGCCAATCCACCTAAGCTCCACATCTTTGGACTGTGGGAGGAAACCGAAGCAGACAGGAGAGAATATGCAAAATTCACCCAGTTAGTCGCCTAAGGGTGGAATCAAACCCAGGTCCCTGGCACCCATCAGAGGCAGATATCCCACAAGAATTAGCTCAGGGTTTAGAGCTTGTTCTCCAGGCTTCACAATCTGTGACTGTAACTAAGCAAAAGGTTCACTCCATTCCATGTTCCCAGAGCATTCTAAGGGTGTGAAAGATTATAACACTCCTGGATGGGTAGTTTTGATGGCCTCTCTCCTTCTGCGGTTTTCTACAATTGCATGTTCCCATGAATGCCTCAGAGATGAGATATTGCTATGGTAAGCTGCATGGATATGAACATTTTGATAGGGTATCAGTTATGGATGTAATGTACTTGCCACAGTTACAGATTTGTACATAGGACTGTTAAATAATTCTGAAAAAAATTAGTACCCAGGCCTTAATTAAATTAATGCTGAATGAAATCTTCAAGGTGAGAGCATACAGAAATTCCTCAGTTAAATACACCTGTCAACATCATCAATTGTTCAAAAGTTAAGTATTTTATCACACATTGTCATAAATTCATGAGCAGGCAAGATCCAATCTGAAGAAGAGTCACTGGACTTGAAACGTTAACTCTGTTTTCTCTTCACAGATGTTGCCAGAACTGCTGAGTTTCTCCAGGAAATTTCTGCTTTTGTTTAAGATCCTGTTTGAATTTGCGTTTCAGTCACATTTGCTAATGGCATGGTAAGAAAAACAACGAGAAAGTGCAAGATTAGTATTACTTCAAGGGATAATGGTTATTCTTTCTGTTGGTTGTGCACAATATTGATCGCTGTTTACAAAGGTTCAAGCATAAAAGTTACCATAAAGCTATGTCACATATTAACGAATTAGGTTAAAGTCCTGAACCTGAAATATATTGATCTCATGTTACTCAAAATTTTACTCTTGTGAGTAAAAATTCTCTAATTTCTATTACATCATTAATGGACTGTGTAAAATTCTTACATTTTCTTTTTTAATAATGTACTAGTTTGAATGGATAAACATGTAGTTAAATCAGCGAAAGAGTAAATATCCTCCTAAGATTTAATTTTGGGAACCTGAACTACTGGTGGAGAGGCTGTCTTATAAGCTGTACACGTTGGATAACATGAGCATTACACAACCTGCTCTTTCTGGTATTTTTTGGGGGCTGTAATGTTTATCTACTGCCACCCAGTGTACATTAACATTAGGCTGGAGATATTTTAATCTTATATTCAACAAGCTAAATTTGTGATGGTTTTAGGTTCCCAGCTACTGTCAATACCGGGCAAGTGAAATTCTAGAGTGAAACCTGGCTTGTTAGATTCTAACTGCAATTTTTTAAAATTGTGTAAGTCAATTACAGAACAATTCACTTTTAATACAAAGAAAGAGATGTGTTTTAAACAAAGAAATATGAATTATATTATATTAGACAAAAGATCGGAAAAACCATATTACAGACACCAGAGAAAAAGAAATCAGCTCCACACTATTCCTTTTACCTCATAAAATTTTGAAAAACATCCAAACCCCACTGAAGAGTCACCACCATCACCGCACTAAAGCTTCTCAGTCAGAATGGTGCAAACATAATCGGTTTCCTTTTGGCAAATTTCTACGTGTTCATTAGATGCTATTTTCCTTCAGTTAGATCTCTCCCTAAAACACCTAAAACAAACTAAACTGATTATTATTTTAACATCAGGACAAACACATGCATTTCCTAAACTCAACTTTGAGCAGTTCTCTTGCCAAATTTCTCACTCAACAGTTTAAAACTTCAGCCTCCACTCCATAGTACACCTATATGCTGACTGACTGACTCTCTGGAATAAACACAGAGAATACTGGAGAATCTCAGCAGGTCTGTCCACATCTGTGAAGACCAAAGCAAAGTTAATATTTTGAGTCCAATATGAGGAAGAGTCATGCCAAACTTGAAACAGTGACTGTTTTTCTTTCCACAGGTGTTGTCAGACCTGCTGCGTTTCACTAGCATTTTCTATGTTTGTTTTAGATTTCCAGCATTTTGTTTTTATTTTGACTTTCTGGATTGTTCTGTCTCTCTGTGTCACTGGATGACTATTGCTAGCAACAGCCCAGATTTTGTAACTCCTAACTTTTAGTTTAAAATGCATTGAAATGCTAACCACATCTCTAATTCAAGGTTGTAAAACTTCATTAATTAAAATGCATTTAAACAAAATATTCTTCCAGGTTCTTTGGCACCAAGGCCCCAAGTTCAAAACTAAAACATTAAAAATGACTGACCATGTCCAGTCCTCACCCTGATTAACACACAAAATACAGTAAATAAATTAAACTTAAGCATTGTTATGAACATATGAACTTAGGAACAAGGAACAATTTTAGGTCAATCGGCCCTATAAGAATGTTCTGCCTTTCAGTGAGATTGTGGCTATTCTGATGTTTGCTTTAACTCTACATTCCTGTATACCTCTGAAAATCTCAATTGCATTGGTAAGCAAGAATCTGTCTACCTTTACCTTAAAAATATTTAAATATTCTGAATCCACTGCCTTTTGAGAAAGAGAATTCCAAAGACTCACAACTCTCTAAAAGAAAAGTAATGTTTCCTTATCTCCGTCATAAAGGGGTGATCTCTTATTTTTAAACTGTGACCTCTAGTACTGGATTCTCCCATGAGAGGAAACATCCACTCAGTCAAGTCCCCTCAGAATCATGTTATGTTTAAATTAAGTCACCTCTGGCTCCTTCTAAACTCCAGAGGATATAGGCCTAGTCTGTCTAGCTTTTCCTCATAAGGTAAAAGGTAATCCACTCAGTCCAGCCATTAGTCTAGTAGATCTTCTCTGAACTGTTTCCAATGCATTTACATCCTTCTGTAAGTACAATGACCAGTACAGGACACAGTACTCCAGATGTGGTCTCACCAAGGCCAGCTGAAGCATAACTTGCCTACTCTTGAATTCAATTCTCCTCACAATAAACATAACATTCTATGAACTTCCCTGACTTACTTTACTTGCTGTACCTGCATTCTGAACTTCTTCAATTCATGCACTATGATACTGTTATCTTCCTGTATCTCAGAGCTCTGTAGCTCTAACCATTTAGATAATAAGCTTTTTTAATTCTTTATGCCAAAAATGGGCAATTTTGCATGTCATTTGATCCATTTGCCAGATCTTTGCCCACTCCCTTAATCTATCTATATCACTTTCTATGTTCCATGTGTCCTCTACGTAGAAACATAGAAAATAGGAGCAGGAGCAAGACTTGCAGCACTTTGACCCTGGTCCACCGTTCATTATGATCACAGTAGATCATCCAACTCAATAGCCTATTCCTGCTTTTCCCCCACATTCATTGATCCCTTTAGCCTCACGTGCTATATTTCACTTCTTCTTGAACTCATACTATGTTTTGGCTTTGTCTGCTTTCTGCTTTCTGCTTTCTTCACAATTCAATTTCCCACCTGTCATCAGCAAATTTAGTTACCAGATCCTTTCCTCTTAAACATTTATATCAATTGTGAAGAGTTGAATCCCCAGCATCAAACTCCGTGGCACACCACTAGTGACATCCTGCCAGCCTGACAAGAACATACTTATTCTTACTCTCTGTTTCCTGTTAACAAGTTAATCTTCTATCATTGCCAATATGTTACCCTATGCTATGAGCTTTCATTTTCTACAATAATCTTTGATGTGGCACCCTATCAAATAGGTTTTGGAAATCTAAGTACAATACATCCACAGGTTCCTTTTATCTACAGCACAAGTTACTTCTTCAAAGTACTCCTGTAAATTAGTTAAACATGATTTCCCTTTGACAAAACCATATTGAGTCTGTTTGATTATCTCAAACTTATTCAAGTGTCCTGTTATAACGTCTTTAGTATTAACTTATATAATTTTCCCTCTGACAGATATTAAGCTAATTGGCCTATAGGTTCCCGCTTTCTGCCTTCATCCCTTTTTGAAAAAAATGGAGTTACATTAATTACTTTCCAATCTAATGGAACGATTCCTGAATCTAATGAAGGTGCCTATGGACTACTCTACTCAGTGTCTTCTTTTCATTTTCATTTTTTTAACTCAGACGAGCTGTAGCCAAAGGCTGTGTACAAATGAAGTTTCAGCCAATTACAAGTGAATGGTTGATCTGTACAATAGAGACCAGTTATCCACGACAAAGGCTTTCTGCCTGCCAACAACTATATGTTTGGCTTTCAGGTAGCTTGTGGGCTGTGAACAAGATAGGGAGAAGCTATCAGATCTCTGTAAGCTAAGGAGCTGTCACTGTCTCTGCAATAAGAAAAACACTTCAAGTCTGAAGAACACCAGTTTATTTTTTTCCTTCAGCAGTTGCTTTAAGTAGTGACTTTTCAATATCGAGCCAGGGACCATTATATGGGTGACCAGTCATCCTGTGCCTCCTGAAAACAATTGAGGGTATCCAGGGAAAGTGTTTGGATGATCTCAAGAATCATCTCAGCAAATCTTCTGTGGGATCACTGAACTCCATTCTCAGGTTTACCCTGTGTCCATAACACCCATGACTTTGAGCCAGCAACACAGAAGGAATAGTGATATATTTCCAAGTTAGGATGGTGAGTGGGTTGGAAGGGCCCTTGCAGAGGTCGCATTCCATGTATCTGCTGCCTCTGATATTCTAGATGTAGTGGTCATGGGTTTGGAAGGTGCTGACTAAAAATCCTTGTTAAATTGTTAAATGTAGATGGTACACTGCTGCTACTAAGTGATAGAGGTGTGAAGATTTATGGAAATGTTGCCAATCAAATGGCAATTTGTCCTGGTTGGTGTCAAGCCTTGAATGTTGCTGGAGCTGTGCTGATCCAGACAATCGGGGAGTATTACATCACAATCCCAACTTGTGCCTTTTAGGTCGTGGACAGGCTTTGGAGAATCAGGAGGTTATTCAGTGCAGGATTCCCAGCATCTGGCCTGATCTTATAACCATTGTATTTATATGGCTGGTCAAGTTCAGTTTCTTGTTAAGAGTAACCCCCCAGAATGTTTGTAGAGGAGGATTCAGTGACGGTAATGTCATTAAATATCAATGGACAATGATTAGATTCTCTCCTGTTGGAGATTGTTATCGCCTGTCATTTGTGTGGTGTGACAGTTACTTATTACTTTTTAGTCCAAGCCCAGTTGTTGTCCATATCTTGCTGCATTTGGATATGGACTGCTCAATACCTGAAGAGTTGTGAATACTGCTGAACATTGTGCAGTCATTGGCAAACATGCCCATTTCCTACTTCATGATGGAGTGACTGTCATGGATGAAGCAGCTGTTGATAGTGGGCATAGGACATAATCCTGAGACACTCCTGAAGATTGTCTTCCAACAATGACTTCTATCTTCCTTTATGCCATGTATGACTCCAACCCACAGAGAGTTTTCCCCCGATACTCATTGACTCCAGTTTTGCTAAAGCTCCTTGATGCCTCACTTGGTCAAATGTGGCCCTCTCACCTCACCTCTGGAATTCAGCTCTTTTGTCCATGTTTGAACTAATGCTGTACTGAGGTCAGGTACTGAGAGTCCCTGGCAGGACCCAAATGGGTGTTAGTGAGCAGCCTGTTGCTTAGCTAATGCTGCCTGATAGCACTATAGATGATACATTCCATTACTAATAATGATCGAAAGTACACTGATGGGAGTAATTGACAGGGTTAGATTTTTCCTGATTTTTGTTTACATGACATACCTCAGTAGTTTTCTGATGACAGTTTTGTAGCTGTACTGGAATAGCTAGGCCAGAGACACAGTATGTTTGAAGCACTACTATTGGAATGTTGTCAGGACCTGCCTTTGCTGTATCCAATGCTTTCAACGTCATGTGGAGTGAATCAAATTGCCTGAAGCCTGGCATCTGTGGTGCTGGGAATTTCTGGAGGAGACTGTGATGGATCACACACTTGGCACTTCTAGCTAAAAATTTTGCAAATGGATCAGCCTTATCTTTTGCACTGATGTTTTAGCTTATCACAGTCTTGAGGATGAGGATATTCGTGGAGTCTCAACTTCCAGTGAGTTGTTTAATGGTCCACCACCATTCATGACTGGCTGCAACAGCACTGCAGAGCTTAGATCTGATGTGTTGGTTGTGGAATCACTTTGTTCTGTCTATCTCTTGCTGCTTATGCACTTTGGTACACAAGCAGTCCTATTTGGTAGCCTCACCATGTTGGTATCATTGATTAATTTTCAGGTATATCTGGTGCTGCTCCTGACTTACCCTTCTGCACTCTCCACTGAATCAGAGTGGATCCCCTAGCTTATTGGTAATTGTTGAGTGGGTCTATTTTCAGACCATGAGATTTCAGATTGTTTTGGAGTATCATTCGACTGTTTCTAATGGCTCACCATGTCATAATGTCCAGTTTTGAGTTGCTTGATCGGTTCTAAGTCTGTCCAATTTACCACACAACAAAATCAAGTGTATCCCAAGTGTGAAGAAGGGACTAAGGGAATTAGACAGCACAAGGACTGTGTGGTGATCACTTTTACTGATACTGCCATTGACAGATGCACCTGTAGGCGGCAGATTAGTAAGGATGAGGTTAAGTAAGTTTTACCCTCTTTCATCTCCCTGCCCAGAATAGCAATTGTGTTCTTTAGGATTTGACCAGCTCAGTCAATAGTGGTGTTCCTGAGACATTCTTGGTGATAATCATTGTAATCCTCAGCCAGAATACATGCCACTGTCAGTGCTTTGTCCAAGTGATGCTTAACATGGAGGCATACTGATTTATCAGCAGAGGGTGCATACACGTGTGTTTGTATATGTGTGGGTATGTGTGTTTAGAGTGGGGGGGGGGGGGGGAGGTGTTGGGGCCTAGTGGTAAGGAGGCGGTTTCCTTGCCATGCTTCACGTGGAGCCATTAGACTTCATGGGTCCATTGTCAATGTTGAAAGCTCCCTACTGACTGTATACCACTGTGCCATCACCTCTGCTGAGTTTGCCTTGCTGGTGGGAGAGGACATACCCAGGGCTGGCAAGGGTGATGAATAGGACACTGTAAGGTACAAATCCATGAGTATGACTATGCCAAACTGCTGTTTGATCATTCTATGAGGCAGCTTTCTCAATTTTGGCACAATCTCCAAGGTATTAGTATCGAGGACATTGCCAGGCCATCAGGGGTGAGTTGGCTATTACATTTTCCAGTGTCTAGGTTGCTGCAAAGTGTTCCAGCTGGTTTCATTCCTTTTTTGATATTTTTTAGCAGTTTGCTACAACTGAATGGCCTACTAGAACATTTCAGAGGGCAGCTGATAGTCACCCATATTGTTACGTCTGAAGTCACCTATAAGACTAGATTAGATACGATGGCAGATTTCCTTCCCAAAAGAACAATGATGAAGCAGAATAAAAACTGAAAGATGATGAGGCGGATGTGTATTTATAACAATTGACAATGGCTTGATGGTTACCATTATTCTTTTAATTCCAGGTTTGCTTTGCATATTTCCAGGTGGGATTCGAACCCCAGAGCATTACCACTATACCATTGTTTTCCCTAAAAATCAACAAATACAAAATTATTAGTAGCATAAAAACATCAAACAACTGGGTTTCTCATAAATCTAAAATGAAACAAAGAACTGCAGATGCTAGAGATCTGAAACAAACATAACACAGAAGTTGCTGGAGAAACTCAGCAAGTCCGGCAGCATTTGTGAAGCGAAAACAGAGTTAACATTTCGATTTCTCAGACCCTTTTTTAGACTTGCTCTGAAGAGTCGTCACTGGACTTGAAATGTTAAGTTTGCTGAATCTTCACAAATGCTGCCAGACCTGAGTTTCTCAAGCAATTTCTGTTGCATACAAGTTAAATAGAGAAAGCATATGGTTAGCACTGTCAGCTGCTGAATAATATAATTACATTCATGTTTTGGGGTAGTGGGAACATGGAAGAGTTGCACTCTCCCGTTTCAGTTATAACAAAGTTGCTTGGTTACCGAATGCTGACAACATTTAATTGGGAGTAATTGTAATTGGAGATGGATAAATGGAAAAGCATTATTAAACCAAAAAGACTGGCAGCTGATAAGGTTTTTCTTGCTGGAATATCAGATGGAAGATTTATCTCTGGGTAATTTACAAAAAGCAACCAAGGCTAAGCTACTAGGATTAGTGGACAAGTTGAAGTTACAATTGAAAGGAAGTGTTAGGAAAGCAGACATAATTTGGGTGATTGTGAAATTTGAAAGGAGGAAAGGTAATCCTGTTGGCGATTCAATTGACTTAGTGAAAATTCAATTGCAGCTGATGAAACCTAGACAAGAAAATAAAAAGAACTCAAACTAACCAGCAAGAGAGAGATTAAAATAAAAGGTTGAACTTGAGAAAGAGAATCACTTCAGAGAAACCGTGAGAAATAAATCATTTAGGAAGCTGGAACTAAAATTGCAATGAGAACAAGAAAAGGAAAAAGAAGAGGCAGGAAAGAGAAGAGCAAGAGGGGGAATATTGGCTTAAGAAGCACGAACTAAAAAATAGCGAATTTGACTCCAGGGAATATTCGCATGAGGAAAAATCGAAGTCCAACCTAAAATAAAGTTGTGATCTGTTAAATTCATGCAAACCTTTAAAATACAATGATAGGGACACAGAGACATTTTTAAACATTTATTTTTGAACAGATACCTAAGCAGATGAGGTGGAGAAAAGAAGCTCAACACTTCTCAAGCAGTACTGGCTGGTTGGAAGAGTGGCTAAGGTTTAAATTTTACATTCTGAGGAGGCTTCATAAGGTTGTTTTCGGTGTGAATGAGTGGTTCCTGAGGTTTACAGGCAGAAATTTTAGAATATCTGCAAGTAGACATAGCAGACTCCTGGAGTTTGACAGTGAAGCAAACCAATTGTGATTGTTGGATGCAGATATGAAGAGTGAAGACTATTCAAGACCCTACTGAAATAAGTCTCTTGGAAGAATTTAAAAATTCACTTCCTCTGTCAGTAGGAGCTCACAGACCGAACCAGAAGTTTGTAAGAGCAAGGCAACCACATGAGATGCCTTACAATGTGGTTCACAAATTCAAACCCTGTTACCAAAATCCCTATAATCACATGAAGAATTGGTGGGAAGGTGAAAAAAGGCAAGTAGCCAGAGATGTGAAAACAATCGGGAACACTCTAGCATCTCTTCAGGCCAAAAAGGAACATACTGAGAGTGGAAGTGATGTATGAAATGTTTCCACTGTCTGCCCCCACCCCCCACTCTTATTGTTACAAGTTGTGGAGAAAATCCATGGGACTTATTCGGGTATACTAGATCAATGCAGAGAAATGAAATCTGAGTGACAGTACAGCAGACCAAGTTACAGTTCCACATACAGCTGTGAGACCAAGTACCGTACAAACACCAGTGTGAAAGTGGCAAAAGGAAACAAGACACCCGAGTTATGGAGGGCTCTTCTCATGAGCAAGATAACTCCTTACTCCTCAAATGCGGTTAGAAAATCTGTAAACACATTAAGGGTTACAGGAGGCACATAAACTATTTTTTCTGGGGAAGGTATGACTTTTCCATTAGAGTGTTACATGAATGTCATGGTTTTGCTGAATGGTAGTTGCAGGGTGTATATACAACTATACTTATGCATCGGATGCCCTGGAATGTGACATAACATCTGGAATCGTAACTGCTGGAATAACCCAAAGCTTACATCTAGATTAAGTTGACCTTCTCCAAGGGAACAATTTAGCAGAAGTTTTCCCAGTAGTGATGAAGAGGCCATGGGAGGTCCAGCAGACAAGAGCAAATGCAGGACATTATTTTCCAGATATAGAAACTTATCCTTTTTGTGCTATAACCTGAACAATGGCTAAACAAATTTCATTGTCAAGAAGTCCAATTTGCACCATAGACAGGCTACCTGAAACTTTTTTTGAGAATTTGGATAATCTTAAGGAAATGGTCACTAAGTCTTCTCTGAAACAGTTTGTTGAGACTTAATCAGAAATCAGTAAAGTGACACAATCAGCTCAAGGTGAAGCAAGGTGAGTTACAAAACGCTATTATATTAAAAATGGAATTGTAATGAGGAATTGGAGGCCTCCTCACAAATCTAGGATGATGATAGGATGGTGGCTCACCAGATAGTGATACCATCCAAATATCATCAAGAGATATTAAAAGTTTGTAACAAAATTCCTGAAGCAGGACATGAGAGGATCCAGAAGACTCAAGTATGTATATGCCAACATTTTTTACTAGCTAGGTCTTCAGGTTTTATTTTAAGACTAATATAGACAAAGCACATGATTATCGAAATCAGGAACTGGGTAAGATGTTAAATTATTTGTTGTGACCCTTGGTGTAGCGTGGCTAAATGACTGTAGCATTCTCCTCCCATTTCAGTCATAACATGGACACCAAATTAACACTGTGTACTGATCGATGCCATGATCTGCCTGCCCTGCATTCTTCCAGCGTCTGCTCAATGTCTGCATGTTGACACACTCATCAACGTGATCTGGAAGTGAGGATGTGCATGAGACATTGGAGGTTTAAGAACATCCAGATGGTGGATGTTACCAATCTTAATTTCATACTAAATGTTTTGAACACCATGACCACTTTTACTGTTTTTACAAAATGCAACTCAGACAAGTTAATGATCAGAGCTACAGCTAAACTGTTGAAAATACCAAAAATTTAGCTTGGTGCTTTTAAAGTTATGATCTAACACAGAAATTATTAGAAAGTATTTGTGCTTGTTCACAAAACAATATTCATTGCTCTTCAAAATAATTTATTGGATATGAAGCACTTTTGGGATAATTCTGAGAGATGTGGTAAAGTGCTGTATAAATGCCATTTTTTTAAAATACAATATACAGAAAGTTCACAACATGCTGATTTTTATTAGAAACCTGTGTGATGAATAATAGTCACTAATGTGGTTTGGTCAAAATCTAATAAAAAGTTATGTATATTATTGAACCAACAAGTCGATGCATGTAAAGTAGTGGTAGACAGGCAACATTAGTGAGAGTGATGTAGGGAATAAGAAAATGCAATCTCTTATTAAATGGAATCAAACAGTGAGCCAACATTATCATTACATTTACAGTTTGAAAAGTCCTTAATGCTTACAACAAATGTCAAGTTGGAATCTTACAGCAAGGTGCACAACAGAGGGTAGAATTTAAGGCACTTTTACTTGTTGATAAAAGAGAGAATGCAGACCTTCTTGTGGAAAGTGCCAAAGGGCTGATAGCTGTTATCATTTACTGTATTTGACAGAAGAATCCACTTGGTTTTGGTGTGCAGAATGCATTTTAAGTTCAGGAGGGCATGCACTTAATGTTCATATTATATAAATTGATGACCAGTTACTAACAGAGCAATGCAGGTTTAACCCTAGCCAAATGCAAAAGTGCATTTTATTGTTTTTTAACTACCAGGGAGTATGTAAGGAGTTAGTCCGTTTATTTTAAAGTGGTTAATGCATCTATTCAGGTTCTGAAGACAGGAACATTAAATGAGTGTGTTAACATTTATTCCCTGTTTACTCTATTGGTCAACTTCAGAGCCATGGTATTAAGTTCTGCACTGTTCATGAATGAACATGATTCAACTCTTGGTACTTCAGTTACCTAGTTTTAAGAATAAAACATTAAATCACAAAGTTAAGATGAGATTGCCACAGTAAACTGTGCAGCTCAGCTGCTGATCATAAATTACATTAAATTATATATTATAATACTGAGGCAGAAATTAGAAAATGTGTTTTTAGCCAACAGCAGTGCAATAATTATATATGACAGTTTAGCACTGATTTAGATGGTTTAGGTTTCTCTTTAAATACCAGCACCTTTGAAGGAACTTAGATTAACAGCTTTTTTAAAAAAAATACAATTCAAGTGAGGATCGCAAGTATTGAAAACATAAATTCTACCAAATTACACAAAAAAGTGATAAAATTAGTGCTAACTTTAGTATTGTATCTCATTTCCAATTTACATCAGTAACATTAAGACACCTTTTACTAAATCCTAGCTCCTGCTTCATTATTTCAGTAAAACTTAAGGCCTCTGCAAGCTGAAACTGCCAAAATTTGTCAATTATAGAACAATTCATTAATTAAAAATGAATGCACAGTGTGCTAGAATTATAAATCTTGACCTCCCTCAGTTATTTTACTGATGACCAAATGTATATATTCAGTGGAATTTGTGCAGGAATTCACTGTTCTCCTGCCAGCATTATGGATCATCAAGAAAATTCCCATGAAAATTCCAGGTGATGAGCCCTATTTTAGGGCTATGATATATTATGCAGAATTAAGATAGTTTCCTGGGTATTGGTTTAATGGTTAAAGGAACTGTTTTGGAATGACATGCAGAGTTCTTCTTCAATTGGTTTCCTGGATACTACGCAAAATTATTCATTGTTAGAACTTGGACAGCGTTTTAAAATTTATACTAAGCTATTGCACATTAAAAGACAGTGGTAGAGATCCGTATGTACATGGACATCAATAATCATTTAACCTGCACTAGTATTTTAATGTATCAGTATTTCAGTACTCATTAATGGAGCAATTTACTGTGAAGCTCTGTTCTTTGGGACTCAGACAGTTTATTCAATAGTTAAGTCAATGTGTCACTTTTGTTTCACATTAAAGTTTCTCATCCAGAGCGTATTCTGTGTCCTTGCTATAAACAGTGCTTCTTCCAAGTGATTTTCAACATACAAAATTACTAATTCATCAGTGGAGGGAAGGTAGTAGATGATAAGTAGCAAATTTCCTTACATAAATTTTATTTGATGCTGTTAGACTTCAGGGAATCCAGAGTGAATACTGAGGACATACCAAATATATCAGATAGTCCAGTAACTCCAGTATTTGTGCACTGGACATATGCCCAATATGGAGTTTCACTCCAATTTTGACTATGATTTAGACATGACTACTGCCATGTCTGAATTGTCAAGATTCTTGGTATCTCCATCTTATGTGAAGTCAGCAGGAAGACCTATCCTGTAGAGGAAAATTCATTCCTCCTGAAGTAACTTCAATCAAATTCAATAAATTAATGGAACAACTGAATGAAGGCAGCAAGTAAGGATAATGCAAGTGGTAATTGGGGAAAATAAATAATTATTTAATTTTCTAATCCTACCTCTAACCAAACATTTATAATGCAAATAAATTAATTTATAATGCACCTTCGAAGGTGTATTTCTTATGCACCAGTATTCAGGAAAATATTCATGTTGCCAAAGTTTGGGCTAGGAATTATATACAATAGATTAAGAATTTTTACGAATGTCAACATTTTAGTTAGAAATGCTGTGGACAGGGTAGGGCTTCTGCCTACTATTTGTATTTACATTAATGCTGCCCAAATTGCAGAGAGAGAAGTATTTCATTGATGGAGTAGGAACTTACACCAATAACTGCACCAGGAATTATTTCTCACATTGATCCCTATTTGAATATGACACTGTGGGACCCTGTGCAGAAAGTATACCATCAACAGTGATGGTATGACAGGAGAATGAGTTGGGGAACATGGCCTCATTGCCAACAGAAATTGTCTTTACGGACATCTTTTATTCATTCATGGGATGAGGGCGTCGCTGGCAGGGGCAGCATTTATTGCCCATCCCTAATTGCCCAGAGGGCAGTTCAGAGTCAACCACATTACTGTGGGCTTGGAGTCACATGTAGGCCAGACCAGGTAAGGATGGCAGTTTTCTTCCTAAAGGACATTAGTGAACCAGATGGGTTTTTCCAACAATTGGCAATGGATTCATGGTCATCATTAGACTCTTAATTCTATTTATTGAATTCAAATTCCACCATCTGCTGTGACAGGATTCAAACCCAGGGTCTCCATATTAACAGTCTAGCAATAATACCACTAGGCCATTGGCTCCCCATAAAGAAGCAGAAATCTGGTTGAAACAGATCAAGATCCAAGTCACTGCTTCTATGCTTGCTCTGCATCCCCAAATATTTCTGCTACAATTTCAATTTAAGACCTGAATCCTTTACTATAACATATTAACAATCTGTTGTTGTGGAACATAATACAGTACCAGATTCAAAACCAATCTTCATTCTGTTCAAAAAAATATTGTTGGAAGCTCAAGCTATAAGGAAATGTTGCAGAAATGTGGCATTTATGTACTTCAATACAGATTAAGGTGTGATCTCAATGAGGTGGCGAAAATGTTAAAATAATTTGATAGGCTAGTTATGTATATTTTAACCCCTTAATATGGGAAATAAAGAACATAATCTGAAAATGACAGCTAAGCCATTTAGCAGTGCAATTGAGAAGCAATTTACTCAGAGGGGTGGGGGATATTTGGAGCTCTTCTCCAAATTTGCTGCAGATGTTGGGACGACTGGTGACTTCAGGCTGGGAAAAATAAGTTTTTATTAGCTCAAAAAAACAAGAAATTTGTAGCAAAGGGGCAAATATAGCTGAGATATAAATCAGCAATGATTTAACTGAATGGCAGAATATGCCTGAGGAGCTGAGTGGTCTACTGATCATACTACAATGATATATTTAAGTAAATGTTTGTGCTTAGTTTTATACTATGACATTTAGCTAATGATGTTAGCAAATCCGATGCTGCACATTTGCATTGTGCTCCTGATTTGGTGCTAGGGCCAAATCATATCCAAAAAATTAGAAACGACATCAACATTTCTAGTACTGTCTCCGGCTACATACTTACAAGTGGTGTATATGCATCACCTGAAAAATAATTGACAGAATTTTATATTGAATTTTATGTCAAGCTTAGTAATGGAAAACAAGGCTAAAACATTGGGTACTACAGCTGGAATTTTGTCTTCCACTTTCAATGGCTGCAATATTTCTTAGGAAATATCAACTGTTCCTCCCTGATTTCTACCCATATAAATTAGAGATTGTCAACTACATTGTTCCAGAGTCTTCCAGACTCACGCAGGAGCATTGATAAAATAATCAATAACTTAAAGAAACAAGCATTGCTAATATGAGGGTTTACAATGTCTTCTCAATATAATTCCTTTATTATTATTCTTAAAAGCAATCTGCAAAATAAATACTATTATAATCTAGTTGTCACATAATCACCCTGTGTCACAGTCCATTGAGTTGCACTGTCTTCATTCCCTGAATCATTTGACAGAGTATCCTCTGTTGTTTCTAATGCGTGAGCACTGGTGTTGCCATCTGGAGGCTGTTTTTGCGAAAGTACATGCATCTTTTCTTCTGTTTCTGGCTTCCATGTGCTATTCACTTTTAGGTCTTTTATGTCTGAGTCAGTCTCACTCACTACCATTTGGTCCAAGTCTCTCTTACCCTCACAGTTGCTTTCTTTGTTTCTGAGAAGGCCTTCCTCTTGGGTAATTTCCTCAGAAACTGTGTAAATCCTATTGCTGTTCTGCTCTGCATTGCATGTTTTTGTTCTTTTTCGAAAGAATCCCAAATTTTTGATTGAGTCTTTAACAACACTTTTATTGTTTTGCTTTTCCTTGGATATATCAGTTGCTTTAGGCGTGGACCCATTGCTCATGTTGTTACATGCTGCCGGAGTATCTGACAATTTCGACATTGTCTTCGGATAAACTAAAGATGTCAAATCATAGAAACTTAGCTTGTTCTTCTGTTCATTTGTACACGTTATTTTCTTCGTTGACACAGTCATGTGGTCATCTGTTCGATCCTCTACCTTAAAAACTTCATTTGGATCTGAAATCCGAGATGCTGTGCTGAAGGCAGTGGCCTGTTTACCAGGAAGTTTGTTTCCTTTCAGAAGACCCAAGACTTCATAGCGGAAACTAGAAATATCCTGTTTCAGCTCCTATAACCACAGCAAAAGTCATTTATTTTAAAGTACGCAATGATGCCAAAGCACAATATTTGCTAATATTCGCTAATATTTAATATTTCAACAACATGATCTAAAAATATCTGTTTGCCAATTAACATTAAAACTTCCTTATTAGCACTCATCTACTAGATTAGTAATAATCAAGAAAACTAGACGTTTCTCAACAACACTGGGCAGTCAGCGTGCAAATGAACTTCAGGTAATAGTAGAAATAACAATGTAAAAGGTCCTCTTTAGCAGTTTATACCTAATATATTTTTCCACAGTGACTGACTTCCTGAGGCATTACAGATATAATCTATATACATCCATCAGTTGCATAGACATATTTTTAACAATTCTAAATTGGTGATGCCATGCTAGTCAATTACTTTATAATTCAGATTACTGAAGATTTCTTACTTTCATTTCCAGTAGGTAAAAGGTAGACATGGTAACAGTCTGAACTAATAGCATTTCTGTTCTTGTTAGAGATTTTACAAACTTTTTTTCTGGTGCTATTATACCATAGTTTCCTTCAACTGCTGTCAATGTTGCCGACTTTTAAATTATTGCAGCCGTCACTGCAATTCTTTTTCCAAGTACTGCATTTGGCAAACAACAGTGAGAAATTTACCTTGAAATTCTCTTCAGTCAGCCCTTCTTCAGTTTTGGCATCTCTGATCATTGCAGCAACATACCTTTTTACCAAATTCCTTATAACTTCCTGGAAGACAAAACAGGCAAAATCAGAACCAGTTCACTTTACAAATCAAAAAAAAAAGCTCAATATCAGATTGTAAGCACTTTTCAACAAATTATTATGTTAGTGCACCATTGCCATTATATTAAATATTAATCATAAACATATTAATAAAAGGTTTTCATTATATCTCTTTGGTGTACACGTGGCTAAGATGCCATTTACTTTATGAGCCGGAGATCAGAGAAATCATGGCTGTTGGGAGAAAATGCTAATTTAGTGGATGTGCACAAAAAATATATTCATCAATTATGCTGGAATAGCATTACAGTTCTTTGCTCCCAGTGATTATCATGAGTAGGGTATTCTCCATGTAAGGATTGTGCACAACCAATGGCTGCACACCCATCCATATGAACATATGAATTAGGAGGAGTAGGCCATTCTGCCCCTCAAGCTTGCTTCACCAAACAAAAAGATCATGGCTGATTTGATTGTAACCTCAAATCTGCATTCCCGCTTATTCTCAATAACGTTCCATTCAATTGCTTAACACGAATCTGTCTACCTTTGCCTT
Organism: Rhincodon typus; assembly: GCF_021869965.1. NCBI lineage: Eukaryota > Metazoa > Chordata > Chondrichthyes > Orectolobiformes > Rhincodontidae > Rhincodon > Rhincodon typus. The sequence goes on along the minus strand of NC_063337.1, from coordinate 26,050,980 downwards.
AAAAATATTCAAGGTCTTGGCTTCCATCACCTTTTCAGGGAACGAGTTGCAAAGACTTATGATTCTTAGTGGAAAAAAATTGCTTGATCTGTTTTAGATGGATGACCCCTGATTCTTAAACAGCAACCCCAAGTTCTAGATTCTCCCAAAGAAGGAAACATTCTCTCTATGATGACTCAAATGTCATATGTTTCAATCAAGTCACCTTTTACTTTTCAAACACCAGTGGTACAAGCTTAGCCTGTCCAACATTTCCTGATAACACAATCCTCCAGGCAATAGTCTGGTAAACCTTCCCTGAACTGCATCCAATCTGCCTGCATCTTCATCTTCCTTAAATAAGGTGACTAATCCGATGGACAATACTCCAGATGTGGCTTCACCAGTGCCCTAAGTAACTGAAGCATAACTTCCCTACTTTTGTATTCAACTCCACTGTGGTAAATCATAAAGATTCTATGAGCTTTCCTAATTCCTTGTTCTAAAGGGTGATCTAGTCCAGATTTATATTTCGGGGAAGACAGTGATAATATGAGTTTCTGAACTAGTAATCAAAAGGCACAGGTTACTGCTCAGATATAGAATCAAATCACAGAAGGGCAACTAGTGGGGTGAAAATTCAATTAATAATATCTGGAATTGAAAGCTAGTCTCAGTAATGGCCAATGTGAAATCATCAACTTTTGTAAAAATCCATCACCTCGTTCATTAATCCCTTCCGGGAAGGAAATCTGCCAGCCCTAGCTGTGGGGTTGGAGTCACAGATATGTCCTTGACCCTTAAATGTCTGCTGGAACGGCTGAGTATTTGAGGATGGGCAACAGGAATGAAAATAACCTCCAATCTTACATTAGAGGCTTTAATGTCGTCAGGATGAAGGCTCGTAATCAACCTGAAACATTGGGTTGGATTTTGTTCCAGTGATGCAGTCTCCCGCATTAGATGGAGAACTAGCAGGAATGTCATTAGCAGGGAAGGTTTAATGTGATTGAGTATCCATCAGCCACTTTACTAGTGCCCTGAGGCTACATGTAGGGAAATCCAACATGGCTTGCTGGGTAACCCCTGGAAAACACACCCAGCCATACAACACCAATTAATTCCCTGAGTCAGCACCAAATTCAAGAAGGCTCAAGGGAAGTGGGCAGAATCTTGGTGAAGCACCAGGAACGTCTCCTGAAGAGTCACTTTTCAGGAAGGCCTGCCACTGCACAAGCCAACAGGCAGTAGCAAGGCCATCTGCAGGGGCTTCCCCTGGAGTTAAGACCCCAACAGTGGCTGTCTTGCCTGTTGAGAATTGCTGTCCAATCAGAGGCCAGCAGGCTCACTGCCACAGGGGAAGCCTTGGTTGCTGTTCGAAGGATAGACAACAGAGTCCAGGATCACAGAGTGACCCAGACCACAGGTAAGTCATTGCTGGGAAGTGGGTGTTGCAAGGAGAGGGAGTCAGGAGAATCATCTGCAAAGAACAGGTAGGGTGACCCTTAATAGGAGCCGCTACCTAAATGTACAGTCTCTCAATCAAACACTGAGGGCTCATGGCCCATATCAATATGTCCATCTGACACTGAGTTAATCTCAATTGGCGGTGGAGAAGAAATTTTAATTAAGGGCCTTCCCTCCCAGAACTTAATTTAGGTGGAAGCGAGGCAGGGGCAGGGTTGAGGCAAGCTACCATCCTGCCTAAGTAAATGCCTTTGCCACCTCTAAGCTCACCACCAGCAAAGAGAGCACAAGTCTATCCAGTGGTTTTAAGCAGTTCACTGATGACCTGGGTTTCCCTCATCAGACCCTTCCTTCTCATAACTTAACTGAAGACAGTTTTCACGATGTCTGGAATCTGTTGCAGATACTTCCAATTCTATCCTCCTGGCTTCTGTGATAATTCTCACACTAATAGGATTCATTGAATCTAGTCATTGGCTCTATTTCTCTCTCTACAGATTCTGTTTGAGCATTTCCAGCTTTTCCTGTTTTTATTGTAGATTTCCAGCATCTGCAGCATTTTGCTTTCGAACAAATACTCAATTTCGGATCTGATGAGCAGATTGTAAATCTATGCAAAATTTCTGCAGGTTTTATTATTCAGGCTTTGTATTCTGGCATTGTATTAGCTTCTAAATTGTATTGCCATATGGTCTAACGATTGAAAGTCACGATTCTGCTCTTATTCTATTTACATAACTTGCAGTGCTCCTTAAGCTAAACATTACACTGCATTTACATAGTCCCACTAATCTAATGAATCATCAGTGCTGCAGTGTAAAAGAGGAGTGGATATCAAGCATGAAGGAGGGATGGAGAGGTGACTAAGGTGTAGATAAAGAGGTACATTTTCAGAGAATTGGTAAAAGTAGGAAAATATATTAGAAGGTAGAGGGCTCAATCATGTTATGACTGAAGGATCACTCTGGCGCAAGTGTTGCACTGGATGTAAGAATCACAGAATGATAGTTAAAAAATAAGGCACATGAAGCAATTTAGTGCTCAAGAATACTGCAGATGTAGGGTGGGGCGAGGTCAAGGAGGGCACTGAAACTACTGTAGTGTGTTGGGGGCAGAGTTGAAAGTTGAATGAATGTCAGTGCAGGGTGGAATGTGGTTACCGGAGGAGTTAGAATCTGTCTAGGGTGGAATATGGGTCACCGTCAAGTAAAAAGTGAGAGAGATCAAGTCTGGAAATGATAAAACCACAAATGAAGATTTTGTCAAGTGTAGGTAAGTGGGGTTGGAGATGGACCATGGTAGAGGTTGAAGTAAGGTGTCTTTTGGATCGGGTATATGTTCTTGCATGGGTCAGAGGTTATTCATTGATCTCAAGGGAAAGGAATGCAGTCAGGTTCTAAGATACATATTTTCAGGTGAAGCTGAAAATGTGGGTGAGGGGGGAATGAAAAGATTGTTTCAGTTGCAGAAAGTTTGAGCTACACCAACCTCAATGGTGTTGACATGTATCTCTGCTGTGATTGAATCAGTTGATTAACTCTTGGTTCTGACAGGATGTCAAATCTACTTGAAGGGCCAATGTTCATTAATATGAAGACAGTTGGCCCTGGGTGAACATTAAGCACACTACTGCAGCCCCTTGGCTACAGGATACTTGAATACGCAGCAGATCAACTGATCTCCAAACTGGAAGACTGTATGTCCATGAGGGACCTCTGGGATTATTTGCTCTCTTAACATAATGGTGACAAGGGGGCAATAATTTCTTTCATATTAAACTAGTAAAGAACACTTGTTCTAAGAATAGTCTCTTATTCTTGTGCTCTAATACCCTTGCAATAAGGTCAACATGCCATTTGCCTTCCCAATTGCTTTCTGTGCAATACATGCGAAAATTTTATGTTTCTTGTAACAGTACACCCAAGTCTCTCTGAATGTCAATACTTACAAGATTCTCAACTTTAAGAAAATATTCTGACTTTCTGTTCTTAAAGTCAAACTGAATAACCGCACTCTTCCCTTCATTAACATTCTGGGGATTACCACTGACTAGGAACTGAACTGACCAGACATATAAATACTGTGGCTACAAAAATAGGTCAGAGACTAGGAATTCTAAGATCAGTGACTCATTACCTGAGTCGTCCACCACCCACCCATACCTGTTCACCATCTACAAGGACAAGATTCCAGTGTGATGGAATACTCTCCACTTGCCTGGATGGCTACAGATCCACAACATTCACGAAATTCACAACCATCCAGGACAAAGCAGCCAGCTTGACTGGCACTTCATGCACCACCTTCACCATTAACTCCCTTCACCTACAATATAGAGTGGCAGCAGTGTGCATGAGCTACAAGATGCATTACCCCTAACTTACCAAACTTCTTTTGACAGCACCTCCCAAATCCACAACCATTACCACCTTAAAAGACAATGGGAAGAGATGCATGGGAACACCATTGCAAACATGTTTCTCTTCAAGTCATATACCATCCTCAATTGGAAGTATATCACCATTTCTTCACCGTTAATGGTCAAAATCCTGGAACTTCCATTTTAACAGCAATCTTGATGCCTTACACCCAAAAGGTTGTAGCAATTATAGAAGACAGTTCACCACCACTTTTTCCAAGGCAATTAGAGATAGGTTAAAAATACTCAGCTAATCAGTGATGCCAAATCCCATGAACAAATAAAAACAACACTTCAGCTGCTACCATATTGCCCATTCAATTAATTTCTTTGTAGCCATAATGTGGTTTCCTCACATCTTGTATTCTCACCTGGCATTGTATGATCAGAAAACTTAGATTCATTTTTAAAATTTAACTGTTGCAAAAAAAAAAACTAAATGTATTTTAAAATTTCCTTACTTGGTACTGATGATTTCGCCTCAGATTGTTAGCTGCCCTCCTCTTGAAAAGAAGATAAAACATACAATTGAATAAATAAAGCAATATGCTGTGAAAATGCAAACAGTGTTTTACCACTTTGGTATCAAAATGCGACAAAATATGCAGGAAGAAAATAAATTACTTACCCCGAGAGAGCCAAGACTTTCAGGTTTCCTTCGCTTTTGTTTGCAGAGAATTTTAAAGCATAAATGTCTTCGCATCCATTTTATTAAATACCACACAGACTTTGGACTTGGAATAATGTTAAAAGGGGTTGGAAGAGTTCCACCTTCTTCAAAATAGCTCATCCACAGCTTTGTCCTTGCAAATTTCCACTCAATATCTGCATGGTCCTGAACAAATCAAACAAATTTCAATGGTCACATTTGTACCTGGTTCTGCTCGGATCTGCATGAATTGCAATCCTCCACTCAAATTTATATTTCATCATTTAAATATAAACAGGTGTTGAAACTGTCACTAAAGAAATAAATGTTCATTCAGCTCATGTTAATTATGTATTTTTAATTTTTTGTTGAATTTAATTTTCAATCATATTTTAAATCTATATGGTAACTCAATTTTGACATCTTCAGAACTGCAAATTCGAATTGGTTTAGCTTAAGCATAAATAAAATGTAAAGTACTGGAAATGTACACAGCATGGTCTATATATAAAACAGACACACAGGTCAATATTTTGGTTACTAGCAAAAATGATCAAGTGGGTCATATTGGAAATAGTCATTTCTCTTTTAAATAGCAATCTGCCCGAATGCACATTCTTATAGTTAATAAGTACTCCTTGGTTTATATGTAGTCTCTTGTATGAAACACGTCATCATTTTTAAACTAATTCTCTTTTTAACAGCAGAAGGTATTCAGGAAGAACTCACCGCAATAAGTTGGTAGGAATTGTTCATCATAGCTATCAGCATATTGAGCAAAACCACAAGCGAGATAACATTGTATGTTCCAAACATAGTGGCACCTACAAACTCCGTGAATTCATGACGAGCCTTCACATTTGTCACATATAGGTTAATAAGACCAAATATTGACCAAAACAGTGACTGAAGAGTTTCAAATAGCCTGCAAAGAAGAACCAGAACTTATGAGCATGACAGGTGCAGGAATAGCAGTAGGTCATTTAGCCCCTTGAGTCTATTCTGCAACTCATTAAAATCACGAGATAGTAGGAACTGCCAATGCTGGAGAATCTGAGATAACAAGGTGTAGAGCTGGATGAACACAGCAGACCAAGCAGCATCAGAGGAGCAGGAAAGCGGACGTTTC
>NC_063337.1:26041438-26044937 GCF_021869965.1 Rhincodon typus | reverse complement strand
CCTGTCCAAAGAAGGGTCCAGACTCAAAATGTCAGCTTTCCTGCTCCTCTGATGCTGCTTGGCCTGCTGTGTTCATCCAGCTCTACACTTTGTTATCTCATTAAAATCATGACTAGCTTACAATTTTATTACACATACCCACCTGCCTTGGTCCCAGATCTTTTCATGGTTTTTTTTCAGTTTCCCTGTTCCTCTTTTGGTGGCACCCCTGCTAATTTGAGGGGGACTGACAGATGCTATGATCTTAGTACAGGCAAAGACAATAAGACAAGTCCCAAGTTCACCTCAGCTGGAATCGGGATTACATTCTTGGCCTGTTGGTGTTATTCTTGACAACACGCTAGCCAACTCAGTTACTATCCACCTGATGACTCTTTGGTTAAGAAAAAAACTATGCATGTCAGAACTGACAAGTGATCTTGCATTAACTGTTATCCACAGAACTGAGTTTGGAAGTGTTTTTTCAATTTCAAAAGATTTAGCTATTATTTTACACTTACCCCATTAAACCTAAAATTCTCAGTCAAGAAAAAGTATTTTAAACTTTTATTTATATTACATATTTAATAAAATATTTTTCAGGCACTTTTTGTCTTCACAGAAGTATTATCAAAGAAAATTTGACACCAAGTCACATTGGACAACATCTGGTCATTTGCCCAAAAGCATAATCAGGGTTGGTTTTAATGCATGTTTTAAACAATGAAAATAAAAAAAGGTACACGATAGAGAGGTGGAGAGATTTAGGGAGAGAATTCTAGCGTTCAGGCTTCAGTAGCTGAAGTCGTAGCAGTCATTGATGGAACATTTAAATTTGGGAATGTTTAACTTTCTTTATTCATTCACAGGATGCAGATGTCACCAGCAGACGTTTATTGCCCATCCCTAATTGCCCAGAGGGCAGTTAAGAGTCAACCACATTGCTCTGGGTCTGGAGTCACATATAGGCCTGACCAAGTAAGGATGACAGTTTCCCTCCCTAAAAGGTCATTAGTGAACCAAAAGGGTTTTTCTAATAATCAATGACAGTTTCATGGTCATCATTAGACTCTTAATTCCAGAATTGGAGAGGTAGAGATGCCTTCAAAGCATGTGGGCCTAGACAGGTACAAAGGTTAGTGGGGTATGAAACCATGGAATAAGATGGAAACAAGATCAGAATTTTAAAGTTGATGAGTTGCATAATGAGGAGACAAATTGGACCAACGAGCACAGGGGTGACGGGTAAATTAGACTTAGTGTGAATTACAACCTAGGCACAAGCAATTAGAATAACTTCATGTTTATGAAAGATCAAAAGTGAAGGCTTGCCAGTAATGTGCTGTAAAGCGCAAAACTAAAAGCAATGAAGGCATGATGAGGATTTCAACAACAGATGAGCTGAGGAAGATGCATAATCGGTGATGCTAAGGAGGTGGAATTAGGCAGTCTTAGTGATGGCATGAATATGTAATTGGAAGCTCACTTTGTAAAATTGTAAACTGTCAGAGTTAGAAGCTTGTCAGGGCAAGGAATAGAGTTGGCTCATAAGGCATTCAGTTTTTGCTGGGGGCCAAAAATAATTGCTTTGAATTTAACCAAAAATTCAAAGCTTCATGGAGGGTTACTCCCCTGAGCTCTGGCGAGTTATCTCATGCATGATTACTACTCACCTCATTGTGTACACACCATGCCTCTGAGGCACTGCCCTCGTGCTATTGTGCCTTCACCCAATGGCAGAAATGCTTGCGGCTGCCAGGACCTTCTAAGATTCACGCCAATGATAACATGTTTAAATCCCAAGTGTGCACCAGGTCAAATGCTACAAGTCAGGAGTAGCCTTTCACAGTTGAAGTGTGAGAACAATAACTCCAAAGATGATCAACTGAAACTAGTTGGCACTGAAATTTGCTACAGGGACCTGAAGATCCTGGTGAACAAGGTGCTTGAGAGGCGGGTCATCTGGTTTTCTTAAAACCGGCAAATGGCAGTATGAACTAGACCTGGACGGCCTGGTCTGAAGTTACCACCTGGTTTAGTGCAGTGTCCAAGGTTTGAGGAATGTCCAGCAGTGTACAAAGAAGTTTAATGATCTCTGTGCTCTGAATGGGTGAATGCCACAGTCTTTTCTCTGTTGCCTCATACTCACTAACTCTGCAGACACACACATCTCCCACCAAGACTCATGATCTACCATTTTCGCCACTGTATACAGCATCAATCTTCAGTGGTTCTCATCCACCCAACACTCTACACTACTAACCCTGCATGCCCTCTGTGGGTTCTACTCATTCAGGAGGCTCAACAATTTGCCTGCACATGCCAGCCACTTTAATCTCACCCAATCCATTCCTTTGTCTCATTACAAAAAAATGACTTACAAGAGGGGTCTAAGAGCCAAGCTGGGGAGCCCAACATTCATGTTATCACCCAGTACAAGGAGAAAAAGCATTAGCTTACAATAGTGGATGGAGATTGCTCAGGTGGTCATGTGGAGGTGCTGAGACCACCATGTCCTTTTAACCAAATAAGATTCATTGTAAATTTCGACACTATTCCCACATTACCACCACTGTGAATGCATTCTCAATATACCCAAGCTACCACACCTATGCTGCTACTTATTCTTTGTCGTCAACACGCACCAACAGATCCACATTGTTTCCATCCTGAGGTGAGCAGATCTCCCAACCAACATCGCCTCCTCCACTCCTGAGGAAGTAGCCACAAACTCCTCCGAGGATTGACCTTCAAGGTTGTGTCCTGCAACCTCCACCAGCTCAGATACTGATACCTCATGAGTGAGGTTAAAGTCAGGTGCACATTCTCTGGTGAGCACATAATGGCCACGATTCTGTGGCTTGCTGAGAAAGAAACTCCGCAGGTACTGGGAAGACTGCTGGAGACCAGGTACGTGCTCAGCGTCAGGCAGAAGGGAACCCCAATGGTGTTAGGCATTAATATGCTGAGAAGGGGGTCACAAATAGGTTTGTTGGAGGCACTCAGAAACCTGGATCAAAGATTGGAGGATTCCACCAACACCACTGATAGTTTGCTGGCTCCAGCATGCATACGTTTGGCTGTCTCCCTGGACATGTTTATCACCAGCCATAGACACGCAGCTCCAGCACACAATATCTGCCAGTTATATGCACACACCTGCACTCCAGTGCTGTAGCTATTGGTACTCAGCACCAACAGCATGGAAACAGAGGACGAATAAGGGTCGTTGACCTCATTTTCAGGTGCCCCTTCCTCACAAGGAAATAAGCCAGAAAGCATCCAGGTAGAGAAGAACCATACACAGAGTGCCCCAAAAGTCTCTCCTGAGATGCTCCTAAGGTCCCTGCACCTCCGTCTCTGTGCGAGGTCAATGTGAGAAGGGGGAGATTGCATCTGGCAGGACACTTTCAGAATTTCCATGCTCCCTAACCAGAAATGACCCAGGGTCTCCCATCCAAAACTCCAAGACCGGCAGGCTCCATTATAAGGCAGGCTCCATTATAAGGCAGGCTCCATT
>NC_063337.1:26030146-26041428 GCF_021869965.1 Rhincodon typus | reverse complement strand
TAAGGCAGGCTCCATTATAAGGCAGGCTCCATTATAAGGCAGGCTCCCTCCACTCCAGTTGTGGCACCTTGGACTGTACTCAGATGTAGTTGGAGGGAAAAGAAGAAGAAACCTGCTGGTAGCACCTAGGTGGCAAGTGTGAAACTTCACTGTAAATACATTATCACATTTTAAAATATATATTAATGTTTTATCATTAGCTGCATGACTGACTGTCAATTAGTTGCAATATAAGAATGAAACTCAAGAGGCTAGCCATCCTTAGTACCATACAATGTTCTACTATGTCTGATTGATCGTTATTCTTTCTGTAATGTCCATGCTAACAAGATACTTTATTATGATTGAATCAGATGTTGTGAAAGCATCCATCAGTTTATGATCTTAAGTCTTATTAAACGATAGGAAATGCAGAAAAGTACTGTTAAGCTGCACTTACAGTTGGGATTAAACAGTGGAAGCAGGTCTCTGTAGCATCAAAACATTTACAGTCATTGAAGGAGGGCCACACAACTCAGTACTGTTCAAAGAAGTTCCCACAGAGGTCCAGCCTGGGGTCGCTTTAGTTGACACTGCTGCACGGTAGTTCCTTCTGATGGACATCCTCATGTCCCTAATTGGCGCAATGTTGTACTGTCAAAGATCCTCATCATCTGTCACATAGCCTTGTTGTGTCCACCAGTTTTGTGGGGCAAAATTTTCCAAGGATTAAGCAGTATCATTTGTCTGTACTGTATGGCCACAAAGCTCTTCCCGACCCTTACCTAGTCTGACTTACCCGGGAACATTTGTTGAGGAGTCACCCTATAGCCCTCAATGGCCCTAAATATCAGAGGAAATTGCTGCACTATAGATGCAGTGGACATTACAACATTGTGTTCTACTATCTTTAAACAGAGTACAATACCACTGTCCCTCATCCACACAGCATTCCATGGATGACAAGCAACTGTGACTCTCCGGTATTTCATCGCATTAGGAAGGCATCTGTGGCTGCAGATTGACATTAGGAGACTACACAACATCCACTAGAGATTGATGCTGGTTCCAGGTTTCCAGATGCTTGTGTTTCTCATCCATCCTGTGGACGCTTTCAATGCCGTGGACACAGGGAGGTCAACAGCTCGTGTGTCTGGATCCTTTGGGAATGTTCATATGAATGTGGCAATATCAGAAATAAAATGAGCTTCTCAATAATATAGTCTTTCAGCACTTGCAGCACACACAAACACTATTCAAATAGTGCACATGAAGGCCTCTGACAAGGAAGGCAATGGGATGTCTCTATGTGGATCTTTCACATTGTTACCTGATTCAGATGTATGCTGCTTAAGCCATATGGAATACACGTGGTGGGTGACTCTAAATGAGGTAATAATAATAAAGGTTCCTTTCCTCACCCTCAGCTGACACAGTACCCAAGAAAGGTAGCATTCCATATAAGCTAAAGGTGTGAATATTTTACAATTTAAGGTGTGAAATGTACAGCTTCCGGATCTTGTGCAAACTATAACACGATGGAGGGTGATTATGAATTGTGGAACAAAGGTGAAATTTTACAGTTCACCTGATATTATTTGTGTTTCACAAGCTTTACTAGGATTTATTTTAAATGTTAGATGAGATGGCCAAGTTTGTGGCCAGACTTTTAGTCTAGACGGTTCACATCCAGAATTCAGTGATACGAGATGTCTTTAAACTGTGTGTTTGTTTAATGCCATTGTCCCTTGACAGGCCTCACCTCACTCACAAGTGGAGGCCTGTCCCTCACAGATTAAAGAATCACACCTGCTGACTCTGGATATGGGGGCATTGAGCACACAACTGTCGACCATCCCACTGTCCACCTTTGTCCTTGTGATGTTGTGTGACGAGACTGAAGGAGGCATTGAGTGTGATTAAAATGTTTGTAAGGGCTGTTAGCGGGTGTTGAAAGGATTCCCACTGAGTGAGTAGGAAGTTCAGATGGCAGGAACGTGGTTAATAGTTTGGGAGGACGAGAACCATTGATTGGAGATCTGTCATGCACTAGTCGGAGTTGATGACTTGGTGGGAGTTGTGTACAGTGTCAAAGTTAGAGTGAGTGTAAGATAGGAGACAGAAAACTGCACTTATCCTTAGGGTATTTCTGGGCATTTCTTTCACCTGGGATACCAAACTGACCTAGATTGTTTCCTCTGTCCAAGATGGCTACATATAGTGGTGTGACCTCCTTTCTATGTCTGGATGAAAGAGCACTACACTTCTGCTGACCACCCCATCCACCAAGACCTCTAGGTCCTTGTTGGACAAACAGGGTGTTAGCTTCCCTTTCTGGAGCATATCTTTAATGATAAATGCTGAGAACAACATTGTCAAGGGTAGTTTGTGTTGTCAAGGGTAGTTCCTGGCTCCAAGTATTTGAAATGATGCTCAGCTGAGGTTGAAATATGGTGCCCGAGGCGCAATTTGTTGGATGTTCCAGCAGTAGTAACCAATTCTACCTCATTACGTCACAAGTGAATAAGACAGATTGGATAAGTAACTAATGATGTGAGCAGTGGAAAATTGCATAAGTGAAGTCACCATCAGCTATGGCAGGAAGCCCTCCATGAAACATCTTAAAACAGCACAGCCAAAACATTTTAGAAACTCAGTCCATTAAGACAAGATTCAGTCCCTCATTCCCTTTCTTCTGAAGGCTGCAATTAGAATATGGTTTCACAGCCAGCAGTAACATTTTGCAATGTCAGTCTATTAGCCATGCTGGCTGCTTTTGTAATTCAGACAAATACAAAACTGAAAAAGGTCAAAAACAAATTAAATTAAACGCATTCAACAAAGTTCAAACATTTTAAAAATTCCATCATGGTGATCAATTTGAAACAGATAATTTTAAGTAATAATCTTCTATACACCCATTTGGCATGCCTACCGTGCTGAGTATGCAGTTTCAAAGTAAACTATGCTCATATATTGTCACTGACAGCCTCCATCAATTCTGGCATGGTGTGACTATAAACTAATGGATAACCCTTGTGTCAGTAAAGCACAAAGTCTATTTATGAGACCATCCTCTCAATTCCCAGCCTCCCCCCACTCCACCACATTACAGTACTGGTTCAACAGTAAAAATAAAACATTTGTGTACAGAATGTCCCTTACTGTTTCAATGCAAAATATGTTTAGATGTGAAGGGATTTTTCTTAATGCATGCTCTCTTGTGAGACAACAATGCACATTGGAAATTTTAGTACAGATTCATGACTGTAATGAATATCTAACTATAAATTGCAATTCAAAAGAAAATAAAAATGCTTACGTTGAAAAGGCATTGTTCTGTTTTTCACACCTTATTCCTTTGCAATTATTTGGTTCCTCTGCAGCATTTGTCTCATAGTAAAAGTATAATTGATTCAGACCATTCGCAAAAGCTAGTAGCACCAGACAGTATATGAATAAAAACTTCAGAATATCCAACAGCATACGTCCAAGAGATATTTGGAGAGGTCCCAGATGAGAATTAGCAGTGAAAAGTGAAATTAGGCGAAGGGAACTGAAGATGTTTGCAATAGCAAATAATGCTTCAGCAACTAGGGTGGGATGCCACATTTCCCAGTCCTCCCGTTGACGTGAACCACTGTACTTTAAACAAAATAACAGTGTCAGTATAAAACACATACCAACTTCGATCAGCTTGATAAAAGGTCAATGACTATTTATCAGTCCCAAAAATAAAATAGTCCATTGTACAAATCAGAAAATGATCGTAATAATCTCTGTTTAGAGAAACGCTTGTTTTGTTTTACTGACTTATGCAGTCTAAATATAAAGTCTACAGTTATTAGCATATATTAGATATCAATTTCAAAATACAAGAACATAATGATTTGCAGCTAAATTATTGTCATCGACGCGATCATCAAACCACAAATGACAAACTCAACGACTGCCTTCTCTTACTGTTTCACTGATGTATTGCAACAGCTGTTAAGCGTAGTATCTGGGTGCTTACAGGTACTGTATGATATATAGATTGTATTTTTAGAGATTTTTAAATTCAAAAAGATATCTTATTTCTTTGAAAGCATAATGATTACTGCTGTGAAAATCATTGTTTTTAATTGATCTGGAAATGATGTGTGGGGTAATCTTTTCTTCAAACTCCTATTCAATTACAGGATGCTGTTGAGTTAAAGATTGAAAATAGAGCTCAAAATAAGCATTTGATAGATACAAAGTATTTGATTTTGCAGAAGTATAATTCTATATTTTGATAGATAGTTTTGAGCAGGACTACTTAATCTGGTTACTTATAATGTTTTAGAAATTTAAAACTGTTCAGCAAAGCTGCTTAAACTATACATTTTGTCAAAGAACGATAAAGCAATGTTGAATATACAAATGTCGGTTCAAAATTTCCATAAAATAAGAATTGAAATGCTTGTGTTTAAAATTATATTTGCACACCAAGAATTACATTTAAACACCTCATGAGCTAACATATCCTCAGCTTTATAATGTGATCCAGTTCATTATTAAAGCTTATATAAATAATCATGGTTTATTACAAACTAAAGCTAAGATTTAAGTATTTGCATGTGGCGAGGTATATCACATATTGTGAGTATATACGGGCTAAGTACAGAAGGGCTATCCTCAAAGCTTGAAAACCTAGTTGTGGTAAAAGTAGAAACCCACAGATGGAAATACACAGTGCTTCATTTTTTTGCGCCTGAATCTACTAGAAATGTTTCCTAGTCAACTGAGCATGATGGGTAATGCTCAATGTTACTAGCAAAGAAAAATTTCACATTCTTTGCAGTTTATCCTTCTCTCTTTCTGCCTTCTTCTTATCATGTCTATTATTAATGTTTCTCATTTCACTTTTATTTACAAATGCCCATTCTTTACATCTGTATTCTCTTCTTCACCTGTTACTTTCAGGTGTTTCTTTCTCACCTTTCAGCTGTTTTATTTTTCCTCTTTTCAATTCCATTTCCTCACCTTGTTTTGTTTTTATATTCCTTGCACTACAGCTCCTCTTTGATTCCAGTTTTTATTTGTTCTCTACTAAAATTCCCACTTTCACCTGTTTCTTTATTGCACTTGCCCTTTCCTCTTTGTTTTACGTATCACCAAGATAAATTAAACAAGTGTTTTGGTGCTTTGATTTATTTTTATTACCCCATTTGTAACCTTGCTGGAATCAGTATTTTCACTCAACTGCATCTACAATCCAAGAAGTTATCGCAATAAAAACCGAAAGAACTGTGGATGCTGTAAATCAGGAACAAAAACAAAGTTGCTGGAAAAGCTCAGCAGGTCTGGCAGCATCTGTGAAGGAAAAAACAGAGTTAACGTTTTGGGTCTGGTGACCCTTCCTCAGAAGTTATCGCAATGTTCAGTTGCTAAGAAAGAACAAGATAACTGAAAAAGGAATTACCTTAACAAAGGCAACAATTTTCAGAGAAATTGTTGCTAGGTATAAAGAATTCATTACAAAATCCATAAGGTTCCACCAGTCGTGTATGTAGTCCTGAAGTCCACCATCCCACATTTGTTTTACTTCACCCCAAATGAAACCTGTGGCCAAAGGGAAAGAAAAGCATCTGAAAGTGTAAGTTCTGAGCTGTGAATGACCCAGCTTGCTGTCCCTTAATTAACTGACTCAAATTCATACTCCTGCATCTGTTTATCCTTCTGTCTGCTTGAAATTTCTCAGATTATGAGAAAGTAACAGAAAAATATTAGTTTTCAGTTAAAGTAATTTAGTTCTGAAGGGTTTATTTCAGAATAATAAGCAATAAATCTAAAATAATGGACTGGTTAAAAAATCAAATACACATTACACAAGTGCATAAGGGTGGTCTGCTTCTGCTAATAATTTTAAGAATAATGGGTAGATGTTGGTCTTTAATGTCTGCTCATAATCTGGCAGAGAAAGCTTCCTATCCACCATAAAATCCATCTGGTTTACATTCCACTGAAAGCGATGAAACGAAAATCAGGTGCATCCTATAAACAGGTGGTTGCTTCATTCCCCCAGACTACCACCTGTGTGGCAAAGTCAAATTTGATTTCAGCATACATGCTAAAGTTTTGAGTTATGTTATTTAGACAGATTTTAGAAAGACACTGTCTTGCCACAATGTAATAAAAAATAAGCTCCGTTAGGATTTCTATTTGGTGTTTTCTGAACACTGCTATCATTATGCCAATAAAGCAAAATTGCTTTACGAATATACTCCAGTATTAGAATGGAAATGTCCCTTATAACTGACAGAAGTTTCCAACCACCTAATTTGCACACTGGGGAAAGTGTACGTCTATACCACTGAAAAAATCCTTAATATTGAATGATAAATATTGTATAGGACACTAGACAGAAATTCCCATTTCTTAAAATGATTACATAAAACCATTTACATTCACTGGAGAGAAGGCGGAGGCTTCGTATTAGTGTCTCACATGAAAGGCAGGACCTCTGACAGTGCAGCATTTCAGCAGTACTGTGCTGGAATGTCAACTGGGTTTTATGCCTATATTTCGGTTGTCAAACTTGAACCAGCTATCTTATGGTTCAGAGATCCAACAAACCACACGTAACACTAGCAAACAAAGCATCTGCTAATTTAATGGATAGATACATTGCATTTAAGTCAACGTTTCTAACCTAAATGTCTGTGATACAGGGAATGGAGTGATGTATGTGACAAGTCTCATCCTTCCAACTACAGGTTACCAACAAATCTGTACAATGGTCTTGATGCAATGGGGTAATATTTCCAAGTGCATGTGGGCAGTGTACATACAGTGAAGACTATGGATGGAAAGCGTGAATTTCCTGATTATATAATAGCAAAGGAAGTGAACGTAAGAATTTCACCATGAATAAAGATACTATTGTCAAGAGAAAAAGTGCATGTATACAAAGAGCTTTTTGAATAACGACAGACTTCCTGATAATGGTCTCATCATTGGGTGGGGGTGGAGGGTTAATGCATAATCAGAGCATCTTTATAAATGGAGATTTTATTTTTCACTTAAGATTAGGAAAAGCAGAACAGCTCATATGGTAAATGCTGAGGTTTTAAAGAAAATAAATATAGATTAGTTTTTTTACAACCAAAATCTAATTTTTAGAACCTACAAACAGCAGAAGGGAGAATCACAAACTGAAATTTCAAATTGAAGTGAGGCAACTTTACAAAAATGGGCAATTAATTAGCAGTTGTGAACAGAGTTGAATGTTTAATGGGTAAATCTACATACAAGCAGTGGGAAATATTCAAACAAGTTTTTGATAAAACCAGTGCATACCCCTAAAAGGCATAGGCTCCACTTGTGTAATTAAGCAACCACAACAAACAAGAAGCTGAACTAAAAGACTTACACAAAAGCAAGGAGAAGTGAAAATTAATTGGCTGGGACAGCTATAAGAAGCAACAATGGGTACAACAAAAGTAATAAATGGTGCAAAAGAGGAAATACTAAAATAAATTGTACCAGGCATAGCTACAGCAAATTATTTCCGAAATATATTAGGAGAAAGAATATGGTGAAGGAGAATGGGAAGTAAAGGGTGGTTACAGCAAAGATTATGAAGGACAATGTGAAATGGCAGATGAGTATCTTGTATCCGTTTTCACAGTGAAGGAATAAGACAAAATACCAGCAGTACAAGGGAACATAAAAATAAGTCAAGGGAGGAACTTTGTGCATTTAATGTAGATAATTAAATAAATGGTAATGTAGAAAATAATGGGATTTGAGACAGATAACTCCAGCATCTGATAGTTTCTGCCCCAAAGTATTAAAAGAAATATGCTTGGTAATTGAATGTAATAATCTTACTTTTACAAAGCATACTAGATTCAGGAATTATGCATTTGGATTAAAAACTCAGAAATGTCAATCCATACCTAAGGGGAAAAAAGTAATTGCTACTTTAACATTAGTTGTGGGGAAATTACAGGAATCTATCAACAGAGAAATAGAGGACAGTAGTTAATGGAGGTGGCACTGGTCTCAATGACTAGCTGGAGAGACATCAAGAACCCGCTACACTTCTTTTTGGGAAGGTCAGTTGTTAAGTACCAATCAGGCATTTAATTGGATAGTGGCAGGCTCTCTCAGGAATCAGGCCTTCCCAGTGACAGAAGAACAATCTGCCAAGAACAGTCATTGGGAGGTTGGCAGCTTTATTGAATAGTAGTGCCACCAGGGAAGTGGTGTCTATGCTGGTACGACATCCAGCATCATTGCTGGATTTCAGGTCACAGGTAAGTGATTTAATAAAACCATGAGATTATCAACAAGAATGGAAGTGCACAGAATTAGAAAGCAATGGTGTGACATGAGTTATTATTAGCTTGGAGGGAGGGGACAGAGATGAAGGAAGAAGGGATGTACTCTGATTGGTTGGATGTGACATGTGACATTCCTTAGGGATTTGCACTGGACTTTATCACAATTACGTATCGATGATTTACATTAAGGAATAAAGTGTAATATATACAACTTTAGAGCTGTCACTAATTTGGCGAATATACTATATTACCTGGATGAGAGAAGAAAGCTACAAAGTGACACAGGCAGATGACATGATAGACAAAAGTATGGGGCATCCATAAAGCAACAATTAGCATTGCTTACCTTGTTACAAAACATTAGTGCCTGAACATGACTTGTATTACAATCTTAGAAATTACTCAGTGGGAACAGTGTATAAGTATGTATTGCAGTCATGTAAAATTTAGGTATATTATTTTTCTAGCTGTACTAATAGAATTAAAATAGTGTTAACAGGTTAATAATTTATATCAAGAAAATATCAGAAAAAGGGTTTTCATATGAAAATAGTAAGCTTTGTGTACAAATGTTACACAGAATTATTTCTAAGCCTCTGCTGATAAAGTATCAAAAAGCATCTGCGCCTATAAATATTGCTGCACTTAATTTTCCTGAAATTGGTCATCATTCCAGGTCCCTGATACTGCAATCAGGAAGCAGACATTGAAAGTGTTGGAGAAATTCAGCATATGTGGCAGAATCCGTAGAGAGAGAAACAGAGTTCTGAGACTGAAGTACATAGTGAAGAGTCATTATCAAACCTTAACTCTGTTTCTCTCTCTACAGATATTGCCAGGCTCGCTGAGTTTTTCCAGCACTTTCTATTTGTTTCAGAATTCTATCACCCACATTATTTTGTTCTTATTTGAGTGCTTAGATGCAACTTCATTGGGAAAGGAATACCAAGCATTCAGCATTCATGCCTGAAATACATTTTTTTGTCCTTTTACATAAGCAAGTAAGAGGTTTAATGCCTGCTTGAGGCTCATACTTCAAATCTGACCTCCCTGAAACAGCCCACATAGTGTGACGTAGCTACACCTGGTTAAGTTAGACCTCAGAACTACCTGCTAATAATACAGGAAGTTTTTCACTTCTGGCCTGCCAGTAGACCTGAAAGGAGCAGTGATTTTCCTGACAGCAGATTAAACAAAAAGTTGAAACTGCTCCTGACAGTCCCCCAGACTGTCATCATTTCTGACCTTACACATGACTGCTCCCTCTCTTCCAGCCTTCCGTCCTGACTGCAATACCCTTTCTTCAGCTGCTGAATCCCTCCTTGCAACTCTATTCCCCCTCTGCACTTCCACCCACCCCAGCTCTGATTCATTCCATCCCCTGGGCTTTAACCTTTCCACCAGTCTCAGGCCTTCAGTTAGCGAGAGCCTTCCCTTCACTTATTTAAGAACTGCTGCAATGTAAAGGTTGCTTAATCTTGGTCTTCTTTCTGACTGGCTATTCTTACCTTGCGATATGCATTGAAAAATGAGTAAAGACCCACTATCAGGTACATCTCGAGCCTCACTATTCAGCTGCAATGCCTAAAAATAAGCATCTGTAAATTTCCAGACACTGGTTTAAACCACAGAACAGATTACATCGTGTATGACAAATTATAGAAATGAAATGAGAAAATAAAGCTATAAATAAAGCTGCTTGTGGTACAGCTTTAACTTATTGCCTTTTAAAGGGCAATTTTTAAATGCATGGCAGGTGATAAATTTCAATTTCCTAGCATGAAATCTATCAATACAACCACAGTTTGCATCCAGCATTTCAATAATTTAACTTTCCGCAATTCGGTTGTGGCATTTAATGCTAATGTCTATCCCTCATAATATTTGCAACCTGCAGTGCTCTGTTCTGTGCCTTAAATTGATCTATTCTCTGTAGTGAAAAATTCTGGAAAATTGGAATGTATAACATGTGACTTGGGTCTAAGGAACCTAAAATTTACACTTTCAAAGCTTTTGTTCAATCTATTCATTTTTACTGCTGAACTACATAGAAAGTTGAAGCAAGCTGTAATGGTGCTTAACTTTAACAAATGCCACAAACCAATTCTAAATTTTCACCCTTCTTCCAGGTTTCTATCTTTTTTCTTTCTTCCACTAGCCAAACAAAAATATCTTTCCAAGTCAATTTACAGATTTTCAGCATTCAATTTTCTCCTTTCCTCTTTTGAAATTGTTAATTTACCAAAGTGGATATTCTCCATACATAGACCTAATCAATGACTGTACCAGGCAATCAGTGTTGAAGGGGATTCACTGTAACTGGATCAGTAGTAAGTGCCTTGAGTAATTTTTCTTCTCATTAATCCATGGCACTGAAGCTAAGTGCACCTTTTAAAAAAGACATTTTGTTGAAGATTATCCCCTTGCATTCACCTGGATAATTTGCAAGAAATACAATAAGAAAACAACATTTATGTTTGACAAAAAGTGCTGATGAGCCAGCAAGTAGACTCTGAATGATAGAGACATTTCCAAGGAGAATGGTTGATGATGATTAGCTGTTAACTGTCAAATATTGTTTAGATTTTAAATGAGGCACATTGACTCTGTCCTGTCTTTGAAACTGATTACACCTGAAGGATAAAGTATCTCAAATGTTGACGTGAAGCCTAGTGTTTCACATTGCCCAATGCAGCAGCAACACAGTGATGATCAACATCAACATCACGATAAACAGAAACAAATTCTGACTATCACACCAAGACGTATTGCGACATATGTGCTGGTGTGATGCCAGGTACGTAGCCAGTAGATCCCAAGTCTAGCAGATCGTATGAAACAGGATATCCCACAACAAGAAAGTACTGACCATTCTCACTCAGTCTACACTTACAAACTCACCACACAGTATCCAACATTAGAGATAGTAGGAGCTGCAGATGCTGGAGAATCCGAGACAACAAGGTGCAGGGCTGGATGAACACAGCAGGC
>NC_063337.1:25948115-26005146 GCF_021869965.1 Rhincodon typus | reverse complement strand
GAAACGTCAGCCTCTCTGCTCCTATGATGCTGCTTGGCCTGCTGTGTGCATCCAGCCCTGCACCTTGTTGTCTCCATTCTAAGGGGAATACTGATAGGAGCCAAATAACCTAGACTCTGTAATAGAATCAAACACAAAGCCAATTATCAGTACCTATGGTACAAAGGTCTTGCAGAGAGTGGTGAGGCTGTGGAATTTTCAGCCACAGAACGCAATTGAGGCCAAAATATTGAATGTTTTCAAGAAGGTGTTTGATATAGTTATTAGGGTTAATGGGATCAAGGGAATAGGGAGAAAACTGCAACAGCGTACTGAATTAGACAATCAGCTATGATCACGATGAATGATGGAGCAGGTGCGAAGGCCTACTCGTGCTCCTAATTTCGATGCTTCTATCTACATGTCATGACTTCAGGGGTTATTGGTCTCTTATCAAAGGAAGGATTTACTTGCACCGGACATTCCCTCATATGAGCAGAGATTGAGATATTGTAATTTGATTTCAAGGCATTTAGGAAAATGAGACATTATCTCGTTGAAACTTATAAAATTCCCAAGGAGCTTGAAAGAGTAGATTTTGGGAAGAAGTCTCCCCTGTCTTGAGCTAGTGTTGAGGCTTCAAAATAATGGGTAATTCATTAACTGCTAAGATAATGAGAACTTTCTTCAAAGGTTGTGAATCTACTCTATTCCAGAGGGATGGAGATCCTTAGTCACTGAGACCATTCAAGACAGACATTGGAGTTTTGGACATTAATAGAAGCAAGGGATGTAGGCATTGTGCACAGTTGCAGAGCTGAAGTACAAAATCAGCTGTAATCTTATTAAATAACAAAACAAGTACAAAATTCTTAAGGCTGCACTTCTTTCTGTGGGTTTCTCGGGATATGTGCGAACCTGCAAGGCAGGACCCTAGATAGCTCAGAGCAACAGAGGGATCTTCGGGTGCTTGTCCACAGATCCCTGAAGGTGTTTGGACAGGTTAACAGGTTAGCTTGCCTTTATCAGTTGAGGCACAAATTACAAGAACAGGGAGGGTATGTTGAGCTGCACAAAACTTTGATTATTTTATAGAATTTTTTTTCATAGAATCCCTACAGTGTGGAAACGGGCCCTTCGGCCCAACAAGTCCACACCAACTCTCAGAGCATCCCACCCAGACCCATCCCCCTATAACCCACCTAATCTACACATCCCTGAACACTACAGGCAATTTAGCATGGCCAATCCATCTCGCCTGCACATCTTTGGACTGTGTGAGGAAACCGGAGACCCGGAGAAAACCCACGCAGACTCGGGGAGAATGTGCAAACTCCACACAGACAGTTGCCTGAGAGGGTGGAATTGAACCCAGGTCCCTGGTGCTGTGAGGCAGCACTGCTAACCACCGAGCTACCATGCCGCCCCTTTGTCACAGCTGAAGTACTATGTGCAATTCTGGTCACCTCACGAGAGGAAGAATGTGATTTGCACTAAAGGGGGTGCAGAGGAGATCGGACTTCTCTTCAAAGATGCTGCCAGACCTGCTGAGATTTTCCAGCAATTTCTGTTTTTGTTTCTGATTTCCAGCATCAGCAGTTCTTTCGGGTTGCATTTGCATTCACAAGAACGTTGCCTGAGGTGGAGCATTTCAGCTAGGAAGAAAGGTTGGATAGGTTCAGCTTGTTTTCTTTAGAGCAGAGAAAGTGGAGGTGGGGTACCTGATTGAAGTTTATAAAGATTATGACAGGCATGGATGGAGTGGATAGAAAGTAACTGTGCCCTCTGGTGGGAATCTGGAATGCGCTGTTTGGGAGGGTAGTCATGGCAGGTAACCCCACAAATGTTATTTGGATGAACATTTGAAGTGTCATAACATTCAAGACCATGGGCTTTGTGCGGCTAAGTTGTACGAGTGTAGGCAGTAGTGTATATTTGGTGGTACAGACTCAAGGGGCTGAAAGGCCTCTTCTAAACTGTATGATTCTATGATTCTAACTCATTTCAACCAGAAGAACACACCTGTAAATTAAGCAATTACAAATGCTTCATTGATTCTGTTAGTTACAGCTTCCTTCCAGGCACTTTTATGACCTCAGTCTGGTATAGTTCACCATTGCATATTGCTCTTAAATACAGGTCAGGAAAGGTGTCTATAATTATTCCATTTTGCTGTATTTCAATAAACAAAGTCTTACTGCTTACAAAGTCATCGGACGAGAGGGAGGACGAAGTGTGGGCACAAAAAGGGGTGGAATAGGATGGTGAGTAATCAGAGAAAAGCAACTAAAAGTTGAAACATCAAATAAAGTCAATCTACATGTGTCTTTCCTCAAACTTATCCAAAGTTTCTCAATGTTGAGACTTCTGCCTATTTCCTTTGTAAGGTAGAGGTTTACAGCCATTACCATAATTGGACAATGAAGAATTACATGCATTACAAATGTAGAGATCTATATAGTTAAGTTTATGCTAATGTTACAGAACTCTATTCACAAAGGTGTCAAACAATCCAATTTATCAATATACAACAGTGTCCATCTCTGTATCACCTACCTACTACTGCTATAAAGTGCTCTAAGAAGATAAAATTGAGCAACAAATGGTTGTAGTGACTCCCCTGAAGCCTCAGATGTTTGAGGTGAACATTATCTCAGTAAAACAGATGATCTGAGAGGAAACAGCTAGTGATAGCTTTCTCTTGCACTATCACAGAAAGATAGATCTATATGATGTCATTATGGAAGTAGGCCCATTGCAGTCTCTAAAGATATGATAGCATAACTGGCCATTCCTTGCAGATCACTGTCGCTGGACAGGACAGCTGGTGGGTAAGAGGTTGAATGTTAAAGGCAGTCGAATGGGATGTGTGTGGGACGGGCAGGGTGCATGCAAACAGCTTTGTCTTAGATACTATTGTATGCTTCTTGCAGTAATTCAAACAGGTGATTGTATTCCATCACACTCCAGACTTGGGCCTGGTAGATAGGCAGTGAAAGTCAGGAGGTAAGCTACATACTGCAGAATTCCCAGTTTCTAACCTTCTCTTGTAGTTACTGTATGTATATGGATGGTCTAGGTAGGTTTACGGTCAACGATAACACATAGGGTATTGATCATGTAGATGCAGTGATAGTAATTCTATTGGAGGTAGCAAGAACTACAGATGCTGGAGTCAGAGTCCATACAGTGTGGAGCTGGAGGAACACAGCAGGTCAGGCAGCATCAGAGGAGCAGGAAAGTCAATGTTTCGGGCCTGGACCCTTCATCAGGACTGGGGAGAGGAAGGGGAGCTGGGGAGTAAATAGAGAGAGGAGGGATGGGGTTGGGGGAAGGTAGGTGGGATGGCGATAGGTTGGATGCAGGTAGGGGTAGTGGAGATTGGTCAGTGGTAAGAGTGGGGCAGATAGGTGGGGAAGAAGATGGACAGATAGTGTCAGATCAAGGAGATGAGATGAGATGGCGGGTTGGATATGGGATGAGGCTGGGGTGGGGAGATTTTGAAAATGGCGAATTCCATGTTTAGGTCATCAGGCTGTAGGCTCCTGAGGTGGAATATGAGGTGCTGCTCCTCCAGTTTGCGTGTGGTGTCACTGTGGCACTGGAGGAGGCCCAGGATGGACATGTCACCCCGGGAGTGGAAGTGGGAGTGGGAGGGGGAGTTGAAATGGCTGGCAACCAGAAGGTGTTGTTGGTTACAGTGTATAGAGCTCCACCAATCGGTCACTAAGTATGTGTTTGGACTCACTGATGTAGAGGAGGCCACATCGGGAGCAACAGATACAGTAGATCAGGTTAGAGGATGTACCCCTGTCGGATATGGAAAGTTTGTCTTCGCCCTCGGATGGAGGTGAGAGGGGATGTTTAGGGGCAGGTGTAGCACCTCCTGCGGTTGCAGGGAAAGGTGCTGGGTATGGTGGGATTGGTGGGGAGTGTGGAACGGACAAGGGAGTCACTGAGAAAGCGGTCCCCATGAAAGGGATATAGGGGTTGGGAGGGAAATATCTCTTTGGTGTTGAGGTCAGATTGCAGTGGCGGAAGTGGCAGAGGATGGTATGCTGGATGTGGATGTGGAGGTTGGTAGGATGATATGTGTGTGGACCAGGGGGACTCTGTCTTTATTTTTGTTGTGGGGAGGGGGTTTGAGGGCAGAAGTGTGGGAAATGCAAGAGATGCGGTCGAGGGCATTTTGGATCAACGGAGGGGGGGATGTTGCGGTTCTTGAAGTAAGAGGACATCTGGGAGTGGAATACTCCATCTTGGGAACAGATGCGGTGGAGGTGAAGGAATTCAGAGTAAGAGATTCGCCACCTTCAATCCGACCCCACCACCAAAGAGGTATTGACATCATTGACAACACACAGGTCAGCAGTGTGGTCTGGTCCCTGCTTTGCTGGATGATTGCCGCTCCAGAAACATTTAAGAAGCTTGACACCACCCAGGGAAAAGCAGGCCATTTGACTGGCATCACGTCCATAAAGATCCACCCGCTCCATCAAATCTCTGTAGTGGCAGTGTGTACCATCTGTAAGTTGCACTGCAGTAATTCACCGAGACAGGATGTCCAAACCCATGACCACTGCCAGCTGAAGGACAACAGATACATGGGAACACCACCACCTGCAAGTTCCCCTCCAAGCCACCCACCATCCTGACTGGAAAATATATCAACATTCCTTCAGTGTAGGTCAAGATCCTGGAATTCCATCCCTAATGGCACTGTGCGTTTATTTGCACTAGATAGACTGCAGTGGTTCAAGAAGGCAACTAAGAATGGCCAATTAATGCTGGCCCAGCCAGCAACACATACATCCAACAATCAAATAAAAAAATTCCCTGGCTGAGTTGGGCAGATGATTATGAGACCCTGGGAGGAAACTTCAGATCTACAGGCTTAGATGTAGTTCAAAAGCATGCTGACAGTTAGAATTCTGTTTTTAGAAATAGTGATTGACATCCATAATAATCATGAAGTGCTGTGGGAGCAGTAACTAATGAATGATGACAGTTCAATGGACCAAATGTTCCTTTCTCCTCTGCATCCTATTACTGATCTACGTCCAGAGAGACAATGTATCCAAGATTTTAATTATAATTATTCAAACCCACAACGGCTTACAACCATCCAATTTATATAGTCTTGGTGAAAATTTCTATTTTTGTATTGTGGTTACTTTGATACTTTAATATTAATTACTGCAAGGAAATAAAATTACTGTACTTTTGTCTTTAACTTTCACTTCTCTCGTAACAATACAAATTTATTAGGCATTAAGTATGAAGGTGGAAGAAAATAAGACGAGCATCTGCAATTTACTTCTACATGAATTCACATTTCATTAAATCTTGAAAGTTGCCGACCCATCTAAAGACTTATTTCTAGCATGCAGTCTTGTGGTCAGGCCACACAAGTTAAATAATAACTGATTGCTTTCCAATATTCTTACCTCTTTCTGATGATACTTAATTGCCAACTTTAACCTGGAAAGATCATTAGCAGTCTGCACTTCCAGAATGCTGTTATCATCCCTATAATTAAGTATTATTTCTAATTCCCGAGAGCTCCTTGTCTGGTCCAATAAATCTTTTGCAAACGTTTCACACTGATGTGATAATTCCTCATATTCCGATTTAAATTCATTTTCCACTTTACTTAGTTCCTGAAGCTCCCAGCCCAAATGAAATGCAGTAAGAAAGGGGTCTTCACTTGACAAAGCAATTAAAGATGGACTTGCTAAGGCTTTGTATATGTTCAATCTTGATCGAGAATGACGTAGACTGTCAACATCTGAACTGGAAACACACTCAACACAGTTGCAACGAACTTCATGAGGCTGTGGTATAGAGACTCCCCTCTGCACAAGAAGCTTTATGATCTCATAATTGTTGGTGTGTGCTGCAAGAATTATAGGTGTAATATCTGGCGTAAATTCTGAAAATTGTTTATCCAGTAGTATTGGTGGAACCTGTGGAACAAAACAGGAAATGCATCATTGTGAACAGAACATTCTTGGATCAGTTTTTCTCTCATTGTATCAGTGCAACTGGAGCAGAAATTGGCTGAACCAATGCCAACTGTTGTGGATTTTTAAATTTCAGGTAGATTCTCCCAAAAACCACATATACTGGCCCAGATCTTCCAATATGGGGAGAGGCTTTCAACATAAATCACATCATTGATGCATTTTGGGTTCCTAATAAAGTCCCAAAGTATGCATATCCATTGTATTTATGCAGGAATTTTAAACTTCCAACTCCTAGTTTTATCTTGCCTAGGCTGCTCTGTGTTGTGGGGTGAGATGGAACCATGCAGATCTGGGCTGTTTTCCCTGGATGTGCCAGCTCAGGAACAGTGTAAAAGCACTCCAGAACCCATAGCAACATTCTGTACTCCTACCTACGTCCTCCTCGCAACGATGTTCACACCCTTCCCTGTGCGCATTCTCTCTACTCCACTGGGTGGTGTCAGCGGGATGGGTTGAGCATTTTTGACTTTGGGGGAAAGCACAAGGTAGCAACAACATCGTTAGGGTGAGGATTGGGCGTGAACACTGCCCATGATGAAGGGAGTGTGTTAGCATTGATCAGTGGGTGAGACTATGCAGATTCAGAGGGTAACAGCTTCATTTAGAACAATGCAAGTCAAACAGCTAAAGATAGACATGAAGGGATGCAGGTTTACTTCACGACAAGAAAAAGGGTCATAGCTACACGGTAATTATATCCATTTGCCTCCTGATGGTGTCTATCCCTACACTCCTGCTGCACTGACATCAGAAAACTCCATGTAAAATGGTAAGTGGGTTGATTAAATGGCAGTCAGCATTGGATACATTCTCTTTAGAACTAACTAGAAGATCTGAGCCAATAATTGTGAATTCTTCAAACTTTCATACTAGCTCAAAGTTAATCCCCCAGTAATTGGTTTGGATTTTTTTTTAAAAGAGTTTTCCCTTAACAAAGATTTGTTCATTTTCTTAGAAAATGACGAACAAAATTATGTGAAATTATAGATGTTTCAAGACAGTTTTATCAAAGAATTTTAATTATTTCAAGTTGAGTCACTCTGGAGGAGAACTGGACAGCCTTATTGGAAATGCTTAGTTATTGTGATAAACACATTTTCAGTGACATTACTAACTGCACAGATTACCTTCCTTAAATACATCAAGGTAATGAAAGAAACTATCAAACTGTTATGTTATACTGCTTGATCTGATTACATGGTTCATGCAGGATTTTAAAACAGTGACTTTACTGATGAATTTTAGCAGAAATTTACATGGTAACCAAACCAGTGAAAATTACAGATCACAATGTTCCATCATACAATGAGATCATGGTTGATCTGTATCTTAATTCCATTTACATGCACTCAGTTGACTGAGCATTCAGAACTTTTAGGGAGAAAATTCCACCGGCCTTTCTGTGAAAAAGCACCTCCTGATTTCACCTCTGATTGACTAAATTTAATATCTGGATGTTCAGTAAATCTTCTCTCACATATTGTAGATGACTGCATGGATGTTTCCTCTCCATTTCACCTGGTGCCACTTACCTACACATTCTTTCAATATAATTAATTGTCTCACAGATGAAAAGACATTCTGTTCATGCAAGTCATCAGCCACTTCAAGTGGGAGACCCAGTGAGACCATTTGGTTATCCTCTGAATGAGGCAATTAAACTAAACTGGTTATAATCCCTGACAGCTATAAATTCCCATAAAGAATTCAATCTAGAGCCTTTTATGACTTGAATTATAATCTCCAACATAGCAGCTTATGCTACAATAGCTCACCATCTGGTCCATTGTGCATGCCTCGATACTATAAATGAGCTATGAACTTATTTCTATTCCTATTCCCTTACCACCTAACATGCTATAAATTTTTATTAAGCATTGATTCATTTTCCCTACAATAGATTCTGTTTCTGATAATATTTCCATATTGTAGCTAATCCACTTCAAAAAAAAAAAAGTCCCTACCTTTTCCTTCCTCCTCTTTGTGGCAATCTCATGCCTTCTAGATCACAGCACACTGACCAGTTTTATTTCCTATTCACCTTACCAAAAACTTTGATAACTTTACAGATCTTGGTCAGATTTTATTTTCATTCTGTCCATTCCAGGAAAAAAAAAGTGTCTCAGTCTTTTAGAAACAAATCAAAATATGCTGGAAATACTCAGCAGACTGGGCGGTATCTGGGAGAAAATAGCTAACGTTTTCAACTAGAGATCTCTCATCAGAGAAGTATCAGCATCCCGAAATGTTTGCACCAACCTTATCGGACAAGTGAAAATTAGGACATAAAGCAGAAGAACCATGCTCAAAGGAAAAGGGTTCGACTCAGATCTTGCTAAATTTAATGGCAGTAACTCATTACCATTTTGGAAATCTATTTCCTAGTTGCATGTATTTTTAGCAGCCATACCTGTAACATGGAGCCACAGCCAAAGGTGGAGATCAGGAATTTCTAGGAGACATCAACACGGGGCTGAACAGATTATCGAGGATGCCAATTATGCGGGGGAGCAAAGATTGGGTGGTGGGAGAGGGAGTGTCACATCAATGTGGGGGGCTTGGAGAGTTTGGGGTACATCAATGAGGGGCTAGAGAGATTCAGGATGATGACCATAGAGATTAGTGAAAGAGGTGTGAAGATTGTGGGAAACTGCCAGAGGACATGATGACCACTAAAAGGCCTAAGGGGGATTTGGGTCAAAGTTAAAGTTCTGGATGCTGCAGTGCCAAAAGAAAAACTTTAGTTATAGAACATAGCAAACAGAATGGTTCCGTGGGTGGAGGAGTTGGATGAAAGAGAGTGGTCAGTCATATGTATATAGGATAAATTCTCACTGGGAAATAAATGACTCAGAAGTGATTTGACAGCTGTTTAAAGTTTCTATAGGAAATAGATAAAATCTGCAATGACAAGCTATTTCAACTTGTCCAGAGCCTTAAAACCAGAGGACCTAGCCTGAAGGGTAGTAAGTTCAAAACAAATCTGCAGAGACAATGGTCCAGAATTGGCTAGCAAAATAATGGCAAGTTAAAAAGGTTCATGCCATTAATAATGTTCAAAAAATCCAAAACTTGGCTAAGATATGATAAGGCATGAGATGTAAGCCACAAAAACGCTGCTCATTCTCAACTTCCTGAGTTTCAAGAAATTGTTGATTTGCACCATAATTGCAGAGAAATATAGTCACCACAGAAAGACAGGAGTTCCATTTTCTGATATAAGAATCCTTTTGAGACAAAATCTATTCCATTGAAATGCCACTCAACCTCAGAGGTCACGAAAGGGAACAACTGAAACCATAGAGTGTCACTCCAGCAAGTTTCTAAAGGTTTCTTTTCAATGTATTTCTTTCTGTATCTTTATTGTCTCAATTCAATTGTTTTTCTTTCTCTGTACCTTCCTGCCATATTTATTCTTACTTCAATCCATTCTATTACCATCTCCATCATTCATTCTCTATTCTTATATTTAATTGGTTAAGAGAATAAAATATTAATGTCATAAACTAACACTGTCCCAGATACATCATTGATCACACTTCAAACAATCTGCAGCACAACATGAAATAGAACTAAAAAGTGAGGGGGAAACAAGTCTAATTCATGGCACTCTTCATGAGATTTCTGCTACAGCAATCCTGGACCATTAAGACAGAGAAAGCAATAAACCAATGGAGGAAACTCCATTAGGAGGCGATATTGTATTGATTCATTCAAATGCATGTAGATTTAATTCTGAAAATTATATTTTGTGGTACAGTACATGAGTAGTTACTGTGTCACATGTCAAGTCTGGTATGCTTGGAGGAGAAAGATGGAACAGATGATTTTGACTTTTGGGTTCCCAAAACATTCCAGAATTGGAGGTTTTCCTCACCTCATCAATATGTCTGTCGTAGACTAATTACTAGAGATTGTCTGCCGTAATTATTCAATAACTCCATTATTGTCAATATCATAAGACTACCCAGGAAGTAGATGGCAATGTCGATGGAGCTTTAATTTTATTGAGCAATTTCTATCTTCCTAAGATCCTAAATGCGCAAAACAAGCAGTCTGAAGACATTTAGCAGTTTTATTTTGGACAGATAATGAGAAAGCCGTTCTTCATGGCCAAATGTATATAATTGCTTACCTCGGTTACTGAAAACTAATTCTACCCAAATTTCTTCCATGTCTGCTCTTTCTATTTTTATATTCTTTAAATACACTGCAGCTATACGTATACAGGCCTAAATGAATTCGAACTTTAACTCAGGTCCAAAATAATAACCTACTAAAATAATTAATCATAAAGTAATTGATTCTTTATTTATTGGACCATGAATGTCAATCAAATTATACATTGAGTGTAGTTACCAAAAGACTTATTGACTCCTTTGCTTGATTTATTGCTGCATTTATCTGTGTAATGGGTCAGATCTCAAACATACTCTACTATCTATTCAAGCCATTCTTTTGTACAATATTAAGGCAGCAGAATAATTTAGGCAATGCATTTTCTAGAATTTTCAAAATTCTGAACATCTTAACTGCACTTTATAATGAGGAACCTCTAGATTAAAAACAATATGCTGTTGGATAAAGGTTGGCCTGTAACATTCAATTAAGATATACCATACATGCTGTAATTATTAATTTGTAGACAACTTACTTGCTTTTCTCCACTGGGTTTCTTATGATTTAATAGTAGTTCAACAGCTCCAACAACCTCCTTCCTGATGGCATGGAGAAGAGCATCTCCTACATACACATTGAAACTCAGCAGAAGTTCAATAATTTCCAAGTTCTCATTCTCAATGCCTATGAGAAGTGCAGTTCGTCCCAGAGGGTCAATACAGTTGATGTTGATTTTAAAATAAATCTCAGCTTCTTCAAGAGCTTGTTTGACACTTGCATAATCACCTTTCTCAACAGCATTCAGGTAAGCCTTTTCTGCAGGACACAGTTCAGATTCTGCTCTCACAATTCGGAGAGAAATTCGGTCTCTGTACGGTGCATTGTCACTTCTTTTGTAGTACAGCTGAGCCATAGTTCATGCCATTTCAAAGCCTTGTCTCTTAAAGAAAGGAAAGCATAAAAATAATTTTAATAGACTGACTGGTGTAATCTCTACAATAATAGTTGCAATTCTTTTCAGAATAAAATCAGAACAAAATAACTCCAATGTTAGATCTCAGATATCTGGAATAATGAAAGTGATGTAATAGTAGGAGATTTTAACTTTCCAAACATAGACTGGGACTATCATAGTGTTAAGGGCTTGGATAGAGAGGAATTCGTTAAGTGTGTACAAGAAAATTTCCTTATTCAGCATGTCGATGAATCTGTTAGAGAAGGCACAAAACTTGACCTTCTCTTGGGAAATAATTCAGGGTAAGTGACTGAAGTGGGGGAGCGCTTTGGGGCAGTGATTATAATTCTATTAGTTTTATTTCTATTATTAATTTCTATTAGTTATGGAAAAGGATAGACCTAATCTAAAAGTTAAGGTTCTAAACTAGAGTAAGGCCAATTTTGATGGTGTTAGGCAAGAACTTTCAAACATTGATTGGGACAGGCTACTCGCGGGTAAAAGAGTGGTTGGAAAGTGAAAGGCCTTTAAAAATAAGATAGTGAGAGTCCAGAGGCAGTATGTTCCTGTTAATGTAAAGGGCAAGGCTGGTAGATGTAGCAAATGCTGGATGACGAGAGAAATTCAGTGTCTGATCAAGAAAAAGAAGGAGGCTTATATCAGGGATAGACAGCTGGGGTCGAGTGAATCCCGAGAGGAGTATAACGGCTGTAGGAGTATACTCAAGAGAGAAATCAGAAGGGCAAAAAGGGGACATGAGATAGCTTTGGCAAATATAGTTAAGGAGAATCCGAAAGAGATTCTATAAATACATTAGGACCAAAGAGTAACTAAAGGAGAGAATAGGTCCTCTTAAAGATTAGCAAGGCCATCTATGCGTGGAACTACAGGAGATATTAAACAAGTACTTTGAGTCTGTATTTACTGTGGAGAAGGATATGGAAGCTAGAGAATTTGGAGAAATAAACAGTGAGATCTTGAAAAGTGTTCATATTACAGAGGAGGAGGTGCTGTACGTCTTAAAATGTGTTAAGGTGGATAAATTCTGGGACCTCATCAGGCATATCCCAGAACTTTTTTGGAAGCTAGGGAAGTGACTGCCGGGGTCTTGCTGAAATATTTCTATCATTGATAGCCACGGGTGAGGTGCCGGAAGAGGGTGGCTAATGTGGCGCTATTATTTAAGCAAAGTGGTAAGGAAAAGCCAGGGAACTACAGACCAGTGAGGCTGACATCTGTTTTGTGCAAGTTGTTGGCGGGGATTCTGAGGGACAGGATCTACATATATTTGGAAAAGCAGGGACTAATTAGGGATTGTCAACATGGCTTTGAGAGTGGGAAATCATGTTTCACTAACTTGATTGAATTAGTTGAATAAGTGACAAAGACTCATGAAGGCAGAGTAGTGGATGTTGTCTATATGGACTTTAGCAAGGTGTTAAACAAGGGTCCACACAGTAGGCTGGTTAGCAAGGTTAGATCACATGGAATCCAGGGGGAGCTGACCATTTAGATACAAAATTGGCTTGAAGGTAGGAGACAGAGGGTGGTGATGGAAGGTTATTTTTGAGACTGGAGGCCTGTGACCAGCGGTGCGTCACAAGGATTGGTGCTAGGTCCACTGCTTTTTGTCATTTGTATAAATCATTTGGATGTGAACATAAGAAGTATAGTTAGTAAGTTTGCAAATGACACTAAAATTGGTGATGTATCTCAGAGTATAACAGGACCTTGATCAGATGGGCTAAGGAGTGGCAGATGGAGTTTAAATGTAGATAAATGTGAGATGTTGCATTTTGGTAAGGCAAATCAGGGTAGGACTTATACACTTTGGGCCCTGGGGAGTGTTGCCAAACAAAGAGACCTTGAGGGCAGGTTCATAATTCTTTGAAAGTGGAGTCACAGGTAGAAAGGATAGTGAAGGTGGTGTTTGGTACACTTGCCTTTATTGGTCAGTCCATTGAATATAGGAGTTGGGATGTCATGTTGCAGCTGTACAGGACATTGGTTGGGCTACTTTTAAAATATTGCATTTGATTCCGGTTTCCCTGCTATGGGAAAGATGTTGTTAAAATTAAAAAGATTTACAAAGACGTTGCTGGGATTGGAGGTGGGGGGGCATGGTGTTGAGCTATAGGAAGAGGCTGATAGGCTGGGGCTATTTTCCCTGGAACACCAAAAGCTGAGGGATGACCTTATAGAGGTTTATAAAATCATGAGGGGCATAGATAGGGTGAATAGGCAAGGTCTTTTTCTCAGGGTAGGGGAATCCAAAACTAGGCATAGGTTGAATGTGAGAGGGAAAAGATATAAAAAGGAACTAAGCGGCAAGTTTTTCATGCAGAGGGTGGTGCAAGTATGGAATGAGCTGCCAGGGGAAGTAGTGGAGGTGGGTACAATTACAACATTTAAAAGGCATCTGGATGGGTACATGAATGGGAAGGGTTTCGGGGGACATGGGGCAAATGGGACTAGATCAGGTTAAGGTATCTGGTTGGCGCTAACAAGTTGCACCAAAGAGTTTGTTTCCATTGTGTATAACTCTATAACTCTTATTTTGCTGGATTAGGTCAGGACTGTTCAACATTCAGGACAGGAACATCTGTATAAAAGGGTTGCAGCAGCAGAAGCTTCTAATTCAACTTTGATCACCTGAACAACTACCAGACAATAACATAAGATGCCTAATGGCTTCTCAAAGATGGCCATGGTAAATCAAAGCACTGTTGGCAATTTGCATCCATTATCACTACTAAAGCCTGCAATCACCTCTGAAATATTTGTACTTTTGAGAATAAAACAACTGTATGCCAGAGAAACTCACTTATACAAAGGCAATGTCCAAACACAAATGCAATTTCTAAATAAATGTCAACTGAACTCTCAATGACACTTCATCATAGAAACCTCTGTTTGTGTTTAGAGGAACATTATTTAAAGGAAAACTGTACTAGGAGAAACCTACCGTCAAGGGTGCATGCACTTAACAGGAAATTAACATGTTTTGAATTATTCTCTGAATTACTGTGTTTTGATGAAACAAAACAGGATTTTTTAAAAAGAATGACTACAGCCTGAAAACTGCAACAGATAGCTTGCAACTGCATTGGTAATCCAATGAACAGCCAATTCCTTTTAAGATTTTGTTACATTCCCTCCACTCTATCACCCTCTATCTCCCCTTCAAATGCATCCCAAATAATCTTTGGCCGCTCCAGTATATTCCTGAGGCAGAGACCACCTCAGAATGATATTTTTGTGTGCTGCATCTGAAGGAGGGAGGGGGGGATTTCTTTCATATTTTTAATTCAGTGGGAATTAAGTCATTTCTTTAATTACCACTTTTACTTAATTTTACTCAAGGTACTGTTTACTCCCAAATTAGGGATTTGTCTTGGATAATTTATTTACTTTGATGTTATGAGGAAAGGAATTAAGACATAGAAAAGAATGTGTTGGAGGTTGCCAAAGTTAAGTATCACTGCAGGTATATTTTCTGCTTATCTAGATATTCACTTACAATATTGGGAGAATGGACAAGGAGAAGTTGAAAAACAGAACTTGCATTTATATAGCACCCTTCACAACTTCAGCATATTGCCAACACTTTTCAACTAACAATATACTTTTGAAGTGGAGTTAATATTGTAATGTAGAAGACCCAAAAGCCAATTTGCATAAGACAAGGTCCTAAAGGATAACAATGGGATAATGGTATTGGTCAAAGGACAATTATTGACGATAGAGAGAATTTCCCCGTTCTCCATATAGTGGCCTGGAATCCATCACAGCTACCTGAGAGAACAAACATAACCTCGGTTTTAATGTCTCACCTTGTTTAGCCTCTTATTCTGGAATCACCTTTGTGAAAGTTTCTGCCTTTAAATTTCCCTCTCCTCCTTGAACAACTTTCTCAAAACTCATTTCTGACCAAAGATCTTGACACCCCTTGCTATGTCACATTATGATGCTCCACATTCTATTTCTTACATTTCATGAAGAACTTTGGAATGCTTATGTTGCAAGCACTATATACTTGCATGTTGTTGAGGTAAACCTATACTTAATTTTTGAAAGCAAGAAGGACAGTGGGGTCAGGTGAACAGACAGGGCTCAAATGACTTTACTTAGTAATGACAATTATTATCATGTTTCTCTGGCTGCCAGTTGCCCCTCCCACATCATCCCCTTCATGTCCAATATCCTCTTACTCAGAGGCCAAGATGCTTTCCTTCCACACCTTAGTCTTCAACATCAATCTACTCAGCTTCCTGAGGCAGCAAACCCTTCTTCGTTGTGATTCTAATTAACACAAGCCAGATTAAACAAAAAAACCAAAAGAACTGCAGATGCAGGAAATACGAAACAAAAACGAGTGATGAGTGGAGAAAAAATAGAATGGGCTATCACCTGAATCTTTGAGTGACAAATTATCCTAGCATTGCTCCTTGTAGCATTTCAACATGATAGTTCATACTTTATTTTGCTGGATCTACTGGGAAAGCCAGGAACAGTGTAGCCTGTTGAATCAGTCAATTTCCTGATGCAGTGGTTACCTGCTGTGTCACTAGTGTGGCAAAGCTCATACTATACTACCATGGAGGGATAGAACTGCAATGAAACTTATGGAAGTGGTGATTTTGACTCTTCCTGACAATACTATCTATCTAACAGAAATGGACTGCAGCTATTCTGCAATGGATATACCCTCCAAAAGCCTCTAGGGAGAAGCACAGCCTTTTAAAACATTTTCATTCAGGAAAATTAGAGTAAGAAATACCTTTGATGGTGTACAAACTGACAATAGCACCTGTATCTGCTTGTAGGGAAAAAATGTCTACTACAATGGAGGAGACTTTTTGGACCCTGACACTGGAGACTGGGAGGCAGACAGCAGGAGTTATTATCCCAGAAGTAGCCTCCTAATTACATGCCTTCACACTCACTAGTTATTAAGGATGGCATCTCAGCTTCTGGTATCCCCAGTTGGGGGAATAAGCAGTGTTAAAGGTGCAGCTCTTTACTAACAAGGATCTTCCTCATCGAATGCAGTATTAAGTTTTGATAGTTCCCAGACTGCCAAAGGGCCACATCCTTGGAGAACTGGCATCCTCTACAATACAAAAGCCACTTTGCCGCTTACAAGCCCTCCCACCTAAAGGGGCCTGGAGAATGTACATTGCTTACTGGCTTCCATTCAGCACATAGTTGATATGCTTCCTAGGCCACCCTTTGGAACCCTCCCAAGTGGTGAAATTTATGAAAGGGAGTTGCTCTGCTAGCTTCACAGTCTCATACCCCTACCTTATAGTCCACCACTTGCTTCTACATCTTAATCATCCTTCTTTGTATTTGACAAGGAAGAAGAAATGCCAATTGGAAAAATTAATGATCCCCCATCCAAAGCTATAGAATCAAAGAATCCCTCCAGTGTGGAAACAGGCCATTTGGCTCCCAAGTCCACACTGACTCTCGAAGCGCATCCCAGCCAGACTCTCCCCCTTATGCTATCCCTGTAACCCTGCATTTCCCATGGCTAATCCACTCAACTTACACATCCCTGGACACTATGGGCAATTTAACATGGCCAATCCATCTACCCTGCACACCTTTGGATTGGGAGAGGAAACCCACACAGACATGGGAAGAACATGCAAACTCCACAAAGGCAGTCACTCAAGGGTGGAATTGAATCCAGGTCCCTGGTGCTGCGAGACAGCAGTGGTAACCACTGAGCTACCACGTCGCCCCAAATATATTATTTGCTTTGTTAAATTTGAATGGCAACAAAATCAGAACGTCTAATATATTCCACTGATCTATGCATGAAGGTAGCAATGTCAATTGTAGCTATTTACTCATCAACCTGTTATTATACACCTCTGGAGCAGATGGGACTTGAACCCAGGCCTCATGGTTCAAGGGTAGAGATACTACAACTGCACTATAACAGCCCTTTACAATGTCAGTTATATATCAATTGTGATTAATTATCAGCAGGTGGAGGATTTTCATGGGGGTTTGACTTGAGCAGATGTAAAGAAACAGTACTGAAACTGAGGTACTGTCGCGTTAAGTGGCGGATGCCTCCAATATTTCACACTGTGATTAAATGTTATATTGACGTAAAACTGGTTTATCCTTCACTTGCTTGAATATAACAAACACACAATAGCAACAGCACTTAAGGCTGCAAGA
Source organism: Rhincodon typus (assembly GCF_021869965.1). NCBI lineage: Eukaryota > Metazoa > Chordata > Chondrichthyes > Orectolobiformes > Rhincodontidae > Rhincodon > Rhincodon typus. The sequence goes on along the minus strand of NC_063337.1, from coordinate 25,987,869 downwards.
CTCACCCTCACCCTGTCATGAAATTCAAACTGTTGACAATATTAAGCATGCATCAGTAAACCCATTACTGTTTGCCAAAAAATCTGATCTCAAAAACATGGCTTTCATAGAAGTATATACGGTAGCTTAGATTGCTTGTTTCGTGGTAGCTTTTATTTCAGCATCGGAACCAAGAGGGTGCTGTGATGGCCAGCGAGAGTCAAGCTGTCAGTGTTGATCTGATTTTGAATGGGAAATTGCGATGTCTTTCACTGGCACTGCAGCCTGGTATGCTGATCAGTCAACCCAGAGATGGGTGGGAGAATCTGCTGGTTAACTCCTTCCTTCCTCTGAAGCTCACAAAGCTTTGCTCTCAGGATGTGAAAGATACAGTAAGCCATGATGAATCTTGAAATAAAAATTGCTTAATCACCCTAAAAGGCTGATCATTGACACAGTGTGAGGCAGGATGAGTTGGAGCCTGCTGCACAAGTGGGTGTGGGTGAAGATCAGAATTAAGAGTCACAAGATAGCATTCATTGTCCAGTGGTCATCCTCTGGTTTCTGATTCGCTCATGTTCCTGTGCTCGTGGTATAGGAAACGATGCCAAGATACTGCATATCAACCAGAAAGACTTGCTGAGCATTTCCAGCATTTCTAGTATCTTCCTTTTGTCTCAGTGATAAATTTAGCCTGAGTGATCTTATTGCACGTTCCATTTACTGGCTTGCAATTCATTAAGTATTAAACTACAATACCAAGAACTAGCTATAATTATACTATAAAGCTCCATATAACTGTGTGTGTTTTTTTTTAAACCAGTCATTCTTACTGAAAGAAAATTACTTCAGTATTAAAGACCAATGAAAATTGATATGGAACAAAATTAGAAAGCTGCAGCTTTATACCAATATCATTTATCAATTCTAAAGATCTGCAGCTGTAAATACTGACAAATGGTACAGCTCATTGTGCTGGTAAAAAATATTCCCAAGTTTCAATATTAATTTTAAAATTCCACATTGATTTAGCAGCATGAACTCAGTATATTATTTACAGAAATTGCAATGTCACAGTGTTTATAAATTATCACAAATTTGCTGTAGCTACAGTCATATATTTATAAAATACAGATATTGGTTAAACTGGGGCAGTTTAATTTTCATTTTCAAGAATCTTCAAGAAGCTGTAGCTTAGTTTTCTGAAGTCATCGATAGCCACAGGTGAGTTGCTGGAAGACTGGAGTTTAGCTAACATTGTGCCACTATTTAAGAAAGGTGGTAAAGGAAAAAGCAGGTAACTATAGACCGATGAGCCTGACATCAGTGGTGGGCAAGTTGTTGGAGGGAATCCTGAGGGACAGGATTTACATGTAGTTGGAAAGGTAAGGACTTATTAGGCATAATCAACATGGCTTTGTGCATGGGAAATCACGGCTCATTAAACTGATGGAGTTTTGTGAAGAAGTAACGATGAGGATTGATGAGGGCAGAGTGGTGGATGTGATCTATATGGACTTCAGTAAGGCGTTCAACAAGGTTCCGCATGGTAGACTGGTTAGCAAGGTTAGAGAACACTGAATAAAGGGAGAACTATCTATTTGGATACATAACTGGTTCAAAGGTAGAAAACAGAGGGTGGTGGTGAAGGGTTGCTTTTCAGACTGGAGGCCTGTGACCAGTGGTGTGCCACAAGGATCAATGCTGGGTTCATTGCTTTTTGTCATTTATATAAATAGTTTGGATATGAACATAAGTGATACGGTTAAAAAGTTTGCAGATGACACTAAAATTGGGGGTGTGGTGGACTGCGAAGAAGATTACCTCAGAGTACAACGGGATCCTGATCAGATGGGTCAATGGGCCGAGGAGTGGCAGATGGAGTTTAATTTAGATAAATGTGAGGTGCTGCATTTTAGAAAGGCAAATCAGGGCAGGACTATACACTTAATGGTAAGGTCCTGGGGAGTGTTGCTGAACAAAGAGACCTTGAGTGCAGGTTCATAGTTCCTTGAAAGTGGAGTCGCAGGTAGAAAAGGATAGTGAAGATGGTGTTTGGTATGCTTGCCTTTATTAGTCAGTGCACTGAGTATAGGAGTTGGAAGGTCATGTCGCGGCTGTACAGGACATTGGTTCGGCCACTTTTAGAATACTGCCAGTGCTGAAACTGATAATTTTACCATTCTAGTTGTAACATCCACCATTTCCATGCTACCAGCCACCAAGGCTATGCCTTCCTTACCATATTCCTCCATTGGAGGAATGGGTAGCTTTAATTTTATTCGCTGAAATACTGGAGAGATAGGGTCCTGCTTATGGAGTTGAAAGTGGCAGAGACTACATTTAAGCAACTTAATTAGGTCAATGAGCCTCCTAACTTGCGGCCAATTTTGCAAACTTCTAGCATAATAGCATGGTGATGGGAACATTTCAGATGGTACCCATACCTTTCTATATTGTTTTACAAGCATTCTCACATGACTGCCTGTCACCAAGGGGCCTCGAAAATTCTAGCTATTGTGTTCAACATATCATACATAAAGGAATCTGCATCCAGACATGGAAAATGGTGAAAGTCTGTTAAACTTTTTCCATGTTGATGAACAGTAAATCCTAGAAAATTTACCTAACAAGAGGAATAAAAACAAGAACTGCAATTAAATTCAGACTCTTAATAGCTACAAAAATTGGTCTTATAATGACACTTCTGAAATTTCTTTAATCCACCTTGTTTGCCACTGCTCATATATCATGCCTTAAACCTCCTTGCACGGAGACATCCCATGCTGAACTCCTTGACTTGCCTGTGTAATATCTGACAGCAGCATTAACCTCTTTTACAACCTTTCATTCCATCAATAACAGCTTCTCTTAACACCCATCAGCCATTTGATGTTCACACTGCTGCTTCTTCACACAGTATGCAACATCCAGCAACAATATAATCCTGCCAAAGCTACAGCACCTTTACAAGAAATACTGCTTTGCTCAAGGATTCCTATTTCATTTTTGCACTAATTTTGAGTTTCAGATAATTGTTTATAACATAAAAAACCTCACAGAAAATTACTTGCAATTGTATAGCTAAATATCTCAATGGAATTCTCTACAATGCTCGATTGATGATAGATTTGTACACAAATGAAATATAGCAGAATCTCACTTGGATCAAGGTCTATGCTGATCATCTCAATGTCGAAAACCCAACTGTGTCAGTGGCAACAGATTTTTTGGCTGACAGCTCTCAGGGGTGGGATGTCTTCCCTTCTGGAGAAGCCCTGGAATTAAGTGTCCCCTTTGTAGCTGCAAGTCCCAACAGCAAGCTTCCTAGTGCTAACTGAGGACATAATTCTGAGATCCCTGGCAATCGGGTTGGCTGGGGTGCTGATAGCTTTGATGATGGTTTTCGGGCCTCATGCCCTCATTAAATTCAGAATGCTATTGCTGTCTCTGATGGACTCAAATGACCAACTAAGTCAATGCAAGGAGACTGGCCTTGACCTGGTAGCAGTACCAGAAGCGACTCAATGATATTATTCAGGTAGCCATGGTCAGCAGATGTACCTTCAAGGACCATCTCATACCAACAGCACCACCAATCAATGCACCCTAACTCTATTACTACTCCCAAGCAGTCAGGGTTCAGGAATTACATTCAGATACTTCACCTCACCAACAAATACATTCCAATGATGCTACCTGCTCTTTCTATACATTCTTGCTATACACTCTGCCCATATATTCAGTCATGGCAGGCATATCATCAAATATAATGCAACAATCCCAATAAATGAGAATGGCAGAACAAGGTGGCATGAAATAAAAAGGAGTACAGCAGAAGTGACAGGAACAAACAGACCTTAGATCTTGAGCTTATGGAGGAGATGGTATTCTACAATATGCAAATGGCTGCAACAGAATCTGGACTCTCTGATAATCACAGATTGTTATTATCCCTTCTCAACTTTATTCTCAACCAGATACTTGGCATGAAGTGAAAACTGAAGACCTGTGACTGTAGACCTTTTGTAATATAACCTTTCAGATTTTCTAATTTGAGAGTTCAAAATAATCTTCCTTGCCAACCTCAACAGCCTCAAGAGGGCAAGAGAGCAATATCACACCAATAATGAAGAAGCCTCATCATTTGATCCGACACCGCTGCCAGCTGAGATACTGGCATTGCCATAACTTCAGAGGACAGTAAAGTTGAGACTATCATATGGAATTAATGGGCTGCAGCACGACCATGGAAAAGGACAATTTTTGTGCCAAAGGGTAGGTTTGCAAATAACCTCTATTGTACAGGACTCAGATGAAGACTGCAATGGGATGGCATAGAATGGAGACAATTCTGAAGAAAGTGCAAACCAAGATGCTTGTTGTTTATTCAGACCTGCCAACCTCCAGCTACTGTCAAGGAGCATGGGGCACGCTAATTTGACTGTGGCATAGGCCGTCATGCAGAAAGTGGAATCCATCCTTTTCATTAAGCAAGAGTGGCTTCTTGCCAACATTCAGCTGCAATGCCCCTGTCTTGGCTTCCGTTGTTCAGAATCAGTGGGTAGGATTATCCCCAAAGTTTAGGAACAAGTGTCTCAAGCCCATCCTTACCAAGAGGGAGACTAGGTGAGTTATTTTACTAGAGGTAGCCTCACAATGACTACCTTGCAGTTTGCTATCCTATTAAGGATGGTGGGTCGGCTTTTAGTACTGATTGCCTAATCATAGGGTCATAGCCTTGCCACACAAGCACTCTAAAACGATCCCTAGTTGGGACATTATATATACAGATTGGATGCCCAGTACATGAAGTGCACAGCTCATTCACATGTTGATTCCTCCACTTTATTACCAGTGCTGAAACTGGTCATAATTTTACCATTCTAGTTGTAACATCCACCATTTCCAGGCTACCAGTCACCAAGGCTATGCCTTCCTTACCATATTCCTCCTTTGGAGCTTTCCTACCACCTGCATCTGCACCGGCACTGGAATCTAAATTTTCAGCAAATTTTAGCAATTAATGTTTTATTAATGTTAGTTAAAATGAATGACTGAACATTCATAAGCATTGAAGTGGGATAAAAGTGAATAAAAATTAATTCACCATGCAAGATATAAATGTCAAAAGCACTATGCCCATTTATTAGTTACAGATCAATAAACTAATCGTTTAATTCTCAAAAAGGTTAGTAGGCCAGAAGTCACTTATGCTCTGAATTCCAAATAATGGCTTAAATGAGGACTAGCTCCTAGTTACTAGTGGCAATTAAAAATAAATCATTCATGGCAATTGGGCATCACTGGTTCTTGCCCATCTCTGTTTGTCTTCAAGAATCCTTTAAGGAACATGTAATTTTCAGTGGGGCAATTACTTCAAGATGGGATGGAGTGCAACATTCCGCATAGTGGTGAAAAAAACAGAATCCACAGCAGCAAGACTATTTGGCATATGAGAAAGGGAAGAAAGTGAATGCAATGTTACGTATCTGCTACACTTAAGATGAAGACCGGGGAAGCTGTTTGACTTGTTATGGATAAACAATGAAGTTCACGTTGAATTTCCCTATTACAGAAAGTAGCAACAGACACAGACCTCAGCATAAATAATTTAACACCGACATTTCAACAAAAGCTTATTTTTTAATGCTCTACATGAAATTCTGTCAATAAATATTAAACAGATTATGTGCTGATAATTATTTTGAAAATGATATTGTGGGCAGTCCTGTAAACATGGGATGTTTTTGGTAATTTTGGACTAGTAGCCTAGATGTAAATGGTTAAATATAGTGCTAGTCCAGAGTCCTCAACATACAATCTGGATTGATATTTTGATAAAGTACAGAAGCAAGTCAGACAAGATAATAAGCCCAATCCATTTCTCAGGCTGATGTAGAGCTTCTGCAGCACACTTTGAAAAAGAGTAGAGGAGTTTCCCTAGTATCCTGATCAACATTCATCCCTCAAACATGACTTGAAAATACAAATTACCTGGTCATTTACTTCACTGCTGTTTTTGCAACTTTGCTGTGCCATGATGATCTACAATAATGATAGCATCTACACTTCAAAAAGTACTTCATTGACTCCGAATTATTTTGGGACATTCCTGAAGTTATGAAAGAACATGCTTATATAAAGTGCCAATTTTCTTGCTTCCTTAAAATGTTCCCTTACAATTAATGCATCTTAATTGCGTCAGCTTGTTCTTGTTGCACAAATTAAAAATATGGAACAGTGTGTCAAGTGATCAAACATTTTTCAAGTGACCTTCTTTTCTATGACATTCTGCCTTACCAATAGGACAAGGATTTTGACCTACTTCACAACAAGCTAACTATGCTTCTGGCACTTTGTTGACTGTAAAGCTCTTTGGAATCTCAGGAGGCCATTAAATGTGTTGTAGAAATGTAAGAACTGGGTCTCAGCAAGTATGACAATAATCAAAGCAGACAAACCACGAACACAACAAAAACAGAAGTTGCTGGAAAAGCTCAGCAGGTCTGGCAACATCTGTGAAGAAAAAAAACATCAGAGCTAACATTTTGGGTCCAGTGACCCTTCCTCCGTTCTGCACACAGCAAACCGCATACCTGCATAATACATGTTCACGCATGCAGTCACAAAGTGCATGCTGACCTGCGCACTCCAGTTTATCACATCGTTTCCTGACATTCCTCAAAACAACATACATCCCTGTTGTATGTACTTAGTCTAGAAAGTCACATGTAACCGGCATTGACCTCTACAGACGGAAGGGCATTGTCTAGGACCATAATCCTGTCAGGGGAGGACCACTGAGATTCTGAAAATGGAACTAGTTGAGAAACAAGCTCTGAACACAATAATCTGGCCTGTACCGTGATTGTATTGAAACTGGCTGCAAAATGGATGACCCCAGGCAGTGTTCCATTTTGCTTCAACATTTCAACTGGCACTGGGAAAGGAAATGTTGCAGCCATTGCCTCTTACCATGAGTTTCACCTGTGCCTTGCTTCCTTTGTTCTGTTTTAATCATTTCAGCATGATTTACAGCTCTGATCATTCAGCTCTCTCTCCATCAATAGTTGAGTTTTTCTTTTTACAGCCCTTCAACACTCAATCTCAGGTCCACTATTGATACCACATTAAAAGCTCACAAGATGTTGGTCTGGTCTGTACCATGACTTTATTAAAACTGTCTTCAAGGTGGACGGCCCCAATTAGAGCCTAATGGTAGAGGTCATATGACTATGAGAAGTCAGAGAGCAAAGGTGTTGCATTTTATCACAAACTTCTTCATCCAAAAAAAAAAAATCTGTCTTGACACTTCCATTTTTATTTACCCGTTATCCACTGATCATACAACTGTTATCAAGTACTGGCAGTACACTATTCTCATCAATCTCAGCACGTGCATTGTATATAGCCATTATATCATGCTAGTCTTCTCTTGGTATATGTATATGTTGTCATTGTCTGGGTGATGTTCCTTTCCTGGGGATTGTTATTCCTGTAATATTTGTTGTTCCTGCAATACGTATTGTTGTTGCACATCCATTGTTGGGTACTGTGGACCTCTAATGATGATGGGTGATTGGTGGGCTGTGCAAACGGCAAGTTAGCCTCTTCCTGCAGCTTCTCTAGTTGAATACATGAGCCTGTGGTTATGACAGTAAATTAGGTCATTCACATTCATCCCATTCGATCAAAGTGAAACACTGCTTTATGCAGATCTCAGGTTACCACTTGGGCTGGCTTTGTTTGAGCACTGAAGGCTTGTTCTTGGACTGGTTCTCCAAAGCTCAATTCTGGCAATGCTGTCAAAATGAAATTAGGCTTTTTGCCATTTCACCTTGATTTTGTCACAACTGACTGGTCCTACTGCTGGCATCAGTTGCTTTATTGCTGTTAGAAAAGTAGTCAGTGTGCAGTGTGACATCAGTCTTGTGTTGAACTTCATTCCATGCTTTCAGCAGGTGTTTTTCTCCACTTGCCTTTTATACATCTGTGTTGGATTTGTTTACTTTCTTCCATGTCATTCTTTTCATTTGAAAAGAGTTAGTGGAGAGATAATGTATGGTGTTGAATTTCCCAATCATTTATGAAGAGGCTGAATTATTCACATGTAACCTGAACAGCACTGTTGCTTAGCACAATGTCAGGAATGCCATAATGGCTAAAGTGTGCTTTCAGGCATTCTACAATTTCACCAATAGGCTAGTAGTTTATGGTGACAAGATAATTGGTTTCTGCGAGAGTGAAGAGGTTTACCCCCAGCTTTATCCATGATCTGTCCGAGATTCCACATATCGTCAGTGGCTTGCTACTCATTACAAGCATTGCACTGACTGACATGGCCCTTTGTTTCACTGCAAATGTTTGTCCTCTATAGCACATCTTTTACCTTCCTTAGACTTGACTAAATTCCTTGGGGACTTGCATCTTCTCCTCTCAATTCATAAGCGATTGCTTGATTTCCTTTGTACATCTCTGGTTGTTTAACAGTTATCTTTCATAAATTATATTTACTTCAGGTTCAAAGTGTGCATTGAAGGTTTTCAAAATTTCTGTCATCTGCCTTTTTCCAATCTTCAGAGGTTTACCATGGAACACACATTGAAACAGTTTCTCCCTACCAGTGATAAGATTGTAGCTATGCTTAGTCACTCTGGCCTGTTAAGCTGATTTATCACAATATTGTGATTTTTCCATTACATATTGGAAAGTGCCAGTTCTACTTCATATCTGAAATGTGAAATATTGCAGCCATTGAATCTTACACTCAAGAAGGAAGTAGGGAGAATACAGGGCAAATGAAGATAAAGGATGGAACCAACAATCTAGCAAACCGTGGATATCAAGGGATATACAGGATTGGATAAAAAGGAAAGGGAGGCTTGTGGCAGATACCAAGGGCTCAAAACAGAAGTACACTAGATGCAAGAAGACACTTAAAAAAGGAAATTAGGAGGAAAAAGGGACATTAAAAATAATGGCATGTGAAATAAAGGAAAATCCTAAGTTATTTTACAACTACATTAAGAGTAAAAGGAGAACTAGGGAAAGATTAAGTCCCATTTAGAGCCACTGTGGTTAGCTGTGCCGGGAGCCAGTGGGCATAGGTAAGGTTCTAAATGAATACTTTGTGTCAGTGTTCACTAGTGAAAGGGTCACTGTGTGTGTAGAAATCAGGAAGAAGGATTGCAATATACTTAAATAAATTAGTGCAGTCAGTGACGAGGTTTCAAATGGTCGAGCAGAGTTTAAAGCAGATAAATCTCCAGGGCCGGATGAAATGTATTCCAGGCTTTTTAATGAGGAAATGGATAAAAAGCAGGGGTGCTGGCAATAGCTTTCAATTCCTCCCTGACCACAGGAGAGGTGCCAGAGGATTGGAGGATAGCAATGTGGTCCTGTTAAAGGAGAAAGCATGAACCAGGAAGCTACAGGTCAATCAGCCTAAATGCAGTGCTGGGAAATGACTGGAAGCAATTCTGAGGGACAAAATTAATCTACAATTGGAGAGAAGGAATTAATCAAGAACAGTCTGGTTTTGTTAAGGAGAGGACATGTCTGACCAACTTGACTGAATTTTTCAAAGAGGTAAACAGGTCTGCAGATGAGGTCTACGCATTCAACAGAGTCTACTTGGACTTCAGCATGGGAGACTGAAATTGAAAGGAAGAGCCCATGGGATCCAAGAAAAGTTGGCTAAATGGATCTGGAATTGGCTGAGTGGCAGGATGCAGAGGGTGATGGTTGAAGGGTGTTTTTGTCACTGGAAGTCTGTGTTCAGTGGGGTCCCATAGGGGTCAATGTTGGGGTCTTTGCTGTTAGTGGTATATATCAGACTTGAATGTAGATGGGTTGATCAATGTATGAGGGATGATATGAAAATTAGTGGGGTGGGGAGGAAAATAACTTCACATTACAGGTGGATATAGACAGGCTGGTCAGATGGGTTGATCAGTAGCAAAAGGAATTCAATCGGATAAGTACAAGGTGATGGACTTGGGCAGGACACACAAGGCAAGGGAATACCTTGAACGATAGGACCTGCTAAGCACCAAGGATCAGTGGGATCTTGGTGTGCACGCCCAACGTTAAGTTAGCAAGTCAGGCAGATAAAGTGGTTAAGAAGGCAAATGGGATACTTTCCTTTATGAGCTGAGGCATAAATTTTAAGATCAGGAAGGTTATACTGGGACTGTATAAAACATTGGCTAGACCATAGCTAAAGTATTGTCTGCAGTTCTGGAATCTACATTAAAGGAGGCATGTGGTTGCACTGGAGAGGATGTACTGGTGTTTTACTTGGATGTCGCCAGGGCTGGGGACTTTTAGTTATGAAGAAGGTTTGGATAGACTTGGGGTTATTTTAATTCAAGCAGAAGAGACTAAGGTGGTCATATAAAACTATGAGGTGCATAGGGAGGCTAGACAGGAAGAAACTTTTTTCTTTGTGGAAGTATCAATGACCAAGGGGAATTGATTTAAGTAAAGGAGCAAAAAGTTTAGAGGGGATGAGGGGGAAAGAAAAATTCCACTCAAGAGGCTGGTTGGATTCTGGAACTCACTGCCTGTAAGGATGGGGTAAAGGTAGAAACCCTCACAACGTAAGAAATATTAAGATGTGCAGTTGCAATACCAAGGCCTACAAACCTATGGGACAAATGGGAAAATTAGAATAGATTTTTCATTCACTCTCGGGACATGGGTGTCTCTGGCTGAGTAGCATCTATTGCCTATCAACAGCACTGTTCTCATGAAATCTTGCAGTCAGCACAGGCAGACGTGCTTGCTGGTCCCAGAACTTTCTAGCATTAATGCCATGGATGTCATATTTAAACACCAGCTGCAGACCGCTTCAAATGCAGCAAGGCAAGAACAGTGTGTTTCTCCACCACCAATCTAAATGAGTTGGCTCACAAAGAGAAATTGGAATCCCAATTCATGGTCAGGAGCCTGGAGTTTTTGGTGAAGAGTACTCTTCTCTCAGGGCAGCCAATGGAGATCACAGATTTAGTTGCTTCTCAGTGTAGAAGAAAATGGCTTACAATAGGGCTGAAATACCAAGATGGGCAGCAGGGTAGCCATTTTCATTTCCTCATCCACTTATCTTAAGTGTTGCTACATTGCTGTCTGTTCAAGCAATGGAGGACAGGTGCCCACCTGTTTGCAGTAATTTGTAAGGACAGCGTGAGATTCACCAGTAACAAGTAGCTGATTGGTCTATGGAGGCAAAGAACTTATGTATTTGAAAGACATGGCCAGAAGCCTTCAGACTTCTGAAAAGAGAGGTGGTGTCTCTCTCTCCTTGCCTTAAAAAAAAATCTAAAGGTTGAAGAAAATGGATTTATTTTCCCTTTATAGTTGCTCTAGGCTGTGGATTTTAACCACTAACTAAGGCTTTACAATTTATGATCCAGTCAATCTGTGCTCCTGCAGAGACATGAACATACCTGGAGAAAATCAGCAAGTACTGGAAGGTAAGAAGAATCATCTCAGCGAATCCTGTGGACAGGGGACTATTGAACTATTTTCCCAGATTTCCCTTCCACCCATAATACCAGTCTTTTTTTTTTGGTATCTGTCCGTAGATGCATATAGGGAGTTTAAGGGGCTTAAGAGTTTTAAATAGTCGAGTTATATATTGACAGGTCATAGTAGTTTACCTCTATCTAGAATGTACTTCGTTGTAATAGTCAGTCATTCTTGTTAATTAAAGAAACCTGATCCATATTTTTTGTCAACTTGGGTCTAAAAAGTCAGGTAAAATGGCAATTTTGAAAACTTTCATAAAAGCTTTAGCTTTTATCATGACTCTGGAAATAGGAGGCTTGATTTTCAGAATGGTAGCCCAGGGAGATTATTCTAAGTTAGATCGAGAAGTGCCATGCTGAGGTGGTGATTTGAGTCCTTTGCCAATGCTGACTTTCATTGTTCCTGAGATGATACAGAATGATGTCTCACGGTAGTGGTCATATGACGACAGCAAGCCAACAGGCACATTAGCACACTGTTCCATTTGATTTCAGATATAAGGGGGGGTCAGAAAGGCCACTAATTTCTCCTAGTTGTTAACTAATTTCATCTTTAGTTTTCCATTCTTATTGTTTTATTTGGTCACTCACTCAATCCTTCAATAACTTACATTTATATACATGGCAATATCTCCCCATGCAAGGCTCTATTTCAAATCCCCTCTTACTGTACCTCAAACTATTCTCTTCTGCCTTCTCTGCTGCCAAATGGGAGACATTCATACCACTCTGCACCAGTCCTACACTAACAATTACCCAGGTGGATATGTACTCTCAGATCAGGCAGAGAGTTGCAGGAGACAGCACTTGAAGCACAGAGAGTGAGAAAATGGAAGTGCAACCTACAAAGCAGAGAATGAACTTTAGGGTTCCTTCAGTTGATCAGCCCAGAGATTTGGACTTCACAGGACATAGCTGCCACTGCAGTTTGTAAGCAAACACTGGCATTCATTTCACTTCATTATGTATTACATGATGAAGGCAGGAAAATAATCCAACTTGTTGCAATGTCTACATTGTCTATGGACATGCCTAAAGATGCACTTGCACGTATATACACGGTTGTTGTCACTGTAACATGAGCCTATGAGTTTAGCTGCAATGTTTACAAAAAAAAATTGTACATGATATCTGCTAGAATAACTGCTGCAGAGCACATAATTATCTCCATGTGAGTACAATCATCATACAGAGGACACTTCAGAACTTATTGACAACATGAAATTGTGTTGGCTCCAAATGCTGAACCTCTACAGAAATACGTGTTGGTAGCTTTGCAAGGGTGCATATCTCCAGGATGCAAGTGATTGTATTTCCAGTAAAACTGGAGAAATTTTACCTAGGTGATTTGAATGGCTTAGCTATAAAATATTTTAAGACTTAGCTGTCATACTTTGCAGCTACAGGAAAAATAGATTGAATCAGAAAGGACACCCGTAAGTCACCTATTGTAATTCTTACAAATTTTTGTGGCTGATGCCTTAGAGATCCTTGATCTTCTACACAACACTGCCCTTTTAAGACCATCTGAGACAATCTGGTACTATTCCACTTAAAGGCAGTCACATCTAGAACAGGTGGCTATTCCTTGTTGGATTTGCTAATTGATCGTCCATGTATAGCTGAAAACTGGTAACTCCATGTTGCTTAATTCAAATTACTAGACAACATGTTTGAATCAGCTGAAACAAATCTAAGCTCCAATTTCCTGGGTTATTTAATTTACTTTATTAGGAATTTGACTTCATAAGCATGACAAATGAACAAATTACCAAACAAGACTATAGTAATTCTGAGACTAAATCATCCAACATTCCAGCATGGCTTCAATTAATTGAATGTACCCACTTATCACAAAACTGTAGATGTGTCCATCACTTTTGATTAAAAAGTTAGGCAGTGACTTCCATAGACTTGAAGTTCAAAAGTAATTAATTTTCATGATTAATTAATATGGAACAGTCAAGGCTTCGTGCTTCATCAGATACATTCGCAAAACAAGAAACTGCAGATGGTTTTGTAAAATGTGATGACTAGGTCATATAAAGTCGTTCAGGCTCCACTCATGTAGACTTATTCAAATATATAAAAGCATTGATTATAATGTTTGTGGATGTAACCTTAAAAAGTTCTAAACCTGTTATCTAAATAAGATGGTCCAGACATGATCGGTTAACTAACATTCTTCTGTCCGGGACGATTCTTAAATTATGGAGAAATATTTTCAATATTACAGGATAAGTCATTGAAAAGGACAAAGTAGTCTTTTTTAAACTTGGTTAGAGATTAAAAAAAAAAACTGCAGATACTAGAATCCAAGGTGGAGAACAGGAGGCTGGAAGAACACAGCAAGCCAGGCAGCATCTGGAGGAAAGGAGAAGTCAACGTTTTGGGTATTACCCTTCTTCAGGACTGGATGAGGGGGTAGGGGGAGCTGCAGATAAAGAGAGGGGGTGAGGGGTGTAGTGGAATGGCGGTGATAGGTGGACACAGGTATTTGGTACGATCTGGTTAGTCAATGGGACAGATGAATCCGGTTGGTAGCTTAATACAAGTTGAATCACCTTGATCCATTACTTACTAGAAATATCATAAAAATAGTGCAAAGATTTCATATGCTTACTTGTTCTAGAAGAAAAATGCATTTTATAAGAATCCTTTTATGATTTTGCTATTATGAAGCAATCAGACGCAACATTTATTCTGTTCACAGCAGTGTTAAAACAGAACAGTAAGAATAAATTTATCTTTTATACTTGATAAGTGTTTTATTATGTATGCGTTTTTTTATGTACCAGTAATTAAATGTGTTAACTGTTTTAACTTATTAAAATATTTTTAATCCAAATATGATATTAGGTCTAATATAAAAAAAAAATGGTCTCATACAAAACTGCAAAAGGTATGCAGTAGTCCTGGCTTACTTCAATCTAAACATGAACTGGATAATCTTATGAGCACCATGTTGTGGAGGAAGATTTCTTGAAACACGGCTAAGATAGTTTTCTAGAGAAATATGGTGAGGAACCAGCTGGGTTATATGCTATTTTAGATTTGGAATTATACAACAACAAAGGGATAACTAATAATCTTGCTGTGAAAGAACCTTTAAAGAACACTGACCATTGTATGATAGAACTTTCCATTAAATTTGAACAATACGCAGCTCAATCTAAAACTAAGGTCTTAAATCTAAACATGGGTAATTCTGAAGATTTGAGAGAGGTTGACCATGGTGAACTAGAAAGCTACATTAAATGGGTTTGATGGTGATGGAAAGTGACTAATACTTGAAGAATTAATGCTAGGTTTTCACAAAGCACGCATTCTTTTAAGGCAAACATACCCAACAGGAAAAGCATGACAGCCATGGCTAGCAAGGGAAGTTACAGAGAGTATTAGATGAAAGGAGAGGCATACAAAGTTGTAAGCCTGAGAATTGGGAGAAGTTTAGAATTCACTATAGGAGGACCAAAAAATTTACAAAGAAAGAGGCAACAGAAATTTATAACAGAAAGGAACATAAAAAATAATTCTTGAAACTTCTACAGGTGTGTAAAAATGAAAAGATTAACAAATACAAATGTATGTCTATTACAGACAGATTGGTACTTGAAAAAATAAGAGAAGCTACAAAGTACTTTGTGCCTGTCTACACAGCCGAAAATACTAGCAGTAATTTTGAAATAATCAAGACCCAACATTCTAGTGAGAGTGTGGAAGTAAAAGAAAATTAGTATCAGTAAAAACAAAATGTTTTAGAGGAATTAATGGGGATGAAAGCTGACAAATACCCAGGACACAATGACATTCACCTGAGACTGCTAAAAGAGAGATCTACAAAGATAGTGGATGCATTGGTAAATCATCTTTCAAAATTCAGAATTCTACAAAGGTACTTGCAAATTGGAAGGTTGCAAATGTAATCCCAGTGTTTAAGATGGAGAGAAAAAGAGAACCACAGGTTTTTTAGCATGATGTCAGTAGTAGGGAAAATACTATAATCCAGATAACAAGGTGTAGAGCTGAATGAACACAGCAGGCCAAGCAGCATCAGAGGAGCAGGAAGGCTGACGTTTCGGGCCTAGACCCTTCTTCAGAATAGGATTTTATTTATTTATTTTAAATTTTATTTTCATGCGTACTGAAGTACAGGAGTAGAGAAAAGTGTATAATGTCACCCCACAAGGCACCATCTTAGACACAAGTACCTTGGCACAGAATCTTAAGATCAAGGTAGAAAGAAAGAACAAAGATAAAAGTTAAACATTATGGTAATTATAGTATAGCATAAAACATATGAAATAAGGTTAAAAGTTATAATTTATAACTTATAAACCTGCAAATTAAGTTAGTCTAGCATCCACACTGAGTTAAAAGATGATTTTAACGCATCTGTTTAATTAATACAGGAACAAGGGATAACCAAACAAATATCTATGACATATGGGTGTCTCTCAATTCCATCAAAAAAAGGTTGATATTTTACCGTATAATTTCAAGTAATCGTGAAGCTCTTATCAAGAAAACTAATTAATTAACGTAAAATATTTCTGTACTTTAGGATGATTAGAGTAGGCAATTCTTTCCCACAAATATTCAGCAATATCAATAAATAACAAATAACTGAAATGGCAGTTTTGTGAAAAAGAGGAATATTAAAGTGTATGTGGACAGGACAGCAAAATTAGAGGAGATGGATTAAGTGGGAAATACAAAAACCTGATCAGTGAAGAGCCTGCTCTGAGCTGTGATGTCTGAATTCATAATATATTAAGCATATTTTTAATAAGGTGTGAAGTTATTCCAGATTTGTTACACCACCAATGAGACTCTGTCTGGAATGTGTTACTTAATTTCAAGCAGCTTGCATTTCCTACAGCACATAGATACTAATTTTCTTTGAACATTTTATGTCAGATTAACTCAAAAATTATAAGAACAGACATCCAGTGCTGAATTTGTTTTCACTGGAGAAGAGAAGATTTAGAGGGGAAGTGATTCTAATCTTTAAAATGGTGCAAGAACAGATGCATTCTATGCTTTGAGAGCAGGAATGAAGGAAGCAACTTCTGAAATGAGCAAGCAACAACAAAATAAGGTTCTTTCAATCCCCACCAGCTCCTGATCAGTTTTGGAAATATGGAACTCTGTCAAAGCAAAGTAATTCTTTCAAAAATTATTTCAATAAATAGTTACTAGCTACACTGTGGATTAAAGGATGTAACAGTAGGTAAGATTTCATTTAAAGGCCCTGTTTCCTTTATTATTTTTATCATTTGATTTCACTGAAGATGCTACAACACAGCTGGTGTAACTCTGCTTCCAGTTATCACCGGCCATACGTTCAATCATTATGTATGTATGTCAGCCACACCATCTCTTTTTAAGAAGATATGATTTTGTGGGACTCTTATGATTAGCTTTTGTCAAGTGAATAATGGATAACAAATAATAATAAGCTTGCTAATAACTCATGCCTAATTTTTCTGCATTCAATCTGTATTTACACCTGCTCAAACATCTCTAAACTAAGTAAACGTGCCAAAACATAACAATTACAAATACAAAACATATGTGAAAAAAAAAGGACATGCATATGTAGGTGATTCAAAAATAGGAGGCAGACAACATTGAGGAACAGTGTAATTAGAATCAGAAGAGCCTACGTTTTACGATTAACTGGGTTGATGATTCACAAATGCAATTTAACATTGCAATTGATAAATAACTGGTACTAGCAAACCTACCTTAGAATTATGCATGGCAAGTCAGGAAAAATACTGTCTTTCTTATCTGCCTATGCTCACTTTGTGTGGTTGTTTCTATCTCTGCCTTTCCTTTTCTTTTTGTTTCTGTCTTACCCCACTCACAGGTCAGAATTTCAGATTGGGCATTTCTTGAGCATGAACTAGAACCAACAAGGGAGTAGGTCAGATTAGATTTTGTAATGGGAAACGAGTCAAATGTATTTAATAGTCAAAAGATTTGTGAGAATTTACCCAATAGAGATCATAGCATGATTGAGTTTGGTACAGTGTTTAAAAAAGGAGAAACTTGAAACAGACAATAAGGCATTGGAGCAAAATTAGGCCATTCGACCCATGAATCTGCTCGGCCATTTGGAACATGGCTGATATGCTTCTCAACCCTATTCTCCTGCCTTCTTCCCATAAGCCTTGAGCTCTTCAATAATCGAAAACATATCTATCTCTGTCTTACAGACACTCACTGACTTGGCCACCATGGCCTTCTGCAGCAAAGAGTTCCACAGATTCACCACCCTCGACTGAAGAAATTTCTCCTCATTTCTGTTCTAAAGGGTCGTCCCTTCACTCCGAGGCTGTGCCCTCGGGTCCTACTCTCTCCTACTAATGGAAACATCTTCTCCATATCCACTCTATCCAGGCATCTTAGTATTCTCATAGCTCTGATGAGATTCTCCCTCATTCTTCTAAACTCCATTGAGTACAGACTCAGAGTCCTCAACCAACCCTCATAATGACAAGTTCTTCATCCCCAAGATCATTCTTGTAAACCTCCTCTGGGCCACCCTTTAAGGCCACCACATCCCCATTAGAAACAGGGCCCAATACTGCTCATAATATTCCAAATGTGGTCTCACCAGAGCCTTATACAACCACAGCAGGACATCCCTACTCTTGTATTCTAGCCCTCATGAAATGAATGCTAACATTGCATTTGCCTTCTTAACTGCCAAATGATCCTGTATGCTAACTTAAGGAGAATTCTGAATTATAATTCCTAATTCCCTTTGTGCTTCAGATTTCTGAAGCCATTTCCCATTTAGAAACAACATCTAAGTTTCTAGATTTAGTTAAGGCTGACTGCTATGTGATGAGATAGAGACTAACCATAGTAAAATGGGGAATCTCTTAATGGGTAAAAATACAAAACCGGTGTGAAGTTTTCAAAAGTATAACGTGCTACTGTTCATAAGAATCAAGATTTCCAGTTGTAAAGAAAAAAAGCTACGAACAACTAGAGGTAAGATATAGCATAAAACCAGAAAAATAAGTAAATAAAAATGCAAAGCAAAACACCAGAAGTCCTGGCAACCAGAAAAGATACAAGAAAGGAAGAAGTGACAAAACAGATAAGGAGAGCTCCAAAAATGGAGTATGAAAACTCAACACATAAAAAACTGTACAACTATATTAGGAATAAGACTGTCATTAATTGCAATGTGGTCTTCTGTAAGTAAGGAAATAACAGTTATGCTGAATAATTATTTTGGGCTGATATTCACACAAGATGTAAAAGTGAAAATGCCGGAAATTCTGAGGACAAAAAGTGACTCGGAGAACAAAGATCCACCAAAATTAAAGCACACAAAATATCTTTAATAAAGAAAACATGGACACAAAAAATGCAAAACTCCCAGGATGAGATCATTTTATTCCAGTACTTTTAAAAGAAGTAGTTGGTAACAATGTAAATGACATAAGTATAATCTTCTAGAGTTCTCTTGATTTGGAAATGGTTCCTTTAGGTTGCAACAGTGGGAAATGTGTCACTTCATTATGTAAGAAAAATGTGAATGGGAAACTGGGTCATTATGGATCAGGTGACCTAACATCAATTGTCATAAAATTACTGGAGTCCATAACTAAAGATTAAATGACTGAAAACTCAGATGTTTCAGCAAATCATAAAGAGCCACCATAGATTAGTAAAGTGCAAAGCATATTTTTGCTGAAGAGATGATGTTGGTAATATAGACTTACAGAAGGCATTTGAGAAAGTTGACTCATCAACATGTTAGTTCCTTAAGCTTCATTGTTAGCTAATGACAAATAATTGACCTGGTGAGAGAATTAACCAAGCAGTACGAGACAGAGAAGAGCTATAAAGGGCAGGTACCAATGTGACTGGTGGCTTCCTGTAAGGATTTGTGTTGGGCCAAAACTATCAATCATATTTATTAATGAATTGGGTGTTTAGACAGAAGGGAACATAGCTAAAATGTGCCAATGATCACCTTGAAAGTACTGTAGGTAGAGGCATAAAATACAAAGAAATTTTATAGGTTAAGTGAAGGGGGAAAAATGTGACAAATGAATTTCAATGTTCGTAAATGTGAGGGAATCTACTAGTAATCTAAAAAGAATGGAATGAGCTACTTTCAATTGGTGAAAATCTTGAAATATTTCAACTCCAAAAAAGACTTAGAATGTGTGCACATATGTAGGAGATTGGCTGTCTGGCAGAAAGCAAACAGTGGGTCTTTCTCAGGATGGCAGCCGATGACAAATGGTATTCCACAAGGGTCAGTGTTGGGACCACAACTTTTCACTTTATACATTAATGATCTAGATGAAGGAACTGAGGGCATTCTGGCTACGTTTGCAGACGATACAAAGATAGGTAGAGGGACATGTAGTATTGAGGATGTGGGGAGGCTGCAGAAAGATTTGGACAGGTTAGGAGAGTGGGCAAAGAAGTGGCAGGTGGAGTACAACGTGGGAAAGTGTGAGGTCATGTACTTTGGTAAGAAGAATATGTACTATCTTCTAAATGGGGAGAAAATTCAGAAGTCGGATGCGCAAAGAGACCTGGGAGTTCTAGTCCAGGATTCTCTCAAGGTAAACTTGCAGGTTAAGTCAGTAGTTAGGAAGGCAAATACAACTTTGGCATTTATTTGAGAGGATTTGAATGTAAAAGCAGGGATGTACTTCTGATGCTTGATAAGGCTCTGGTCAGGCCACATTTGGAGTATTGCATGCAGTTTTGGGCCCCATATCTCAGGAAAGATGTATTGGCCCTGGAGCGGGTTCAGAGGAGGTTCACAAGAATGGTCCCAGGAATGAAAAGCTTAACATATAAGGAACATTTGAGGGCTCTGGGTCTATACTCGATGGAGTTTACAAGGATGAGGGGGGATCTAATTAAAACTTAGAGAATACTGCATGGCCTGGACAGAGTGGGTCTTGGGAAGATGTTTCCATTGGTAGGAAAGACTAGGGCCCGAGAGCACGGCCTTAGAGTAAAAAGTAAGATCTTTTAGAATAGAGATAAGGAGAAACTTCTTCAGCCAGAGAGTGGTGAATCTATGTAATTCACTGCCACAGAAGGCTGTGGAGACCAGGTCATTGAGTATATTTAACATGGAGATAGATAGGTTCCTGATTGCCAGGGGGATCAAGGGTTATGGGGAGAAAGTGGGAGAATGGGGTTGAGAAACTTATCAGCCATGATTGAATGGCGGAGCAGACTCGATGGGCTGAATGACCTAACTTCTGCTCCAATGTCTTATGGTCTTCTCATTAAAGTGTCATGACCAAGTACGGAAAATAATGAAAAAAGTTACTGGAATAATACACTATATATCGAAAGAACTAAAATAAGTCAGTTGACATCATGCTTCAACTAGGATTGTATAAGCTGAAATTTAGGCAGTTAAAAGGTTTCTGGTTTAAATTTTCAAGGTATTCAGTTGTCAGCTGGGGAGCCTAGGACAAAGATTAAACTAAAATCAAGAGCCAGACATTACAGTAGTGTAACAAGATCAGCTAGGTGGACCTCATAGGATAGGAGTTCCCTGATTGGAGCTGCTAATCTGGTCCAATCAGGGAGCCCTAGCTGACAAATATAAACAGGAGTGTCAGAGGTTCTGTTTTCTCTGAAAGCTGGCTCTGAGGAAGCTGGATCAGTGTCAAGGGCTCTCTCCACGTGTAAATAAAGGGTGACTGGTGATGGGACACCAGCCTGTGTGGAGTTATTTCAGTGGTGACAGAAGAAAAGCATGCTCCTGAAGAAATTTGCTCACAATCATCATCTTCAAGTTGGGGCAAGCATTTCTGGCATCATGCCATTATTTGGGAAGCTTGACTCATTCGATCCTGCTGTCGAATACTGGGCCCAATATGTGGAAATAATGCGTTGTTTTTGTCTGGGCAAATGACATTAGGGCAGATGCAAAATAAGTAAGTCTTCTGTCAGCTTGCGGACCCACTGCATTTCTAGTTATTAGGAGTCTAATTTTTCCTGAGGCACCAGTTACTAAAAACTTTCAAGAGTTGATGGTTTAGTTAAGGAATATTATGACCCCAAGCCTCCTCTAATTCTGATACGCCATCGGTTTTACTCAACAACTTCAGAAGGAGGAGAATCTGTATCGGCATTTTTGACTAAATTAAGCCGAATGGCAGAGGCATGTGACTTCGGTTTAACCCTTAATGAGATGCTGAGACAACATTTGGTACGCTGGGTTAATGATGTAACTGTGCAAATGCACCTACTAGCTGAAGCCCAACCGGACTTCAAACAGACACTACAACTGGCTTTCTCATTGGAAAATGCAGCAAGTGGAGTGTATGAGTTACAGGGTATTCCAATGGAAGTGGAGACCCTTGCCAGTCGGACTGAGCTTGTGGAACACCACCTGAGTGAAGGCAATTGCATAGCTTCATTCAGTACATATCCTGAAAGAGGGACTCTAGGTCAGCCCACAGCAAAACCACCCCCCACCCCCCAAATAAAAAAAGCCAAGTCTCAGCTAAATTGTTAAAATGTTTTTCCGGACCCGGGCCAGCAAGCCAATACAGTTGCTACCGATACGTCAACTCAAGACAACAAAAGTGTCGCACTAAATGGAGTAAGAGAACTCATAGGCTGGTTTCCAGGAGAGTGCATACCTTGGAAAGTCCATCTACATCTGGCTTGGAACAGTTAAGTTGCTTAGCAACACCCAAATCAGAATCAATCAAAATAGATATCTGGTTAAATAGTCACCCAGTGCTAATGGATGTCGATGCCAGTGTGGCCATTTCAGTGATTGCAGAACCAGTCTTTAACAAAATTCGCTCTGGACTCCAACCCGTACGTTTGCTTGAGACTTTGGTTAGACTGAGAACGTACACCAGGGAATCTTTACAAATTAAGGGTACAACTTTAGTTCCAGTCTCTCATGAGAAGGAGTTCGTTCAAGTTACCAATGATTGTAGTAAAGAGTTCGGGTCCAAGCTTGATGGGGCGAAATTGGTTGAGAAAGGTTCACCTTGATTGGCTCAATATTTTTCGATTAGAAAGTGGCTGCCTTAGTGAAGTCCTAATTTAAATTCCTGGAAGATTTTCAGGAATATCTAGGTATTATCAAAGGAGCTAAAGCCACCTTGCACATTGACCAGGAAGCAACTCCGTGTGCAACAGCTACCCAATGCCATTTGCCTTACATGCCAAAGTGGAGGCAGAAATCAGGAGGCTCGAAAGCAAAGGAATCATCAAACCAGTACAGTTTGCGGAATGGGCCGCACCGGTCATATGGATTGTGAAGCCAATCTGCCAATGTGGTACACTGCATCCGCGGTACCCGTTGTGGCCTCCTCTACATCGGGGAAACCAAGCGGAGGCTCGGGGGCCGCTTTGCAGAACACCTACGCTCAGTTCGCAATGAACAACTGCACCTCCCAGTCGCGAACCATTTCAACTCCCTATCCCATTCCTCAGACGATATGTCCATCCTGGGCCTCCCGCAGTGCCACAACGATGCCACCCGAAGGTTGCAGGAACAGCAACTCATATTCCGCTTGGGAACCCTGCAGCCCAATGTTATCAATGTGGATTTCACAAGCTTCAAAATCTAGCCCCCCCCCCCCGCCCCCAAAACCAGCCCAGCTCGTCCCCACCTCCCTAACCTGTTCTTCCTCCTCCCACCTCAAGCCGCAACCCCATCTTCTACCTACTAACCTCATCCCGCCCCCTTGGCCTGTCCATCCTCCCTGGACTGACCTATCCCCTCCCTAACTCCCCACCTACACTCACCTTTACTGGCTCCATCCCCGCCTCTTCGACCTGTCTGTTTCCTCTCCACCTATCTTCTCCTCTATCCATCTTCTATCCGCCTCCCCCTCTCTCCCTATTTATGTCAGAACCCCCTTCCCCTCCCCCATTTCTGATGATGGGTCTAGGCCCGAAACATCAGCCTTCCTGCTCCTGTGATGCTGCTTGGCCTGCTGTGTTCATCCAGCTTTGCACCTTGTTGTCTCGGATTGTGAAGCCTGATGGGTCGGTTCGCCTTTGTGGAGATTTTAAACAAGCAGTAAACAGCTTCTCACAGCTGGATAAATACCCAGTCCTTGCATAGAGGATTTATACACTAAACTGGCAGGGGGGGGTGCTGTCCTTCATAAGCTGGACATGAGGCATGCGTGCTTTTAATTGCGGTTAGATGAGGATTCCCAGATATGCTACAATTAATACCCATAAAAGTTTGTACCAATATATGAGGACACCATTTCAGGTATCATCAGCCTGTGCGAATTTTTAGCAGGCGATAAAGAACATTTTACAAGCTCTACCCGAGGTCACCATTTATCTAGATGACGTGCTAACAGTAAACAACAAGGAGCACTTAGAGAACTTGGACATAGTCCTTCGACATTTTTCCCAGGCAGATGTACACCTTAGAAAGGAAAAATCTGTGTTCTAGGCACCCCAAGTGACCTAATAGAGCTGTAGAGTAGTCAAGACTGGGTTACACCTACTGGAAGATAAAGAGCGGGCGAAAGAAGGTGCCCTGGGTCCCACGTCAGTACTGGAACTTTGGTCTTTCCTCAAACTGGTGAACTATTACGGAAAGTTCATACATAATCCGGCCTCCTGGCGCCTTCATATCAACTGTTGGGGGTGGTGTGAAACGGCATCAGGAAGACCAATGCCAGACAGAACACTCTGGTATGTGAGAGAGATAGTTTACTTCAGGGCATGACATTTGGTGTAAGAACCATGGGAATGGCCCTGCATGGGTAAGAAGAATGGTCAACGCGAGGTCAGGTCCAGTGACGTATAAAGTTTGGGTAGGTGCAATGGTCCTGAATAAGCACGTGGACCACACGAAAGCTGCAAACTTGCAAACAGCAGAAAAAATCATGCCCGGCTCCTCAACTGCCAATCTGACTGTTCCGGAACTCGTGGGCTCTCCGCTTCATCAAGAGTTGAAGGTACTTCAGAATCTGAGATGGACATGGCAGATGTCGCTACCCTGACACCTTTCTTACTTCAAGAAGAGAATGAATTTCTTCCGAGACACTCTGGGCACATGAGGTAAGCTACTGTGCGTCATATGCTGCCCGTGTCAGAGGCAGAGTTGGAGAAAACCGACCTAGTACTAAAATGTCCCAGGAGGAGCTACAAAAAATAAGAACCGGCCTACGTCCTCAGACTCAGAGGGGCAGGGATGTAGTGATTGTAACGAGGTCAGCCAGGTGGACTTCATAGAATACGAGTTCCCTGATTGAAACCCAGATTAACATCCCCAGTCAGGGAGCCCTGGCTGACAGATATAAAGAGGAGTGTCAGAGGTTCTGTTTTCTCTGTGAGCTGGCTCTGGAAGAGTTGATACACTGTCAATCCTCTCTCCACGTATAAGTAAGGGGTGATTGGTGACAGGATACCAGCCTCTGTAGAGTTATTTCAGTTTTAAGGAACCATACTGAGAAAAGTAGCCAATGAGAATCAGGGAGAACTCTTCAGAATTGGAGTCAGACCTATCTTAAAAGGAAGAAAAATGTAGTTATTGGGAATCAAACATCTCAGTCACGGGACATATTGCAGGGTAGTAAGCTGAGCCCAATTTTCTTAAGTTAGTTAATTAATGAATTCCACACCTTTTCCCCCAACTACATAAAATCAGAAGTAGAGGTGTTTATTCATGATTTTGTAATGCTCAACTCTATTCACAGCTCCTCAGATAGGAAGCAGCAAGATCAAAGTTAAAAGTACACCCTGGATTCAGCTGATTATTTGCATGCTACATTCCCATCATCCAAGGCCTGGCAACAACATTTCCATCAAAAGGAAATTCAAACATCTTCCCTTTACATTTAGTATCATTAGCTGAATGATACCATTGACCAGAATCTGAACTGGACTGGCTACTTAAATAGTATGGCTACAAGAGCAGGTCAGAGACTATGAGTTCTGCAGTGACAAACTCACCTCCTGTCTCAGTAAAGTGTGTCCAACATGGCAGGGTACAAGTCAAGAATGTGATGGATGACTGCCTCTTGAACATTCAAGAGGCTTGACGCCATCCAGGACAGAGCAACATGCTTGACTGGCACCCCATCAAACACATTCAGCTTTCAAATCCTCAACCAATGACACAGTGGTAGCAGGGGCCCTAAATATATGACACACTGCAGTATTCACCCAGGCTTTTGACAGCACGTTGCAAACCTGTAGCCTTCAAGACCAAGGGCAACAAATGCACAGGAATACTAGCACTATAAATGGCCCTTCATGCCACATATTATCCAGACTTTTAACAATAATTGTTGATCCTTCGCTATCACTAGGTTGAAATCCTGCAACTTCCTTCCTAACTGAACTACACAGACCACAGCAGTTCAAGAAGATGAATTTCTTCTACCTTCTCAAGGGCAGTTAGGAACGGGCAACAAATATTGTCCTGGCCAGGAATGCCCATATCCTGTAAATTAATTTAAAAGAGATACCCGAAAATAATTTTTTTAAAAAAGGAGAGATTGTCCATGCATCTCTTCTCTAGACCACAGAATTGGCTGAACTTGGAAAAAAAAATAGCAGATTTGGTCTCTGCAATTCCTCTCTCCCAGCCAAAATAAAGTCTGGAGTTTGACAGTAAGTGTTAAAACAGAAAATGAAATCAAAACATACGGCACATTTACAATGATTTCCCATCACAATGCAATGTTTCTGCAGCCTCTGTCCCAGCCTCCCCCCGACTACAAGTGTTCAGTGAAGCAGCAGCAGGGTTACCTTAATTGGAAGTGTCTCCTGAAGTTGTTGTTGCTGCTTCTGGAGAAACATAGAAGCAATACCAGCTTCCGCCGTAAGAGCAGAAACAACATAACTGCTCCATTAAACTCTTTCACTGCAAATTGGAAACTAGAAGGTTTACCCTCGACATTATCTCCACTGTACTGTGTACTTAGCATCTTAAAGGTCAATGGGATTTTACAAAAATTAAACAAAAATTTCAAGCTGTTACAGAAACTGAAAACAGCAAGGAGAATTCTCTGAAGTGGATTTGCAGTAAAACTGAATCTTGGCAGACTTAACATGTGCGTATTAGCCTTGTAAAATCTAAAATTGAGGCCATAGCTTACAGGGTTACTTGAGGAAGTTCCCTTATATTAATTATATTCTAAAACAAAACTGCTTATTGGGAAGGGCTCCATACAAATTATACCTTATACCAATTATACCAATGCTCAAGCATTCTGTCCTTCACCCATTCACCTCCAACCTACTTATGAATGTACACATGACTTAGGAGCAGAAGTAGGCCATTCAGCCCCTTGAGCCTACTCCACCACTCAACAAGATCATGGCTAAATTGTTTGTGTTTCAACTTCTACATTCTCAGCAACCAAGATAATCTTAGATTTTTGTCAGGCAAGGGAATCAATTGACCCAGCTTCCATTGCCTTCTAAGGCAGAGTTCCAAAGTCACACAGCTCTCTAAGAGACAAAGAATCCCCTTGTCTCTATACCAAAACCACCAAATTTAGAATTTTCCCTAGTTCTGGACTTATCCTTGGAGAAAACATCCTATCCACAATCATCTTGACAAGACCTTTCAGGATCCTACAAACTTCAATCAAACTACTCTTTAATCATCCAAAGCCCAGCCTGTCTAACCTATCCTCAAGACAACACACTTATATAAGGTATCAATCAATCAAGTAAACTTCCACTGAACCACCTTCAAAGCATCACATCCTTCCTTAAATAAGGAGACAAAAACTGCATACAGTATTTGGGATGTGGTTTCACCTTGTATAACCAACGTTTTGTGACTCATGCACCATAATAACTAAACCATTCTGCACCTTGGAATTCTACAATCATTCTGTATTTAAGTAATACTCTGCTTTTTCCATTCTTCCTCGCAAAGTGAACAACCTCATATTTTCCCACGTTATACTCTGCCATATTTTCGCTGACCCACTCAAAACTATCAATAGCTATATGCAAACTCTATGTCTTTTTCACAGCATACTTTCCTACGCACCTTAGTAACTAATTTCATAGATGATACAATGTCTTTTCTCCCCTCTTCCAAGTCATTGATGCAAATTTTAAAAAAATTAAGGCCTCAACACAGACATCTATGAGACTCTGTTCATCACATCCTGCCAATTAGACATGGACTCATTTATGCACACTGCCTGTTTTCTGTAAGTCAGCTAATCTTCGACGCAGATGAATATGTTTACCCTGCGCCATTTGCTTTTATTTTGTGCAATAACCGTTGATGTGGCACCTTATCAATTGTCTCTGAACATCCAAATACAGTACCTCCACTGGGCCTCCTTTATCCACAGTGTATGTTACTTCTTCAAAGCGGTCTAATAAATTGATTTTTATTTTCTTTTTATGAAACCATGCTGGCTCTTACCTTGAGTTATTTTTAATTAATTGCCCAGCTATAAACTCCTTAATGATCAATTCTAACATTTCAGCCACTACAGAGTTTAAACTAAGTGACTGAAAGTTTCTTGCTTTCTGCCACTGCCACTCTCGAGTAGAGGTTATATTTGCTACTGAAGTCTGATGAAACCTTTCCTGAATGTACACAATTTTGGAAAGCTAACATCAACACATCTTGTAGCTCATTAGACACTTCTTTAAAGACCCTGGGATGAAATCCACCTGGTCCCAAAGATTTGTCAGCCTGCAGCTCCAGTCTTTATATATAATCAAAACTGAGACTAAACTCAGAACAATGTGAAATGCAACCCCACCAATGAGGCAATGGCTAATGCTGGTACAACATGCACCCCCGATGGAGTTTGGTCACAGACAAATGATGGAAGAAGTATGTTGTGGCACAGGGATTGTTAGGCATGGGCAAGGGGAAGGAGATTGCCAAATTATCCCAGGAGGGTGCCTCAGAGTAAACCTTGCCATTCCTGATACTGTGTCCCTAAATCAAGTTGAGTTAATACCAGCAGTGGTTCAGGACCTGAGGTGGGCATTCATTAACTACTGAAGGGCTTCAATCAACAGTGTGGCAGGAATGCTGTCCATGAGCTTTCCCTCCATGGGCTTAATCAGTGGCGATCGGAGGGCAATGAGGTCCCCACAAGTCATCCACCCACCTAATTTTTTAAAAAAATTCTCCCACTATCAAATTTTCCAACAGGGATGGGGGCAAGAGCTCAAGTTCCTTCAAGAGAGTCATTATGATACAGATGGTCACTATTTGTCCCATTGATTCCATGTCATTTCTCTGCAGTACAATAAAATTAGCCCATTTCCCCACTCTGTCCCTGCAGTCCTGCAAGTTTATTTCCTTTGATCTTGACATAATACTGCAGTCAAATCTTGATTGATTTCAGAATAAAATTGGGTAGGCAATCATTTTTGGTTCCGCATTGACATGGACAGAGAGTTCCAAGTCATTGACTCTTCCAGGTCATTATAATCCACAGCATAAAAAGGTTCTTTCCCTTACTGTTCCATGTATCTTTTGCTCAAAACGTCAAGTGTGTCTCCCAATCATTGCTTTTGGCATCTGAAATGGGAACAACTTTTCTTTGTCTATTTTATCAAAATCTGTCAAAATCTTGTATACCTTTATCAGCCTCACATCAATCTCCCTTGCTCCAAGACCTTAAGATGTAGGAGCAGAATTAGGCCATTAAGCCCATCAAGTGTGTTCCACAATTTGATCGTGGCTGATATGCTTCTCAATTCCATTCTCCTTCCTTCTCCCTGTAACCTCTGATCCCCTTAATAATCAAGAACATATCTATTTCTGTCTTAAAGACGCTCAATAATGTGGCCTCCACTGCCCTCTGTGGCAGTGAGCTTCACAGATTAACTACCCCCTCCCTGACGATAATTCTCCCCATTTCAGTTCTAAAGGGTCGTCCCTTCAATCTGAGGCTATGCTCTCGGGTCCTAGTCTCTCCTACGAGTAGAAACATCTTCTCCATGTCCACTCTATCCAGTCATATCAGTATTCTACAAGTTTCAAAATGAGATTCCTCTTCATCCTTCCAAACTCCACCCAGAATCCTCAATTGCTCATTTTATGACAAGGCCTTCATTCCCAGATCATTCTTGTAAATCTCCTCTGGAAGCACTCCAAAGCCAGCACATCCTTTCTTAGATCGGAGGCCCAAAACTGCTCACAATGTTCCAAATGCAGACAGACTAGAGCCTTATACAGCCTCAGCAGTACATCCCTGTTCTTGTATTCTAGCCTTCTCAAAATGAATGCTAGAGTTGCAATTGACTTCCTAACAGCCAAGTGAACCAGCATAGGAACTTGAGAAGAATCCTGAACTTGGATTCCTAATTCCCTTTGTGTTTCAGATTTTTGAAGCCTTTCTGCATTTAGAAGATAGTCTACACCTCAATGATTCCTACCAAAGTGCATAACTTCACACTTTCCCACCTTGTATTCCTTCTGCCACTGCCACTTCTTTGCCGACTCTCCGAGCCTGTCCACTTTCTTCTGCAGCCACCTGTCTTCAATACTATCTGTCCCTTCAAGGGAATAACACTAGCTTCTCCAGTCTAAGCTTGTAGCTAAAATTCCCCCATCCCTGGAAGTAATATGCTAAGTCTCCTCTCCATCCCCTCATGGACTTTCACATCTCATCAAGTGCCATGACCAGAACTTGACAATACTGCAGTCAAAGCTTTATAGAGGTTTAGCACACCTTTCTTGCTGCTTATCTCAATATATCCCACTGTCTTTGAAGATCTACGCACATACACCCCCAAGGTCCTGCTAACCCCAGCACGCTATAAAGTCGATATTACCTCTCCCTACCAGCTTTGTACTGAATTCAAATTTTGCCATCTGCCATGGTGGGATTTGAAGCCAAGAGCTCAGCACATTAGCATATGGTTTGGGATTACTAGTCCAGTGACATTACCGCTACGGCACCACCTCCCAACATTAAACTAACCATTGCTATTTGCTTTTGTAAATTGACCTGTTCAGAAACATTACAACAAACAACTGCAGCAGGTGGGATTTGAACATAGGTCTGCTGCCTCAGAGATAGAGACACTACCACTGTGCCACAAGCACCTTCAAAACTGTGCTTATAACCTTACTCATTTTAAATAAATGCATGACAATTAGCATTTTTGCTATTTCTCCCTCTGTCATTGTAATCAATTAACATCATGTCACACATATACAAGACAGTAATTAGCAAATACCTTTTCAGCCAATTAACATGGATAGAACTTAAATAGTCTCATGTGTAGGATAATTTTTTTGTCTTTTCTGTTACTTTTTCTCTCCCTCGCTTCCATTCTCTTTGATCCCACTCTATCTCTTTCAGCTTAATGCACTCTCTGAAGTTTATACAATGCAAATGCCACAACAGTTATGCCTGCCTCTACCACTTCCTCTGGCAGATTCTTCCATACATGCACTATGCTTTCCTGCCTTCTCCCCATAGCCCTCGATTCCCTGATTGATTGAAAATCTTTTTATCTCAGCCTTGGATATTCTTAATGTAGCATGCGCAGAAAAGAATTCCATAGATACACTACCCTCTGACAGAAAAAATTAATAGCATTAAATAGGCAACCCCCTACCCTGAGATTATGCCCTCCACAGACTCTCCCATAAGACCGTAAGAAACAGGAACTGGAGTTGGGCTGAAGAGGGATTACTGGACCCGAAAAGTTAACTCTGCTTTTTCTCCACAGATGTTCTCTAAAGACCTGCTGAGTTTTCCCAGCAATTTCTGTTTTCTTTCAGATTTCCAGCATTGACAGTTCTTTGTTTTTTGAACAGCAGTAGGGTGTTCGGCCCCTTAAACTGGATCCACAATTCAACAGGATCATTGCTGAACCAAAATATCTCATATCCACTTTTCTGCCCTTTTCTCCATGACCCTTAAATCCCATACTGATCAAGAACCTACCTCAGCCTTAAACATACATAAGAACTCTGCCCTCGCAGCTTTCTGTACTAATGAGTTCCAAACACATTCAACACTCAGAGAGAAGAAATTCTTCATCGCAGTCTCAAATTTAGCACTCCTTTGAGGCTTTCCCTATGGTTGTAAGTTCTCCCATAATGGAAATCATCCTCTCAGCATTTCCCTGCCAAGCCCCTTAATGATCCTATCTTCAGTGAGATTACCTCTCATTCTTCTAAATTGCAATGAGTAGTGTCCTAACTGGTTTAACCTTTGGTTTTAAGACAATTCCTGCATACTGGGGATCATCCTGGTGAACTTTCTCTGAACTGCTTCCAATGAAACAATACATTTTCTTAAATGAGACATCCAGAACTGCTCTCAGTACTCCAGTACTGGTGCACTAGCACCTCGTACAGTCGCTCCGAAAGGTACAACAATCTCTCACCATCTACCATGTCAAGCCCCCGCAGAATCTTACGTGTTTAAATAAATAAAGTGGCTTCACACTCTTCTAACTCCAATCAAGACAGGTCCAATCTACTAAAACTCTTTTCAAACACTGCTTTCAGTTCCGGTCTTCCTGCTACAGGAAAGATGTTGTTAAATATGAAAGGGCGCAGAAAAGATTTACAAGGATATTGCTGGGATTGGACTGCTTGAGCTATAGGGAGAGGCTGAGTAGGCTGGGGCTTTTTTCTCCTGGAGCAACGGAAGCTTAGGGAGGACCTTATAAAGTTTTATAATTCCATAAGGTGCATGGATAGGGTGAATAGTCAAGGTCTTTTTCCCAGGGTAGTGGAGTCCAGAACTAGAGGGCATAGTTTTAAGTAACAGGGAAAGATTTAAAAGGCACCCAAGTAGGTAACTTTTTCACACAGAGGGTGGTGCACGTAGGGAACGAGCTGCCAGAGGAAGTGGTGGAAGTACTGCGATATTCAAAAGGCATCTGGATGGGTACATGAATAGGAAGGGTTTAAGAGGGATATGGTCCCCAAAGCTGGCAAATGGGACTAGATCAGTTTAGGATGTCTAGTCAGCATGGACAAGTTGGACCAAAGGTTCTGTTTTCATGCTGTATAACTCTGATTCTCATTAGAAAATCCCTGTATACCCAGGTACAACTTAGTGAAACTTCTCCTGACTGCCTCCAATGCCAGTGTATCATTCCTTAGACAAACAGGATCAAAACTGCCTCTGTATTCTAGAATCATAGAATCCCAATGCTGCAGGAAGGGGCCGTCCAGGCCATCAAGTCTGCACCAACCCTTCGAAGGCCATCCCACCCGGTCCAGTCTCCCTATCCCTATATCCCTGCATTTAGCATGGTTAATGCACCTAACCTCCACATCCTTGGACACTATTTAGCATGGCCAATTCACCTAACCTGCACACCTTTGGACTGCGGGAGGAAACTGGAGCACCCAGACAAAACCCAAGCAGACCCGGGGAGAACGTGCAAACTCCCAACAGTTGCCCAATGCTAGAATTGAACCCAGGTCCTTGATGCTGTGAGGCAGCAGTACTAACTACTGAGCTACTGTGCCACCGTGCCGTCAAATTCCTGGTGAGGTGTGACCAGTGTCTTGTGTGATTTTACCAAACTTCCATATGTTTATTCTCCAGTCACTTTGAAATAAAGATTAACATTCCATTTGCCTTCCCCGTTCCTTGCTGAACGTAAATGCTAGCATTTTGTGATTCATGCAGAAAGGGAGGACCTCCAAATCCTTCTGTGCTGTAGGTTTTTTGCAGTCTTTCTCTGTTTAAATAATATTCAGCTCCCATATTCTTTCTGCCAAAGTATGTAACCTCTGATTTCCCAACTTACATTCCATCTGGCAAGATTTTTATCCACTTGCATATTCTTTTGTAGTCTCTGTAAATCCTCGCCACTGGCCTTCCCACTTACTTTTATGTCATCAGCAACAGTACATATACTTCCTTCATCTAAGTCATTTATCTTTATAATAAATAATTGAGGCCAGAGCATGAATCTCTGTGACACTCCACTAGTTACATGTTTGCCATCCTGAAAATGTCCCCATATTCTCAACTCTGTTTTATTAGTTAGCCAACCCTCTATTCCAAGCTAATATACTACTGCAACACATGGGCCCTTATTTTGTCAAGTAGCCTTGCGTGCTGTACCTTAATGAATGCCTTTCGGAAATCCAAATATTGTTACCTCCTCAAAGAATTGCAAAAATTCTTTTCAGGCTTGATTTCCCCTTCATGAAATCATGCTGACTTTGCTTGATAATGTTATTAAAGAGCCTGGTTGACATACACATAAAAAAGTTCCTCTGATTCTCAGTACTTCCCAGGGTCCTCCTGTTTATCATGTACTCCCTTGCCTTTTTGTCCTGCCCAAGCCCATCACCTCATACTTATCTGGATTGAATTTCATTTGCTGATCAGCCTGTCTATATCCTCCTGTGATCTAAGGATATCCTCCTCACTATTTACCACTCCGTGAAATTTCTATAGCATCCACAAAATTACTGATAAACTGTCCTACGTTCAAGTCTAAATTATTCATATATGTACCATGAACAGCTAGGGCCACAAAACGGACCTTTGCAGGATCCCACTAAACGCAGGCTTCCAGTCACAAAAACATCCCTTGTACTTCGCCTTCTACTTCCTGCCACTGTGCCAATTATAGATTCAATTAGCCAAATATCTTGGATCCCATCGGCTCTTTGCCACATTGTATGATTTTCTTTCAATTTGATATTGTCCTTAACTTCCTTGGTTAACCAAGGTTCGCTGAAACAAAAAAACAAGTATCTGTGGAAAACATTGTAATCGTACGTGCGTCTGTTGCGGTGAAAGAGAAAGAAAGAGGAGAAATGTGGCAAGATGAGTAATGGAAAGTGGACTGCCAGGAAGGAGAAAAAAGTTTAAGGCCAGATGAGAGATAGGATGGTAGACAAAGCAGGAAAGATAGATGAATGGCTGTCTGACAGAAGATGACGAGAGATTGATCAACCATCACTGTGGTAACCCCAAATGAAAAATAAAACAAAGGAGGACAGTGGTGTTGCAACATCACTATCTCATGTGAGGCCTTATCAAAAGCCTAGATGAAGTCCAAGTAGACTATATCTAATGCATTACTCTCATTTACATACCTGGTCACCTCTTCAAAAAATTCAATCAAGTTAGTCAGACCTCCCCTTAACAAAACCATGTTAACTGTTCTCTATTAATCCCTGTCTCACCAAGTGGAGATTAATTCTATCCCTCAGAATTGCTTTCAATAGTTTCCCAGCCACTGAGGTTGGACTGACTAATCTATAGGATCATGGTTTATTGCTACTTCACTTCTTGAATAATGGTATCACCTTGGCTGTCTGTCAGTCCTCTGGCACCTGTCTTGTGACCACCGGAATTGAAAATTATTGCTAGTGCCTTTGTTATTTCTTCACTCAACAACCTAGGATACATTTCACATGGCCCTGGTGATTTATCTACTTTGAAATCTGCAGACATCTACCATCAAAAAAGTAGCATACAGACAGAAGATTCTAATTACATCACAGTCCTTCTCCCTGATTGTTATACATACATTTTTCACCAGTGCAAGGAACATACGCAAAACGTATTCCCTTCCTTTCCTCTTTTTTGAATAAAGGTTTTACATTGGGCATTTTCCAATTCTCCAGGATGTTTTCAGAATCCAAGGATTCACAAAAGATTACTACCCGTGCATCAGCTACCTGTGTTTACTTCCTTTCATTTCCTAAAGTGCAACCCATCAAGTTCAGGCGACTTATTAGCCTTTAGTCCCATTCGTTTCCGTAAGACCGTAAGACATAGGAGTACATGTCTACCATTCAGTCCATTGTGCGTACTCCTCAATTCGATGAGAACATGGCTGATGTGATTACCCTCAACTCCACTTTCCTACCTTTTCCCCATTGCCCTTGATTCTCTTACTGAGTAAAAATCTGTATATCTCAACCATAACTCTAGTGCTTTCTCTCTAGTGACAGTTATTGTATTTATTCCCTCTCCCCACACCCCCACCTGCATTTTGGCCCACGATTATTTAGTATTTTTGGAATGTCAGTGTCTTCCATCATGAAGACTGCCGCAAAGTATTTACTCCTCTGTCACATCCTGGTTGCCTATTGCTATTTCCCCAGCCTCGTTCTCTTTGGTTCCTAAATTCAATTTGATCTACCTCTTCCTTTTTGTCATACTTAAAGAAGGTCAATGATATTGCTAGTTTACCCTCAAAGTTTATTATCTCCCTCTATTATTTTTGGTCATGCTTCGTTGGTTTTTAAAACATTCACAATCCTCTAATCTTTGCCACATTGTATGATTTTCTTTAAATTTGATACTATCCTTCACTTCTTTGGTTAACCAAGGTTCGCTGAAACAAAAAAACAAGTATCTGTGGAAAACATTGTAATCGTACGTTCGTCTGTTGTGATGAGAGAGAGAGAAAGAAAGAGGAGAAATGTGGCAAGATGAGTAATGGAAATTGGACTCCCAGGAAGGAGAAGAAAGTTTAAGGCCAGATGAGAGAGAGGATGGTAGACAAAGCAGGAAAGATAGATAAATGGCTGTCTGACAGAAGATGACATGGGAGGTTGATCAACTAGCATTGCTGTGACCTCAAATGGAAAGTAAAACAGACAAAGGAGGACAGTGGTGTTGCTATATTTAGCCAAATAGTCACAACCACATGCTCAGATACCACAATCCAAACTTAACCCAGAGTCACCACTAGACACAATTTCCCAAGTCTACATAACGACTTTTAGGACAGACTGAAGATTTTAAAAGCACTTGTGACAACGTGAGGTGGCACAACAACGACCCAGTGGGTAGAGCAAATGCCATCGTGATTTCTCTATTTTTATACATTTGTAAAATGCTAATCTCAGTTACCAGAAATAAAAAGTTCGGAAAAAAAAATCTGACATCATTTTGAAGGAGTGGTCAGACGATATTATTCCTGGTATCCTAGCAGCATATAGTTTCACATATAGTTCTGAGCGTCCGACTTCTGGTGTAGCACATATAACGTTGAGAACACCCCATTACAGCGCTAGCTACGGTTAGAACTGGTACTGCAAGTGTTCAAATTCAGCTTTCAATTGAGCGCATGCCTCCCGTACCAAATTTTATCTATAATGGATGGCACTAATTCCCTCGATGAATTAAGAAAAATATATTAAAATACAGTAAAGCGTGCTGAGTAATTATATTCAGATACACATCAACCATTGTATTTGCAAACTCGGTAACAACTAATTACGAGTGGTCCCCTCATGCCCGCTTAACGAGCTTTCTTTGAGAGTTATCATGAAAGGTGAGGGATATTAGAAAGATGCTGTACCTACTTTCGCGAAAGCATATGCTTTACTGGAAACAGAGTTGTATTTTGGTCTGGCAGAAACCGGAGTTATTGGCAGATCCACATCTGAAATTCTAACATTCTAAAATTCTCATGGGTCTCAGAATTGGGGCAACCTTCATGCTATGCGCAAACATCCGTAACGTTCAGCGCTAATTCCAAATATTCCGTGCGATTATTGGGAAGCCACTGAAATTGTAGAAAGTGATTTGTAGAAGTCCCAGTGCTGCAGCACACAGCAAGCCAAACATTACAAAGAATGACATCAGGAAACAAATGCTTAACGCTTTTAGGGGAATTCAAATGCTATCACTCGCCTTCGAAAATTGAACTTTTCGTCACTATTACGTTAGAAGGAAGTTAAAATCGGTTAACAGGTGCCTCAAAATGTTCACCCATTATCATTTTGCAGTAAATAATGTTCACTCTATAGCATCCATCGCCACTTAAACTGATTTGCATTGGCCTATATCAGGGAATTGAGACTGGAGGCTCCAAAATGGATTTTCGCCTGAATCGGCAACAGGCTAAATATCAAAATTCTTCAATTTTCGATAAAAACGAGCGTTAAAATACAGCACACGTCTGTTATTATTTCATGTCCAATGGCCAGTTGAATCCCGCCTAAAAAAAAACCGAAAGAACTGCGGATGCTGAAAATCAGAAACGAAAACAAAAATTGCCGAAGAATTCAGCTGGTCTGGCAGCGTCTGCAGAGAGAAATCAGAGCTTTTCAGTTCTGAAAAAGCGTTACTCGATCCGAAACGCAAACTCTGATTTCTCTCCACAGACGCTGCCAGACCCGCTGAGTTTTTATAGCAATTTCTTTTTTGTTGTTTCTGAAATCCTACCTAACCAGGTTCTGGAATGAGACCTTTAAGTGGTACCGTACTGTCTTCACGATTCAGTGTTTGCCAAAGGGAAACATCCAAAGGATTGGTGCATTTCGTTCCCACCATCACTTTCCTCCGCCCCAGCTACTTGTACATGTAATGCAATTCAGTACATTGTGTGTTTTTTGAAAAGAATAAACAATTTGGAATATTTTCTTTGCTGTAGACGATGGCCCTGTCCAGTTCCTGAGTAAACCAGGTCTGTTCTGAACAAGATAATAAATTTGCTCTGTGCAAGTCAGTTATTGGGCTGAGGCTCTGCAAAATGTTTCTTGGAAGACCCATGTAGATATTGTTTAGGGAACAGATATACAACAACGAATTAACAAGAACCTGGCTGCTAACAAAGTTAACTTCAACACAGCTTCGCTTTCCTCATTCACCCTCTATCTGATCTGACACAGGCAGCATCCATTTAAAAGTTATTCGTTGATTTTAAAAACCATGTCTATCCTGTCATATTATAAAACAAAACAATTCAAAACACAATGCTCCCTGTTCTGTTTCCTCTGTTGATTCATAACTTTCTGAACTGATTCATAAATGGACATGATTTGACACAGTCATTCTATTTTAATGGACTCAGTAATAAATAATGCATGCATTCGTTTTTATTTGATTTAGTCATTGAACATATCAAGCGGAATCCCCAAATTTAGCATGATCACAGTGCAGGCAAAAAGGTAAACATTGAGAACGGGATACGACACTGTCCACCGGCGGCGCCCTTCACCGACAATATAGCTGTAGCAGACACTGACGCACCGATACAATAGTTTAATCGTATGTGAAATGTCGACACAAAGTCAATGGGCATTTATTATTCCGATAAACTAATCCTTTGGCGGAATAACTGGGATATGTAATCAACTAAAGGCCGATATGTAAGGATGAATTATTTGGGAGGGCGGGGAGATGAAATACAGAATTCAACATAAGCATCAGATGCAATGGAAATTCTCTCTCTCTCTCTCTCCCCCCTTCCAAAGCCTCCAACCCTCAATTTCACACAACTCTGATCTCTGCGGGGCACATGCACTAGAGGGAAAAAAAAATCACTGAAGTGTGCGAAGAGGGTGACAAAATCTAACAATTTCCACGCAGCCCTTTTGCCACTTTGCACAATGCAGAAACAACAACCTGAGGATAACCACTTACTTGGTATTCTAAAGCCGCATCGTGTTGTGTTTGTGTCCACAGATTTTTTTTTTAAACAGTATTCAATGTTTCACATCCTGATAATCGAATATCTGTTCAGGAAGAGGCGTAAAACACACTTCAGTGGCCGGCTCTTTTTTCCCTGCCTTGAAACATTTCCCCCCCCTAGTAACTCCTTTATTGTAAATGGGGAGGTCTCGCTCCAGGTGCTAACCCGCTCCCCGCGAAACGACGTGACCACATTTTCACGTGTGTCGGGTAGTTCAATTATTTCAACAATATCATCGCGTTTTGTAATTCCAAACCCAACGAAGCGACGCACAAAGTAAGAATTTCTTCATTTGTACTTTCGCCAGAGGAGGAGGGCAGACACATAGAATGAGGTTGTTGAAGAAGAAGAAAAAGGTAAAAACACAAACGCAGGCGTTGAAAAAAGCCCTCCTCGAAGCCTCGAGCTGCCTTCACTGTTCATTCGGCTTGTGGAAGCTGTGGGTGTTATTTGGTTGTAAGGTGAATCAGCAGTTGTCTCCTCTCTGGGTGCCGGGCCCGGCTGACAGCGAGCTCCCTCTCTTCCCGCCCTCCAGCTCCGGCACTGCGCACGTGTAGTGACACCACCGGCGGTAAGACCAGGGGGAACTGGCTCTACCGCTTCACTCTGCACTCTCCCCACCGCTTCACTCTGCCCCCTCTCTCCACTGAGGGATCTCCCACCCCCTCCCCACTCTCCACTCTCCACCCCTTCTCTCTGCCCCCTCTCTCCACTGAGGGTCTCCCCCCTCTCTCCACTGAGGGTCCTCCCAGCAGCCCCACCCCCCTTCCCACCGCTTCTCTCTGTCCCCTCTCTCCACTGAGGGACCTCCCCCCTCTATAGCGCTTCTCTCTGTCCCCTCTCTCCACTGAGGGACCTCCCCC
>NC_063337.1:25937166-25948015 GCF_021869965.1 Rhincodon typus | reverse complement strand
CCGCTTCTCTCTGTCCCCTCTCTCCACTGAGGGATCTCCCCCCTCCCCACCGCTTCTCTCTGTCCCCTCTCTCCACTGAGGGCTGCTGAGCCAGCCAGTCTCTCTACTACCCACCACCCCGCCCACCAAAAAAAAAATCCACCACCAGCTACAGCTCCTCACTGTAACCTTGGCAGCCGGGAACTCTAAGAGGGGTATTTGAGAAACTTGGTGACTAATGAATGAATATCAGCACAGGTTTGTAGAAGACAATGTTGTGTTGACTAATCTGTTATCGTGGTGAGAGGTTGTGCCCTGGGTAAGGATCTAGAGACACTGGGTTGGTAAGGTTTTTCACCAAATACCTGCTAACTAGTTACACCGTTGAGGCTATATGCCTCTCTCTGCAGAGTCTGATGGATACCTTGCATCTCTTCTGATGTAGACTTACTGTTTACCTATTAGAATATTTGCCCTTTCCCCTGAATCTCCCCAAGTCTCTGACTCTATAGATAAATTATATTTTTAATATCTGCCCTTAATCCCACTTTCCCACATGCCAAAAGTCTTTTGTTTTAACCACTGGCTCACAGATATAAGTGCTGTGATGATTTCACCAATCTCTCTAACCTTGTTCTCAGCTCCCTTGATGAAATTTGAGGATATTCTTTTCTCCAAGTTTTTACTTGGATTCAGTAACTCAGTTACTTGAGTCATTAGAGAATGCCATCTCTTTATTCAGATTGTCTTTCTGGGCTTCTGGATAGCTGGTCCATTACATTGAGAGTCTTTGTCTTGTGAAAGCTTTGCTTTTCTATTTCTCCTTACACTGATCATTTCTATGAGATATGACCTCTATGGCAGAATTTTCATTTCCAGGATTGAGCCTTCATGATTCTGATCCTGGATCCGTGCATGCTGCAATGTCTGGACTCTAAGATGTTGGTTGTAGTTTCTGTTTGACTTGTTCACTGTAGCTCTTCCCTTTCTTGCACTGGCTCTCTAGCTGTTGCCATACTATTTGGTTTGAAGGCGTGTGGAACAGCAGTCAGTTGAAATTGTGGTCTTCCGCCAAGAAAGAGTTTTTGTGACTGTGTTTTATATTGCAAGATGATAAATCAAAATCTTAATTTTTCTTCAACAGGGCTTTGATTGTCCTCACTCCACTCTAACCTCTCCATTAACCTGTGGGTATCTAGATAGTCTTGTGATATTGCACAAATCTATAGCATTCTGCAAAGTTTTTGAGACATTAATTGGCAAACTGTAGGTCATTATCTGAAATAACTATACTTGGAATGCCATGCATTTTAAGAAATCGTCGAGGAAGTTAATAACAGCTTCCAAAGTAAGTCCAAGCAAATGTTTGACCTCAATGCATCTTGAGTAATAGTTGATAATGATGAGGAATATTTTTCCCATAGCTCAAGAAGATTTATGTCGAGGCACTTCCACAACCTGGGCGGAAGTGAGGAAACTGTAAGTGGTTCGTTATGTTTTGATGGTGGATCGTGTAGGTGATGCCATTCTTTTTTTTTGCAATTAAATTGAAACTTCTGGCCACCATGTAGAATTTTGAGTTCTATCTTTGACGCTTGTAATGTCCAAGTGCCCTTGGTGTAACCTCTGAGGAATGTTGAGTCTGAATACTCAGAACGACTAATCTCTCATTTCACATCAACAACTAATTTACGTCACTAATGTGTTTTCACTGTTCCAAGTATTGTTTGAAAATGTGATTATTTAGAATATATTGTGGCCATTCGTCAATGCTGTACAGACAAATTTGCATAATTTCTCATCTGTTTGAGATTTCTGAATTTCTTTTCATTTTTGTTAGTTTAGTTAAAGAAGTACAGAACACCACTTCTTGATAACATTTTTGTCTCCATGAACTGCTTGTTCAGCAGGAATACCTGGCAATGTGTTCACCGTAGAGTTCTCTCCTTGGGCATACTGGATTGTAGTATTGCGCCTCATTAAACATAAGTGAAATCGCTGCACTTCCACAACCATTTTCACCAGTTCACTGGCAATGAGCAATGTTATCAATTGTTTATGTTCTCTTTACCTCAAATCTAAAATGTAATCTGAACATTTTTTTTTGCATGACATTGTAGCTGCTGGTGCT
Organism: Rhincodon typus; assembly: GCF_021869965.1. Classification (NCBI taxonomy): domain Eukaryota; kingdom Metazoa; phylum Chordata; class Chondrichthyes; order Orectolobiformes; family Rhincodontidae; genus Rhincodon; species Rhincodon typus. The sequence goes on along the minus strand of NC_063337.1, from coordinate 25,945,905 downwards.
TCTTTCTCGATCCATGAATATCAAGTTTAGTGAAGATTGTAATTTTTTGCTAGCTTCACCAGACCTCAACCATTGGCACCATAGGGTGGATCTTCCTATCCACTATTTGTTTAGTTCTAGCAGGTCTACATGAATTCATTTTGATAGTTGCACCATAACAGAACACCAAAGTTTGGCTTTGTCACTGGTGAAATCATTTCCTAAATGTAACATTGCCTCAATTTCATACTTTATCTTCCTTAATAATTTGATGTGGAACTTTCCTTGGAGTGAATAAGTGCATTGGTTTAGCATGATGATCTCATCATGAACTGCTAGGTTTGTTTAGATTTCCAAGGCCATTCAGTACTTTTGGAAATTCTGCTCTGAATCAGTTTTATTTTCTCCTGCTTTGTAATTCTTGGTCGTATAAATGATTTGCAACTTTGTGCAAACTTTTCAGCTTAGGTATGAAGACCCTTGATTTGATTTCTCTCTGTGACTTCTCTTCCTTATACAATAGTGTTGTAATCAACTGACCTTTGTAGTTGAATAGTAAGTGGCTGGAGGAAGTCTTATTTTTGCCATTTTTCTGTGTTTAAGAGCACTGATACACCTGCTTAACTGTCTATCTTGAAGTTTGCTTCATACCTATTTACTTTTATTTCAGCTGTTGAATCGTTTCCCTTGTATCCAGTTATTTCTCTCAGAAATTTTATTTAACTGCGTTTAGGCTGTTCAGTCTTGAACATTCCTTGTTCTGGTGGGTTTTTCTTATTGGTTTTGCAATTAACTGTTTTTGCTGTGACAAACAGTTTTAAATGTCCTTTCCTCTTGTTGGAATGACACTCCATATTTTTGGCAGGACAATGTTTACACCAAAGGAGGTTCCCTGCCACAGCAAGAATATAACATAATGGTCATCAATACTTCTTTTTAGCTTTCCTGGCCTCAGCTTAGGTTCATTATACTGTCTCAACTGGTCTTCTGCACAAAGCCTCTCTGTTGTTGCACATAGCAACTCTGTTCTGTTTTCTCTCACCTGCCAGCCTTGCTAATTGTACCACTTTTACTCATCTCAAGTGTTCCCTTGACTATAAAAATCCAAAATAGTCTTATCCAAGATTCAAACCATAATGCAATTCTTCATCAGATTCCAGATTCTCAATTATCCGCTAATTGATACAGGACATTGATGAGGAATCTATACTCTCTCCCAGGTTTTGTAGGTGTTTGTGAACTTTCACCCTTTCTATAATTATAGTTTTTCTAAGACTAAAATAAGCACCAGAAGAACCATAATATCTTCATAGGTGATGGTTTATTTGCTTATACACTGCCTCATAAAAATGTCCCCTGCAGTCAGCAGCATTTATGCAGAGAAGGGTCTGTGCTGGTTTAGCCACTACTCCCAAAGCATTCCTATACTTGACTCACCGTTTACACCGGTGTTTTCACCTCGCAGTTTGATTTGGGCAATCCAATGCTTGAAAGTTTGTTCCATGGCTTCTCTTTACTCGAGTTGTCTCCTGTGGTGCCCTCTGTTTGCCATCATTCTGCTTAACATTGCTTTCCAGTCACAGAGGTTTTTCTTCATCTTCCCATTGCTCTGACCTGTTGATGTTGGTTTTTCTATCAATGCTGTTCTGGCTGCCTTTCTCCTGCTGCTGGTTAGGTCGCTGTCTGTGACCATCTGTTAGTATGGTGATGAGTCTCAGAACTTTGAGCCTTGGTAAGGATCTAGAAATGCTGCTAAGTCTTAGGTGTTCATGCTGCTAACAGTTTACACCATAAGCTTAACTTGAAACTGTACACAGAATCATTTCTTCCAGAGTCAGTTACCATGTGATCTTTCATGTCACTACTGAAGAAAGCTGACTACATACATACTTGAGTATTAACTCTTTACTGTACAATTCATTTTTAGCAATGCTGCAGAGAGGGTTGATCAGCGTAGTGCAGTTAATATCACGCATGTGAACTTTCAAAAGATGTTTGCCAAGTACCACCTAGTGGGCTTGTTAGTAATGTTAAACCCTATTGGATTAAAGGAACTTTGGCAGCATGCATACAAAATTCTTAAAGAAGAGGGAGCAACAAATAGTTATTTTTCATACTTGAGGGAATTGTGGTGTTCACCAGTGATCAGTATTAGGACTACTAATCTTTTTGCTACATGTCAATGACCTGCACTTGTCTGAAAGGATGGTTAGAACAGATTCAATAGTAATATTCAAAAGGGAATTGGTTAAATTGTCAAAGTAAATCAAATTACAGGGCTATGGGGAAAGAAAAGGCGAATGAGACTAGTTTGATAATTCCTAGCTCAGAGCCAGAACAGGTACAATTGACTGAGTGACTTCTTTCCTGTATTGTGTCATGGTTTAATGCAATTAGTTCTATTATGAACAGTACAGTAGATACCCATAGACAGTGTTGCATGTTGTTCTGATGAAGGGACCTCTTCATGGTTTGATACGGGGTTTTTCATCATGATCTTTGGAGAGTTGGGTGAACTTTACAAAACCTTGTGGATTGAAATGAGATGGGTTGCGGTCAAGATGTGGAACACACAGATGATGGGTGAGATACTGACCGAGTGCTTTGTGTCAGTTATACTGTGGAGAAGGATTTGGGAGCTAGAGAACTTGGAGAAATAAATAGTGATATCTTGAGAAGAGTCTGTATTTGTACCATCAACAGCCATAGGTATGGTGCCAGAAGACTGGAGGATGGTTAATGTGCTGCTATTATTTAAGAAAGGTGGTAAGGAAAAGCCAGGGAACTATAGACTGGTGAGCCTGACGTCAGTGGTGGGTAATTTGCTGGAGGGGGTTCTGAGGGACAGGATTTACATGTATTTGGAAAGGCAAGGACTGATTAGGGATAGTCAACATGGCTTTGTGCTTGGGAAATTGTGTCTTACTAACTTTGAGTTTTTTTTTGAAGAAGTGACAAGGAAGATTGATGAAGGCAGAGTGGCAGACATTGTCTGTATGGACTTCAGTAAGGAGTTCAACAAAGTTCCACACGGTAGGCTGGTTAGCAAGGTTAGATCACATAGAACCCAGGGAGAGCTAACCATTTGGATACAAAATTGGCTTGAAGGTAGGAGACCGAAGGTGGTGATGGAAGATTATTTTTGAGACTGGAGGCCCATGACCAATGGTGTGCTGCAAGAATTGGTGTTGGGCCTGCCGCTTTTTGTCATTTATATAAATTATTTCGAAGAGAATATAGGACGAATGGTTAGTAAGTTTGCAGATGACGCCAAATTGGTGATGTAGTGGACAGGTTATCTTGGAGTACAAGAGGACTTTGATCAAACAGACCGAGGAGTGGCAGATGGAGTTGAGTTTGAATAAATGTGAAGTGCTGCATTTTGGAAAGTCAAAGCAGAGCAGAACTTATACACTTAATGGTAAGGCCCTGCAGACTGTTGCCAATCAAAGAGACCTTGGTGTGCAGTTTATAGTTCCTGAAAAGTGGAGTCACAGTTAGACAGGGTAGTCAAGAAGATGTTTGGTTCGCTTGCCTTTATTGGTTGGTACATTGATTATAGGAGTTGGAATGTTATGTTGCGGCAGGACAGGACATTGGTTAGGCCACTTTTGGAATACTGTGTTCAAGTCTGGTCTCCCTGCATTATGAAGGAAGTCGTTAAACTTGAAAGGGTTCAGAAAAGATTTTCAAGGATGTTGCCAGGGTTGGAGGGTTTGAGCTATACAGAGAGATTGAATAGGCTGGGGCTTTTTTCCCTGGAGCGTTGGAGGCTGACGGATGACTTTGTAGAGCTTTATAAAATCATGAATAGTCAAACGTCTTTTCCCAAGTTAGCGGAGTTCGAAACTAGAAGGCATAGGTTTAAGGTGTGTGGGGTAAGATTTAAAAGAGACCTCAGGGGCAACTTTTTCCACAGAGGATGGTGCATGTATGGAATGAGCAGCTAGAGGACATCGTGGAGGCTGGTATAATTACAACATTTAAAAGGCATCTGGATCAGTGTATGGATAAGAAGAGTTTAGAGGGATATGGGCCAAATGCTGACAAAATGAACAAGATTAGTTTATGATATCTGGTCAGCATGGATGAGTTGGACCAAAGGGTCTGTTTCCCTGCTGTACAACTCTGACTCCATCAGGCTGATTGTTCTTTGACTGAAGAAGACAAAATGTCTGCAATGATTTCAGGTGTTGCTTTGACTTTACCATCTAAAATGAATTCGGAGTTTGCAATAAGTCTAGCCGTTGCAACAGTGCTTGTTAAACAATGGATGTCTCTGTTTATCACAGTTGGTAACCTTACTGATTTTATGTGGCAGCTAAAACTATTTTCTAAAAATGGTAACATTATGAACAAAATGGTAACCTAGCTAAGAAATTGGCTCCGAGGGTCTGATGATGAAACAGTGAGTAGGGATAATGAGCAAGCAGTCCAATTGGCATTTTGCGCCCAGTGTCCCAAAATAGTTTGTGTTGAGGGTTCAATTATTTGTAGTATTTATTGATGACTATAGAAATCCACATGTTTGTTCAGGGAACAGAGATAAGTGGCACAACAGGTGGTACAGATGAAAGCATAAAATTGCAAAGAGATACTAGTCAATGGAGTGGATAGCCAAAAATAAGAGCAGTAATAGAAGTCGATCAATCTATGATTCAAATATTCTAAAAGGATTGTGATGTGTGTTTATCCACTTTGGACCAAAATGAGTAGAACTGAATACTTCATTAAATGTACAATGAAGAATGTTTTTACCCAGCATCAATAGCTGCAGTAAAACTCCAGTGTATCTAGGACTGAGTGTTTGCATAGCTTGTGTCTACTGCTAAAGTGGTCTTTCTGACGCTATGAGGGAGTTTTTTTAAAAAAACTCTCCATTTATCGAAAGCAGGGAAATGAACCAAAATGGTTGGTACTGTTACAAAGTAGGATTTGGGTCCCAGGCCCCTCCTTTAAAATTTGTTTATATGCCAATTATTACATTAAGTCACCAGTCAGAGTACTGGCACAGCATTACATTGCATGATCACAGCTACACAAAGAAATGTGGAACGCAGTATCAAATGTCTGGAATCATCAGGGGCCCTTTCGGCATTTGGTGGATGTCTCTGAGGAGCTTCCATAAAGACCGTAAGATATAGGAGCACAAGTATACCAAATCAGCCCAATGAGTCCGCTTCACTGCTCTGCTGTTTAATGAGATCCGGGCTGATCTGATAATCCTTAACTTCACTTTCCTGAAGAGAGGCCGGTATTCCATCACCAAGTCATCCTTTATTTACATGTGCACTGTACATGGGCTGTGACCAGCCAGCTCAAAGCAAGTCCCTGAGGAGACCCTTCTGAATCTCCTGTTATATCTGTCAGCTAGGATTCCAGATCAGATCTTTAACCTGGGCCAATCTAGACTCTCAGTCAATGAGATCACCTGGCCATGGTTCGCATCACTACATCCCTCAAACCCCTTTGTCTGGGGATGTAGTTCTGTTCTCTCTTATAGCTTCTCTTGGGACATTTTTGCCCCAACTCCGGTTCCTTCGACTCAGACACGGGCAGCATGTATCATCTCATCCAGAGCATCGCAGTAGAGTTTCCTTCTCTTCTTCCGGTGGTAACAGTACCAAGGTTGCATGCATCTCAGACTCTGAGGTTTCCTTGATGCTAGACAGAGGTGGAGAACCCACAGTTTCTGACAGGCCTTTCTGCCAATTCTTAGGGGCCATGTATGTTTTGCTCCTGCCCCGTTTGCACAATAGCAGCTTTCGGGTGATGCACGTTTTTGTTCAGGATTACCTCATCTACCTGATCTTTGTATGCCTCAGGACCTGACCTTGGGTTGATCTCGCCTTGTACCCATGCATAGCCACTTCCGTGGTTCCAGCACCGAACTTTGTCCCCTGAAGTAGACTGTCTTTTTTGCTTAGTGGAGTCTTGTGTCTGGCATTCACACTCCTCCTCCTCACCACACCTCTCCACCCAGGTGTGTGAAGAACAGATTTAGCCTGGTGCAGAGTCTTCTTACCATTACCAACTCTGCTGGAGCTATCCCTGTAGTTGCGGGAAGGGTGGCCCTATAATCAGACAGGAACCAGGACAGTTTGGTATCAAGTGAAACTGTACACAATTTCTTTAAGCCTACATTCAAAAGTTTTGACTGCTCTTTCTGCGAGACCATTGGACGATGGATGGTATGGAACTGTCCGAACATGCAGAAAGCCATTTGACTTTAGGACATACTCAAATTCCTTGCTGATAAATGCAATATCATTATCCATGACCAATACTTCTGGGAATCCATGTAACGCAAATAATGCTCGCTTTTCAATTATCCAAGTTTACTCAATCAATTCTATGCATGTCCAACCACTTTGTGGATGCCCATTCAATGACCAGGAGCATTGAGCTCATGAAAGGACCAGCACAGTTGACATGTAGCCGAATCCAGGATTTACCCAGCCTTTCCCATGAACGTGGGGGAGCTGCTGGTGGTAATTCTTGTATTTGTTGACACTCTGGGCATTCCCCCTCCAACAGAGCTACGTCAGCATCCAGTCCTGGCTATCAGACATACTTTCTTCCCAACATCTTCATTTTGGAAACCTCTGGATGACCCACTGGTGGAGTTCACCGTATCTGGCAGCGCCCTTTACTCAGGACATTAATGCTTTTCTCCCCATGGTAACATTCCATCCTCTATGGTGATCTGGTCTTGCCAGCTCCATAAAAGTTTCAATCCTAGTGGTGATGGCCCTTCTGTTTCCACCATTACAACCAGCTATTTTAGTTTTGCCAGGACAGAATCTTTCTGTATCCACACAGCAGTGACCAGAAGGATGTCCAGAAAATCTAAAGCCAGAACAGACTCTTCCAGGGAGGCACCACCGGTGGTATATCTGCCAACACATCTGCATTTGCTAGATGTTCCAACTGGTAATTGTTCCAACTGCTGAATTCAACCAGAAGCTATGGGCAGCACATACAGATAGTAAGAACTGCCAATGCTGGAGTCAGAGACAACAGTGTGGAGCTAGAGGAACACAGAAGGCCAGACAGCATCAGAGGAGCAGGAAATTTGACGTTTCGGGTTGAGACCCTTCTTTCTGAAGGAGGGTCTCAACCCAAAATGTCAGCTTTCCTGCTCCTCTGATCCTGTCTGGCCTGCTGTGTTACTCTAGCTCCACACTATGGCAGCATAGCCTTGTCTTCTTTAATAGCCCTAGCAGGGGTTTGTGGTCCCTTACTATGACAAATTCCCATCCGTAAAGGCATTGGTGGAACTTCCTCACAGCAAAGATGACCGCCAAGCCTTCTTTCTCTACCTGGGTGTATTCGCATTCAGCATCAACCAAAGCCTGGGAAGCAAACACTGGTGAGCCAACAATACCCTGATACTGTATGGGAAGGCATCGCATGTCAGTACTACCTCTTGCTTGGGATCATAGTGTGCCAACGGCTTAGATGACAATAGCTGCTTTTTCACTTCCCTAAAAGGCTATTTTTTGGCTACACGACCATTTCTAAAGCTGACCCTTTTCAACAGCTGATGTAAGCGTGCTAAGTTGGAGGCTAAGTTACGCATGAATTTCCCATAATAATTCACCAACCTAAGGAAAGACTTAAGCTGCAGTACAGACGTGGGAGCCAGGGCACCTTTGATTGCATTCACTTTACTTCTTCCAACAGGTATAACCCAGTCTTGTCATCTTTGCAGCCCAAGTAGGTCATTTGGGGTGCCTGGAACACATTTTTCCTTCCAAGGTGTATGCCCTGGGAGAAACCAATTTCCTCAAGTGCTATTTATTGGTCTTCCCAGTTCTTAGCACTTCATCCAGATAAATGGTAACCTGGGGTAGCCCTTGTAAAATCTTCTCCATTATCCACTGGAAAAAGGGCTCAGGCTGATGGTACCCCAGATATACCCCTTGTATATTGGTACAAACCATCATGGGAATTAATTGTTGCATACTTCTGGGACTACTCATCGAGTTGCACCTGCAGGTTATCATGGCTCATGTCCAGCTTCGTGAAGGACAGTGCCCTTCTAGTTTTGTATAAAAGTCCTCTGTGCAAGTGATTGGGAATTTATCCAGCAGCGAGAAGTGGTTTACTGTTTGCTTAAAAAAACGAGCAGTCAAGCTTCACAGTCGGTATGACCAGTGCTGCCCACCCTGCAAGCTGCACTGATTTGATGATTCCTTCACTTTCCAGCCTCCTGATTTCCACCTCTACTTTTTCCCCTGAGGCAAATGGCACTCAGTGGGCCTTTCAAAATTGCAGAATTACTTCCTGGTCAACATGCAAAGTGGTCTTGGCCCCTTTGATAGTCCATAGCCCTTCCTGAAAACTCCTGGGTATTTCATTAGGACTTCACTCAGGCAGTCATTTCTAATTAGTGAAATGTTGATCCAATCTAGGAGAACCTTTCTCGACCAATTCCACTCCAATAGGCTTGGGCCTGTATCACTTACTACAATCAGCGGTAACTTCGTACCCTTAATCTGTAACGGTTCCCCAGTGTGTGTTCTCAGTCTGGCCAAGATCTTGCACAAACTTAAGTGTTGGAGCCCAGAATGGACCTTATTAAAGACTGGTTCTGCAACCACTGATACAGCTGTGCTGGTATCAATCTCGATGAGAACTGGAGCATTTAACATGACATTAATTTTAGTTGGTCAATACAGTGTGGAGCTGGAGGAACACAGCAGGTCAGGCAGCATCAGAGGAGCAGGAGAGTCGATGTTTCGGGCCTAGACCCTT
>NC_063337.1:25916605-25936766 GCF_021869965.1 Rhincodon typus | reverse complement strand
CCAGCATCTGCAGTTCTTGCTATCTCCGAGTGATTTAATTTTAATTGGTTCTGATTTGGGTGGTGCTAAGCAATTTAACTGTTACAACCCACATGTAGGTGGGCTTTCCACAAAGTGTACTCTCTTGGATACCAGCCTATGAGCTCTCACTCAAGTCAGGCCTTGTAGGACTCTTTTGCTGTCTCAAGTCCATAAAGGCAGCAATTACAATGGCTCACTGGCCTGCATTCTGAAGAAATTTATAGCCATTCGGCAGAGGCTTGGCTTCATTGTGGGGTCCCTCTGCTCAGGATGTGCCCTGCATAAGTATCAGTAGTTGCCTACTCTCAAGCGGTGTTCCTCAAGTTCACTTGAGCAGGCGAGGGTGTCCACTTCCATTAGGATGCCTTGTAGACTCCATGCTCCGACTGCCATTTTCTAATCATAAAACCAGTTGTAGTGCCTGTTTGAAGTCTGGTTGAGCTTCAATTAGTAGGTGCTTTTTGCATAGTTACATCATTAATCCCACATAGCAAACAAACAGTCTTTCAGGGTTAACCCTGAATCACATGCCTCTGCCAGTCATCTTAATCTCATCAAAAATCCCAATATGGATTCCCCTGGTTCTAGAACAGCCAAATAAAACTGGTAGTGTTTCAGAATTGGAGGAGGCTTGGGGTTGTAATATTCCTTAATTAAATCCATCAACTCTTGAAAGGCTTTAGTCTCTGGTGCCTCAGGGAAAGTTATGCCGCTAATAACAAAAAATGCTTCAGGTCTACAAGCTGTCGGAAGGAATACTCATTGCTTTTCATCTTCCCCAATATCATTTGCCCAGAAAAAGTATTGCATTCATTCCACATACTGGCCCCAGTCTTTGACGGCAGGATTGAATGATTCAAGCTTCCCAAATAAAGGCATGATGCCAGAAAAGCTTGCCCCAACTAAAGATGACTGTTGCAAGCAAATTTTCTTCAGGCACATACTGTTTTCACTTGTCCCCTCTGAAATAACTGCATAGAGTCCAGTATCCCATCACAAAGCCACCCTTTATTCACATGTGCACTGTACATGGGCTGTGACCAGCCAGTTCAAAGCCAGTCTATAGGTTGAGGAGACCTTCTGAATATTCTGTTTAAAATTATCATCCAGAGCTCCCTGATCGGCCCAGGTTAACAACTCCAATCAAGAATCTGATAGGTAATGAGATCCACCTGACAGTGGTTCCAATCACTACACCTGCCTTATCCCCATTACCCTTGATTCTCTTACTGATTAGAAATCTGTCTATTTCAGTATTGAAAAGATTTAATACCTGAGCCTTGACAGCCCTGTGTGCTAAAGAATTCTATCAATTTCACTACCCCTTGAGAGAGAAAAAAACTTCTTCATCTCTGTCTTAAATGGGTGAACCCTGACACTGAGATTATGCCTTCTGGTCCTAGACTCTCCTACAAAGAGAAACAACTTTCCACATTTACCCTGTCAAGCCCCCTAATAATCTAATATGTTTCAGCATTCGGTAGCAAATTTCTGCATTTGAGAGCAACTCTGAAAACAGAGCTTGCTAAAATTGGGGGTTGTGGCTGAAATCGGGTAAGGGACAAACACAGTTTTTCAGCAGATTTTTCTAAAGTTGGAGGGAGTAGAATTAAAGAATTGCAAGGGAAAAGGGGATTGGAGTTGGGAGATTGGAGATCAAGTGGAGAAAAGGAGTCACCATCATTATCTCCACAGCCAAGAGCAGTAGCAACAAAACTGTGGAAGCAGTACTGAGAAATGTTCAATATTGTGGAAGGACACAAGCAGAAAAGTTTTAATCTGAAGGCTATTAATTTATGGGATCTTTCACCACATTTTTCTGATTTAAAATGGTCTTTGCCAATATGGAATAGAGAGTGTGGAAGTGATGGTGCTCAAGATTGAGTCAATAAAAAACTTCGACTAAGACATAGTGATCCATTTGGTATGAATTTCACTTTTCCTGACATTGATTTGATTTCAAATAGCAATTATTGATTATTTCCATTATCCAGCAACACTGATGTCAATCAAACATGATTGCATTGCATTACAGAATGCTCACAGACAGCAAGTCAAGAAGAAAATTCATTCATCATCCTTCATCCTTTAATGATTTTAAGGAGAAACAGTTAATATTGTGACAAATCCATGGATTAAGATGGCCACTGAAACTTCAATATCAATTCTGTTGTAAAAAGAAATCGTTGCATAAGGTAACTGATATAATGGACATCATTATATGAAATTAGTTGTTCAAAACCAGTGATGATGTTTAGACCTGATTCTGACTTAGTGCAACATTCTAAACCTAATTCATTAAAGCCAAACATTTTCAAGGGTGTCAATAGCAAGAAAAACTTGCAGGATAGAAGTTCATATCAATCCAAGAAATTTCAAAAGATTTCCATCTGCAGACACTTTAACAGCATAGCCTGTGCATAAGCTAAGAAGCACCTTCACCAGCTTTCATGTCAATGTTAACTGGTACATGTGGAAGGTAGAAATTGTTTTCAATTAGATGACAATTTCAGTTGATATAATAGTGAACATTGACAGTTTTGCCACAAGATGCAGGCCCTTGGGAACAGAGAACCGGATCATGGATGGAGATTACGAAAATCTTTATACTAGAAGGCAATTTCAGTCAAATTCTGAGAAACAAATGCAGCAGACAAGCCAAGAACTCAAAATCGAACTTAAGACGTGCATGGGTTTAGACAACATGAAAAGGTAAATCTACAGTAGGAGGATTATAACTCTCTCCACCAAGATGGCAGATTCTGATGAGCTGCCAGGAGTCCCCTACACAGCCCACAGCACTGCAACAATTAGCAGCTATGGTACAGGAACTTGGGGTCAAGGAGTGAAAGGGAGGAATAGAAAGCAATCACAATCATGAGGAAAGAGTACTGAAAAAATTGTTGGAACGAGGACTTAATGGACTGCACTGTATGGTCTGAAAAGAAAGTGGCTGCTGAGAAACTAGATGTACTGGTTTTAATTTTTCAAAGTTCCCTCAGTCTGGAAATATCCCACCCTATTGGAAAATAGTGAATGTAACTGCTCTATTCAGCTAAGGATGAGACAAGAGGCAGGAACTACAGCTAGATAGCTTACCAACTGTCATTGGGAAATTCCTAGAATCTGCATTAAAGAGGCACTGAGAAAATCTCAATACAATCAGCAGATTCAGAATGGGTTTTTGCAAAAAGGAAATTGTGTTTCACTAATTTATTTGACATTTTTGAGAAATCAACAGCCCTGTAGATTAAGTGAAATCTATAGATGAGGTCCACTTGGTTTTCCAAAAGACATTTGATAAGGTGCCTTGTCAAAGGTTATTCACAAAATAAGGATTCCTGGCTTAGAGAGAATACTTCACAAGAATCTAAGGTTGGTTAGCTAACAGGAGACAAACAGTAGGGACACATGAGCATTTTCAAGTTGGCAAGATGTAAACAGTGGAGTGCCATTGTTATCATTGCTGGGGCATCAACCATTGACAACTAATATCAATGTCATTAATGAAAGGGCAAAACTTATGCTTAAATGCTGATGATACAAAAATATGGAGGAAAGTAAGTTGTGAAGTAGGACAAAGGATTCTGCAAAAGGGACAGAGATAGGTTAAGTGAGTGGGCAAAAATTTGACGGATGGAATATAATGGGAATATGTGAACTTGTTCACTTTGCTAAGAAGAAAAGAAGCATATTATTTAAATTTGTAGAGTTTGTAGAACTCTGTGGTACAGAGGGATTTGGGTGTCCTGCTTCATGAATTAGTCTGTAATTGCAACAAGTAATTAGGAAGACAATGGAATGTTATCATTTATTCCTGCAATTGTATAGAATTTTGGTGAGAACACATCCAGTGTACTGTGTACAGTTTTGTGTTTCCCTGCTAAGGAAAGGGCTTAATTGCACAAAAAGGAATGGAGAGAAGGTTCACTCAACTGATTCCTGTGATGAAAGGGTTGCTTATGAAAACAAATTTGATAGATTGGGCTTGTGTCCATTGGAGTTTAGAAGAATGAGAGGTGTTCTTATTGGAACATGTAAGATCCAGAGGAAACCTGACACTGTGGGTGTTTGTAATGATTTCCCTAATTTGAGAGACTTGACTACAATTTAAAAGTAAGGAGTCACTTATATAAAATGGAGATGAGGAGAATTTTTTTTTTCTCAGAGGGTCATTATTCTTTGAAATTTTCTTCCCCAGAGTGTAGTGGGCACAGGATCATTGACCATTTTTGGGGCATAGTTAGATTCTTAATTGACAAGGGATTCACAGATATATGGGGTAGTTGAGAGCATGGGACTTGGGAACAGAAATTGAGTAGAAGTTAAGGCCACAATCAGATCAGCCATGGTCCAAATGGTGGAATCGGCTTAAGGAAGTGAAAGACCTGTTTCTGCTCCCAATGGCTCCACATTTATACGGGTGCTGAATGTTCTGCCATTTTGGTTGGGATCCCTCAGGCATTCTAGAACCAAAGCACCTTGTGGAGACTGCCACAGCCACAGGTCCCAGCATCAGGGTATCCCTCCCTCAATGGAAAAACATTCCAAGATGTAAACGAATAGAGAAACCCAATGAACAATAACGCTGTTGTTAGGGCTTCAGAATTAGGCACAATCCCTACAGAAAGAGAGAGATAAAGAGCAGGAAAGTTGTAGGAGATGCTCCCAATTGCAGGAAATTTGACCAGTTTGAAAATTAGGCACCTGCAGGTGAAGGACGCCAGTCCCTCAGATGTCCCAAACTTTAACAGTTTTTACTGTGCAGCTATCTCTGGACTCTAGAGGGAAATACATGGATGTCTCCTGGGACTGGCTATTTGCATGTCTCCTGTGCCTGTATTAGTGTAAATCTTATATCAAGTAGATGTAAACAACTGAAACTCCACAGAATTTCTGTGCATCCTCTCAATAGCCATTGGCCAGCATGTATTCTTCAACAACACCATAAAACACAAATAGCAAGTCATAATCATTGCTTCCCTCTTGAATTAACGTTTTAATTTACATCACTGTAATTCTCACCAATAGCTTAGTAACATTTTTCCAGCATTATGAATCTGTAAATGGCCACCTGTATCTAGTAAGCAGCAGAACTGGGCTACAACAAAGAGAATGTGCCAGAACTTCTCTGAAGATCTCCAAGCATTCTTGAATAAGATTAAAACCAGATGAACAGACTCCTCGCTCTAAAATCCAACAAACCAGCTTAGAATGTTAGTTGCATCACCTGGAGACTTCCAATTCCTTCACTCCAAGAAATACTAAGCAGTGTCAAAAGGAATTGAACTGGACTAGCCATTTAAATACTATGACCACAAAAGTAGTGTGGAGCTCAGCTCCTGACTTCCCTGAGCCTGTCCACCATCTACAAGGCACAAGTCAGGAGGGTGATGGAATATTCACTGCTTGTCTGGATGAATGCAGCTCTAGGAACACTCAAGAAGTTTGATACCACCCAGGATAGAGCAAACCACTTGATTGGCACCACATCAACAGATATTCAGTCACTCCACCACTGGTGCTCAGTAGCAGCAGTGTGTAACATCTACAAGATGTGCTGCAGAAATTCACCAAGGCTCCTTAGACAGAAATTTCCAAACCCATGACCACTACCATCTGAAAGGACAGTGGCATCAAATACATGGGAACACCTTGACCTGCTCATTCCCCTCCAAGCCACTTGTCTTCCTGACTTGGAAATATGTTGCTGTCCCTTCAGTGTTCAATTCTGGAATGCCATCCCAATTAGTATTGCGTGTATACTTACACCGAATGCATTTCAGTGGTTCAAGAAGGCAGCTCACCATCACCTTCTCAAGGGCAATCAGGGATGAACAATAAATACTGACCTGGCCATTGATGTGCATAGTACATGATTGAATTAAAAAAAATTAACCAAGTTTGGTAAATTTGTACATTGGCCCTTTCAGCCTTGTTCATGCTGCATACTTCAGCATTGTTGATTTTTTAAAAAAATTTATTCATGGGATGTAGGTGTCATTGTTTGAGCTAGCATTTATTGTCCATCCCTGATTCTCTTGGAACTGTGTAGACCATTTCAGAGGGCAGTTAAGAAGTGTTAACTTATTTTGCTCTGGGTCTGGAGTCACATTTAGGCCAGACCAGGTAAGGGATGGCAGATTTCCTCCCCTATAGGGCACAAGTGAATCTGATGGCTATTTATAATGATGGTTACGTTGTCACCACTGGACTAGCTTTTTAATTCCAGATTTTTATTGAATTCATATTTCAGCAGTTGCCATGGTGGGATTCAAATCCACATCCCTCAGACAATAGTCTCATACACTGAATTTCTAGTGACATTATCATTTCACCACTGCCATGCCTAAGGTGTGTGCACCTAATTCTGCAGACTGCTAAGTGTATTTCTGTTTAATTCACCTGCATCCAGACTACGCAGCTAGCAGCATATAGTGACCAAACATCACAACCCCAGTCCAACATATCAACAACCTCACATCTCTTAATGTATCTCTTACACAGTTTTTGTTGCACACTGTCAGTAAGGTAATTGTTCTGAAGGGGTTGAGTTCTGGTTATATTGGTTCCATCTATTCAACTGCGGTCACACACAGCCTGTGGGTGCAGAAAATAATTCCTTTTCCAGTTATTACAGGGAGCAGATGCATCTGTCCAAACTCCATCAGTTCCTAGTAATTATACCTGACGAAAGGTACTTATTGCTATTATGCAAAAAACATTCTTGTTTTCTACGAACAGTGCCTCTTCTGCAGATACTCTCTGATTGTGTATTATCTGCTAGTATTCTCTAGTTAGGCCCAAGAGAAAAGCAAAGTCAAAGAAGGATTAGTGGCAGTGGACTGTCTCAAACACCACTGACCCAGAACCCCACACTGGTAAAGGTGTCAAATACCACAAGGTACCAGAAATGGACATCTGGAAAAATACCACACGTGTCATTTAGCTGCAAGTCTGATGATAGTTCTTCATTACTTTTCATGAAAGGTTGGTGCTAAATGTATCCTTACATTCAATACCATAACTGCTAGATCTCATAACCTTCATAGGTATGCTTGCCACTATTGCTGTGGTAGACTTCGAGGTCATTGGCATTTGCTGTTGCAGAGTTGATATATTAGCCCCCATTATAATGCTTTGACAACCCTTTGTAATACCGTGCACACAGCATCACAATTCATTCATAGGCCTCCTTCACCTGAAGGTGTTCTGTTCATCCACACTTTTTGCCATTGTTTCCTGAGTAACCAGTGCAGTCACAGGGAGGTGAGCTGTATAAAGGTGATGGTGAAACGAAGGGATGGAGTTGGCACCACTATTTCTTCTTGTCCCATACAGAAGTGATGAATTGCAGCATTGCTATGGTGCACCAGAAGACTATTTGGCATATTGTGCCTGCATTGTGTCAATCTCCAGCTTTTTTCCCATATCCTTGCATACCATTTCTATTCAAATAACCATCCAAGGCCTTTTTGAGTGCCTTGGTTCCAACAGTGCATTCACTGTGTGAAAAAGTAATTTTTTTTCTCACATCACCCTTGCTTCATTTCCATGAAAGAACAAAGTGCTTTTTGCAAAGCATGCTATTGGTTAATGCTGCAGTTTGGTCAAGAATGATTTAAAATTGCTATTGCTATAGAAACACAGGTCAACATGGCCCTCAACATTTACTGAATCCTTCCAGACAGGCACAGGGGACCACAGCTAACTCAGTCAAGACATTGCATCCAGAAAATGCATTGACACATCGCTCTTTAATTTCAAATATTTTTAAAATGCAAGTGTACCATATAGTCAGTAAAGTTTCTAACCAAATCTTAAGAAACACTTGCAACTGTGTCGTGAAAACTCCATTTATACATTGGAATAAATTTCTAGAGCATCTCCAACAAAATTAACTAGACCTGGAGAAACAAGGTGTGGGATGAGGGGGGTGGTGGTGGTGGCGGCGGCGGCGGCATGCCTTTGAACCACTGTAGGTTTTATAGTGATAGAACTCCCATTATGGTGTCTGGATCTTGATAGGCATTAGGGAAATAAATTTATATTCGGGGTGGGAAAATGAGATTTACAGAATTTCTCTACAGAGAATAACGTCTGTTAATCTATTATAAAGAATGCAGTAGCAGAGCATTTATAAATACATAAAATGATTAAATGGAGTCACCGTGACTTCATAACAGAGAATTCATGTTAAAAAAGTTATTAGAATTCTTGGAGGAGGTAACAACAGGACAGATAAAGGAGAAATAGTGTATGTAGAATATTTGGATTTTCAAAAGGCATTTGATAAGGTAACACATATTAAGTTACTTAAGATAAGAGCCCACGATGTTGGAATTAGTATATTAGCATGGACAGAGGACTGGTTGACTAATAGAAGTCAGTCAAATGGGATAAGGGAGATATCTTCTGGATAGTAACCTGTGATGTGCCTTAGGTATCAAAGCTACGTCCACAATTACTTACAACATAAATTATCGACTTGAATGAGGGAAGTAAGTATACTATAGCCAGGTTTACGGACACAAAAATAAGTGGTGTTCATAGATCATAGAATCCCTACTGTGTGGAAACAGGCCCTTTGGCCCAACAAGTCCACACCGATCCTCAGAGCATCCCGCCCAGATCCATCTCCCTATAACCCACCTAATCTATACATCCTTGAACATTATGAGCAAGTTAGCATGGCCAATCCACCTAGCCTGCACATCTTTGGACTGTGGGAAGAAACCGGAGCACCTGGAAGAAACCCATGCAGACACTGGGAGAATGTGCAAACTCCACACAGACAGTTGCCCAAGGATAGAGTTGGTGACAGAAAGAGTCTGCTGAGGGATGCAGTTAGGTTAAGTGGGCGCAAACTTGGCAGGTGGAATACAATGTAGGGAAGTGTGAGGTTATGTACTTTGGTAGGAAAAATAGGATAGCTGAATATTATTTAAATGGAGAAAGACTGCAGAAAGTTCTGAAACACAAGGATTTGGTGGTCCTCAACATGAATCCCAAAAAGCTAACATCCACATTTAGCAGGTATTAGGGAAGGAAAATTAAATGCTGGCCTTTATTTCAAAGGGAATGGAAGAAAAAGGTAAAGAGGATTTGCTAAAATTATACAATGCACTAGGCAGACCACAGCCTAGCATTAGATTGCTACTAGGTATGGAGGGACTGTTTTATGAAGAGAGCTTGAGTAGATTGGACCTGTACTTGTTGTAATATAGAAGAATGTGAGGTGAACTTTTGAAACATACAAAATTCTTAGTGGACTTGACAGGGTAGACATTGAAAGGTTGTTTCCCCTTATAGAAGAATCTAAGACCAGAGAGTATAATCTCAGAATGAGGTGTCACATATTTAAGACAGAAAATGAGGAGGAATTTCTTCTCTTAGAAAGTTGTGAAAATGTGAAATTCTATAACACAGAGGGCTGTTGAGGCTGGGTCATTATGTATTTTCAAGGCTGAGATAGACAGATTTTTAAGGAATCAAGTGTTATGGGGAAAATGCAGCAAAGTGCACTTGAGGATTATCCACCATGATCACATTGAATGGCAAAGCAGACTCAATTGGCTGAATGGCCTACTTCTGCTCCGACGTCTTATGGTCTTAAGGTCATTGTGGACTTGATGGACTGAAACATCTTCTTCTGTGCTGTAATTATCAGATGACTGGTTAGTAATGAAAGAAAGATAATATATGCCTAAGTCAAAGTGTTATTTCATTTGAGGTTATCTTACAAATAATTGTAATGTCAGCAAGAGGAAGATGTTGCCAGTGTAAGTTTGGTGAACGCATACATTATACACAAATCACAATGATAGTGCTGAAGGGATTGATATAAAGTCCGAGATAGTAGGAACTGCAGATTCTGGAGAATCTGAGACAACAAGGTGCAGAACTGGATGAACACAGCAGGCCAAGCAGCATCATAGGAGCAGAAAGGCTGACGTTTCGGGCCTAGACCCTTCATCAGAAATGGGGGAGGGGAAAGGGGTTCTGAAATAAATAGGGAGAGAAGGGGAGGCGGATAGAAGATGGATAGGTGGAGAGGAAACAGACAGGTCGAAGAGGCGGGGATGGAGCCAGTAAAGGTGAGTGTAGGTGGGGAGTTAGGGAGGGGATAGGTCAGTCCAGGGAGGACAGACAGGTCAAGGGGGAGGGATGAGGTTAGTAGGTAGGAGATGGGGGTGCGGCTTGAGGTGGGAGGAGGGGATAGGTGGGAGGAAGAACAGGTTAGGGAGGCGGGGACGAGCTGGACTGGTTTTGGGATGCGGTAGTGGGAGGGGAGATTTTGAAGCTTGTGAAATCCACGTTGATACCATTGGGCTGCAGGGTTCCCAAGCGGAATATGAGTTGCTGTTCCTGCGACCTTCGGGTGGCATCGTTGTGGCACTGCAGGAGGCCCAGGATGGACATGTCGTCTGAGGAATGGGAGGGAGAGTTGAAATGGTTCGCGACTGGGAGGTGCAGTTGTTTATTGCGAACCGAGCGTAGGTGTTCTGCTATAAAGTCCAGTGTTAGGAGTATTAAACGAGTCAATAACTTGGCCTTGAATAGTGTTAAGCTTCTTGAGTATTGTTCTGTATGCACTTATCTGTGTGGGTGGTGAGTATTTCATCTATGGTTGCAATGCAACTGACAAAGATGCGCAACATCCTTACTTGATCAAACAAATACTGAATTGCTGACTTGAAGGCCTGCTTTTTTTAAACCTAACATTGCTCCACATTGTGGGAGCATCATCACAATAAAACACTACCAGGAATTTAAGAAGGTAGCCTGCCACCACCTTCACAGGATAATGAAAAATAGGCAATAAATGCAGCCTTTATAATGCCAACTAAAGTACAAGAACCGATGCAAAAGGCCCGAAACGTCAGCCTCTCTGCTCCTATGATGCTGCTTGGCCTGCTGTGTTCATCCAGCCCTGCACCTTGTTGTCTCGGATTCTCCAGCATCTGCAGTTCCTACTATCTCTGTATACTATATAGTTATCTTTAATATACAAGTGGCCCATCTCATCTATCAACAGCTGAAAATGTCAGTGAAGCAGTAAATTGGAGCTCCATGTAGGAATTCTTGTAGTGATGATTCTAATGCTTGAAGCATTTGTTTATTTACCTAACTAGCAAGATGGCAAGCTTGAAGTATGAAGTATGTGAACTGACTATTTAAAACAAAATAGATGAAAGATATGATATTGGCATTGAGCTGTGAAATATCAGGTTTTGAATCTTGGAACAGGTTGTAACCTTTTATAAGTTGGTCACAGAAGCAGTTAAAAGGTGGCCATGAGACAAAGGGTGACAAAGTAGTAACCACACTAATTGTAGTTTTTGTTGCAATCGTCATTGTTATTCAAGTTGGATCAAAGATTAGAGAAGAACAAAGAATGACAAATTGTGGTCACATTATTCAAAGTGTTTATCCCCTATTATTCTGGTACTTCTGTAGTTGGTACTCTTTTATAACACATTTAGATGTAAGTCATTAACTTTCCTTAATTAGAAATGATACTGCAGTCTTCAATAAAAATATTGTCTCTTCCAAAATTCTTGAACTGGTCTAAATGTTGGAAAAGATGTAAAATTTCTAATCACCGTATAATTGTTTTAGTTAAAATACTTCTTTCAGCAAGTCCAAAAACAGCAAAGGCCTTGAATTTTCAACTAGAAGGATAAGGCAGCAGATATAAATGTCTACAAGTGCAAGTCAGGAATGTGATCTGGGTTGTCTGGGTGGGTGCACTCCAGCAACACCCAAGAAGCTTGACACCACCCAGGACAAAGCAGCCACCTTGACTGGCATCCCATCTAACACTTTCAAGGTAGTGGACTGCCTTGTTGAACCACAGCAAGCCATTTAGTGTAGATAGACAATTATGGAGGGAGTTCCAGCAACTTTGACCCAGTGACATTGAGGAAAGTATATTTCTAGGTTCAGAGGATCAATGGCTTGGATGGAATTTTGCAGGTAGTACTGTTCCCTTGCCTTCTGGATGGTCGGGGGTTTGAAAGATGTAGTGAAAGTTTCTGAAATGTATCATGTAGGTCATCCATGCTGCTGCTACTGTGCAGCAGTGGCGCAAGAGGTGAATGTTTATGGGTGTGATGCCAATCAAGGGAGCTGCTTTGTCCTGATTAATGACAAGCTGCATTCATATAGGCAAACAGGAAGTATTCCATAATACATTCTTGAACCAAGCAAATGCTTCTTGCTAATACTGTTTATGATCCCTTTCAGCACTTTAGACTAGACTGATGGGGCAGTAATTAGCCAGTTTGGATTTGTTCTGCTATGTATGTTCAGGACCTACCTGGACAATTTCACACCTTTTATGTTAGATGCTAGGGTGGTATCTATTTTGGAACCGGTTGATTAGGGGTAAGTCAAGTTCTGGAGCACAAGTCTTCTGTACTATTGCTGAAATGTTGTCAGAGCCCATTGCCTTTGCATTATCCAGTGCCATGAGCTATTTCTTGATATCATGTGGAATGAATTGAATTAGCTGAAGACTGTCATCTGTGATATTGGGTCTCTGGAGGAGGCTGCTATTTATTGTAGTTTGGGTATGTTATGTTGGGACAGTGTCCTTTTAAGAGGTGAGTCACATGAGCACTGGTCAGTGTGACTGGTGAATCATCAGCCAGGTTTGTGGGCTTGGTCAGACATATTTTAGGTTCTTTCAGAGAGCAACTGTTTCGGAATAAAGTTTCCCTGTTGGTTTGCAGCAGACAAATTTGTATGTTCTTTAGTTCTGACTGGAGTCTAGTAACTCTCCAGTGTAGAACACAGGCCAAGGAGGGTTATTTACTTCTGGCTGAAATTGTTCATAAATTGTTCAGCCCTATCTTTTGCACTGACCTCCCCAGTCTTTGATGATTGGGATCTCTATGGAGCCTCCTCCAGTTTAATTGTCTAGCATCCTTTAAGACTGTATGTGGCAGGACTGCAGGGCTTAGATCTGATTTGTTGGTTGTAGAATTGCTTTGCCTTACCAATCACTTGCTGTTTATGCTGTTTGACATGCAAATAATTCTGTTTTGTAGCTTTACTAAGTGGACACCTCATTGTTAGATACGTCTGGTGTTGGTCCAAGCATGTCTTCCTTCAGTCTTCCTTGAACGATGCCTCTTGGTAATGGTAAAGTGGGAGATACTGTAGGCCATGAGGTTTATGTTAGAGTACAATTTTGCTGCTGATGATGGCACACAGATGCCCGGACTTGAATTAGTGGCTCTGTTCAAAATCCCATTTTGCGCAATGGTAATGCCATACAATACAATAGAAGGCATTCTCGACATGAAAATGGGACTTCATCTCCACTAGGACTATGCAGCAGTCACTCCTTCTGATGCTGTCATTGACAAATGTATTTGTGAAAAGCAGAGATGTTCTGTACTCCAGAAATGCTGTGGATTTTGTGACTTACATGGGCTACTGATCCTGGGCCAAGCTGTCTGCTCGATTTTCTAAGTTGTGCTCTTCTGCCTTATCAACAAGGGTAAGAAGTATTCCCAAGCAGAATGCCATTCCTACTAAAAAGTCATTTTGTGTATGTGGGAGGTCAGTGGATTTAGGAAGTTGAAAAATACAGAAGTTAGGAGCAATTGTTACACCTTGGCAAAGTACACATAAAAGGCATAGCAATCAAGTCTGAAAAAAAAGGAGAATTAGGGAACATTTGCTCTATATGGGTAAAGCTTTTACAGAATGCAGTTGTGGCATAAAAGCAAGAGATTACCAAGTACAGCAAGACTAAGTGATTGGTGCTTCTATACAAATGAGCTGCTAAGGACTCAGGCAATGAAACCAAGTGTCATTTGGAGGACAAGTAGCTGGATTTTGCTAAGGTTTGTCCCAGGCAGCTCTGTCATGTGCTTGACGGGCTGTTCCCTGGGATGCACACTGAAACAAACATTGACTGCAGCAGGAAGACCATCACCTCAGTGAAGCATGTTTTTTGGTCTGCCCAAAACCTGCAGTCTTCCTGTATAAAGAGTTGATCTTGACCGAGTGTTGTAAACTGGCACATTCCAAGGTCCAAGACTGGGCTGAAGGACTCACTGAACTTTGGTGGAGTATACTGAGATCCATTCGGTTGTCAGCCTCCATCGTTGTCTCAAAGTGTAAATATTTCCTTCCTGCATGAGTTAGAAATGCTGTTGTTATTTGCATCTCCATGTTAGCTCTGTAGGAAGTAAAATTCCAATGTGTTATTGCATTTCTTTTTCCTTGCCGGAATGATTCTGTACTGCAAAGTGAGAACCTTTCTGCATGTACCTATAAATTTTTAACGAATGAAGTATATTTTTGCAATAAAAAGATTAACAGTGTACAAGTGTTGTAATATGATAAAGCAGAGCTCGTGTGATTACTTTTTAGATCATGAACAATACGGAGTAATTATTTTGATCACCAAAATGGCCAATAATATACACTGATGGGGCTGGTGTTGTCAACTGGTTGCAACATGTTTCAGGACACGTTCACTCAAGTGCTGCTCACCTCATTCCATGCACAGTGAAATCTTTTCATGCTGCCATATTTTGTGAGAGTCTGTGATGTGCAGAATTAATCCATCATTCTTCCAGTATTGGAGAGTGATATTTAAACAATTGGTCACTCCTTCACGGACAACACCAGGCACCAGAAATGATAAGATATAAAATTAATCCCAGAATGACGCATCGAAGAATGCAGTGTTGAAACATAAAAACATACCCAATCTGACATTGATAAATACAGTGAGAATAGAAAAATTATTTTCAAGGGAATGATGCAAGGGTAACAAATCCAGCATTTTCTGAAGAAGGGTCTAGGCCCGAAACGTCAGCCTTCCTGCTCCTCTGATGCTGCTTGGCCTGCTGTGTTCATCCAGCTCTACACCTTGTTATCCCAGCATGGAGTTGGTCACAATATTTCTGTTGGGGCTGAAACACTATTCAATCTGAATTCCAAACTATTTCGCTCAATGCTGCTATTTAACAGTTGTCTGTAATTGTCCTGGCTGTCTGAGATTTGTATACGTCCTGCAGTGCCATCGTTGAGACTGACTGCTGCTTTTTGTTGGTTCTGATTGATACTGATTTGCTCTTTGCTCTGCCCAGAGGTAGGATTTGAACTTTTCACAGCCTGAACAGTATAATAATGATGCCCAATTTATATACCATGTAAGCTAAAAGGAAGGAAAATGTACAGGAGTTAAATTTTTCTTTTGATGTGCATTGTAAACTTATATTGTCCATTCTATGCACAGGAGGACTGTTTTATTGACAATAACATACACTTTCAACTTGACCAGTCAGCGGCCAGTTAAATAAAAAAATAGAACTGCAGATGCTGGAAATCAGAAACAGAAACAGAAAATGCTGGAAAACCTCTGCAGATCTGGCAGCATCTGTGGAGAGAGAAGGGTCACTGGATCTATAACATCAACTTTGCTTTCTGTCCACAGAAGCTTCCAGATAATCTCTGCTCCTATGATGCTGCTTGGCCTGCTGTGTTCATCCAGCCCTGCACCTTGTTGTCTCGGATTCTCCAGCATCTGCAGTTCCTACTATCTCAGCTTCCAGATAATGTTTGGCAACCTGCAATATGTTTCACCAATCTTTCACTCCATTGATATGGGAAACCAGACATGACATCAAACAGGTAAATGCTTGGCAACCACTACTTTATTGTCCACTTTGAAAGCAAAAATTATGAGTCATGAAATTATATGTTATACATTGGTGTGTCATCATTCTCTGTCTTGGAACAGCACCTTACAATGTATACTGATATGATAGGTGTGTTTATAAGATTTTGAAAGCATATGTATGGTTCTATGTTAGAGAAATCTTTGTCCTAAGCTGTGGTTGATTGCAGGTGTAAGAAGAAGACTAAAACAATGAGGCAAACACCAAAAAAAAGTATTTCTGTCTAATTTGGGGAGCTTCAATACAGTTAACTTAAGTTGAATCTAGCTTGCATAATTGTCCGTTGAGTTATGCTGTTAAAGCTAAAACATAAACCATTATTTTGAAGAGCACTTAAGTCAGTGGCTGAATCTTCATCCCCTTCGCATATTATACTTTTGAGATAACAGAAAGCTGAAAGTTCAGAGTTACTGAAAGTATTTTTCATGCGGTATTCATTGGTCACTGCCAGCTGTATTGGGATCATATTTCCCAAACTTCGGAATGTTGAACAGATAGAACACAGATTAACATTGATGGTTTCCTGAAGAAATTGCAGCAGTGGAGCTGAGAGGGAGTGAGCCGGAGGGCACCCTGGGAAGGTAAAGGAGCGAACTGGACTAGATTAATTTAGGATATGTGGTTGGTGTGGATGAATTGGACCGAAGGGTCTGTTTCCGTGCTGTACAGCTTTATGACTCTATGATTAACCCAACTGAAAAAGCAATGTCACAGGAGAGCTGTGATCTAATTGGCTGTTAGAAAATCTGCCTGAGATTTAGAACAAAGACACTCCATAACTACATAAAGTAACTTAAATCAGAGATTAACTAACTGATAAAGGTTTTGGGAGACTTCGGTGAGAGGAGGCTGTGGTGAGGATCAGGTAAGATATTTTTTCGATTTCCATTGTTCCTACCTATTACAGCAGTGGGGATGGAGGCTTGAGCGGTTGTATGCTCCTCTTGCAGGATGTGGGAGGTCAGGGCCACTACCAGTGTCCCTGCTGACTTCACCTGTGAGATGTACGCCCAGCTTCAGCTCCTCACAGACCGCGTTAGGGAACTGGAGCTGGATGAACTCCACATCATTCGAGAGGCTGAGGGGTTGATAGAGAGGAGTTACAGGGAGGTTGTCACACCTAGGATACAGGATGAAGGTAGCTGGGTGACTGTCAGGAGAGGGAAAGGGAATAGGCAGACAGTGCAGGGATCCCCTGTGGCCGTTCCCCTCAATAATAAGTATACCGCTTTGGATTCTTTTGGGGAGGACAACCTACCAGGGAAAGCCACAGCAGCCAAGTCTTCGGCACTGAGTCTGGCTTTGTGGCTCAGAAGGGAAGGGGGAGAAGAGGAGAGCGATAGTGATAGGAGAATCATTGGTTAGGGGAACAAACAGGAGATTCTATGGACGAGAATGAAACTCCCAGATGGTGTGTTGCCTCCTGGGTGCCAGGGTCAGGGATGTCTCTGATCGAGTCTATGGCATTCTTAAGAGGGAGGGTGAGCAGCCAGAGTCGTGGTACACATCAGTACCAATGACATAGCTAGGAAAAAGGATGACGTCCTGAAAAGTGAATATAGGTAGCTAGGAAGGAAGCTAAAAAGCAGGACCTCAAGGGTAGTAATCTCTGGATTGCTACCTGTATCACACGCTAATGAGGGCGAGAATAGGAAGATATGGCAGATGAATGCATGGCTGGAGAGTTGGTGCAGGGGGCAGGAGTTCAGACTTGTGGACGATTGGGTTCACCTGGACTCGAGAGGGACCAATATCCTTGCAGACAGGTTTGCTAGAGCTGTTGGGGAGGCTTTAAACTAGGTTGGTAGGGGTATGGGAACCAGTGCATTAGGTCAGAGGATGGAGCAGTTGGTGTAAAGGTTGATGCAATGAGCAGGGAGATTGTGAGGAAGGACAGACTAAAATGGCAGGAGGATGGGAGTCCGTGCAGAAATGCAGAAGGAAGCAATGCAGAGACCAGAGCAAAAGCTGGAAAAGAGTAAAGTAAAATTGGAGAACAGAATCAAATGCAAAAGACAAGAAGATTACTAGATTCTAAAGGGACAATGAGTGTAAGGGCACCTTATTTGAATGCCCATAGTATTTGAAACAAAGTCGATGAACTTGTGCAAATCAGTACGAAGGGTTATGATTTGGTTGCTGTCACGGAAACGTGGTTGCAAGATGGTGATGACTGGGAACTAAATATCCAAGGGTTTCGGGTAATTTGGAAGAATAGGCAGGAAGGTAAGGGAGGTGGGGCTGCTCTCTTAATTAAGAATGAGATCAGGGCAATAGTGAGAGATGATATAGGATCTAAGGAGCAAAACGTTGAATCCATCTGTGTGGAGATTAGGGATAGTAAGGGGAAGAAGTCACTGGTGGGAGTAGTCTATAGGCCGCCCAGTAGTAATGCTACAGTCGCACAGGCGATAAATTAAGAAATATCTGATGCATGTAAGAATGGAACGGCAGTAGTCATGGGGCACTTTAACTTGCACATTGATTGGACGAGTCAAGTCAGTAGAGGCAACCGCGAAGAGGAGTTCATAGAACACATCCGTGATAACTTTCTTGAACAGCATGTTACCAAACCTACAAGGGAACGTGCAATCTTAGATCTGCTCCTGTGTAATGAGACAGGTAAAATAAATGGTCTCGTAGTAATGGATCCTCTCGGGAAGAGTGATCACAGTATAATCGAATTTCGGATTCAAATGGAGGGTGAAATAATACCATCTAAAACCAGGGATTTATGCTTAAACAAGGAAGACTACAATGGGATGAGGAAGGAGTTGGCTAAGCTAGACTGGGGACACAAGTTTGTATGGTGGAACAGTTGAGGAACAATGGAAGATTTTTAAAGAGATTTTTCACAGTGCTCAGAAAAAGTATATTCCAGTCAAAAACAAGGATGGCAAGGGTAGGAAGAGCCAGCCTTGGGTAACTAAAGAAATAAAGGAAGGCATCCAATTAAAAGCTCAGGCTTACAAAGTCACCAAGAGTAGTGGGAAACAGGAAGATTGGCAAACTTTTAAAAGCAACAAAGAACCATGAGGCAAGCAAAAAAGAAAGGAAAGATAGATTATGAATGCAAACTAGCGCAGAATATAAAAACAGATAGGAAAAGTTTTTTATAAATATATAAAACGGAAAAGGGTCGCTAAAGTGGACGTAGCTCCCTTGGAGGATGAGAAGGGGGAATTAATATTGAGTAATACTGAAATGGCCGAGGCCTTGAATGACTATTTTGTGTGAGTCTTCACACTGGAAGATGTGCCTCACATGCCAAAGAATGATGTTAAGGATACAATGGGAGGTGAGGACCTCAATTTAATTGTTATCAATAAAAGGGTAGTGCTGAGTAAACTAGAAGGTCTAAAGGTAGATAAGATCCCTGGTCCTGATGGAATGCATCCCAGGGTGCTGAAAGAAATGGCGGAAGTTATAGTAAATGCGTTAGTGGTAATTTACCAAAATTTGCTGGACTCTGGGCAGATCCCAGCAGACTGGAAGACAGTGAATGTCACGCCGCTGTTTAAAAAAGGATGTAGGCAAAAGGCAGGTAACTGCAGGTCAGTTAACTTAACGTCTGTAGTCGGTAAAATGCTTGAGGCTGTCATTAAGGAAGAAATAGCGAGACATCTGGATGGAAAGGGTTCCATCAGGCAGACACAGCATGGATTCAGGAAGGGAAGGTCATGTTTGACAAACTTACTAGAGTTCTTTGAGGATATGACAATCGCGGTGGATAGAGGGTAACAGGTGGATGTTGTGTACTTGGATTTCCAGAAGGCATTTGATAAGGTACCGCATAAAAGACTCATCCATATGATGGATGCATGGAGTTGCAGGGAATGTATTAGCATGGATAGAGGACTGGTCAAACAATAGAAGGCAGACAGTTGGGATAAATGTTTCTCTGGTTGGAGATCAGTGTTGAATGTAGTGCCGCAGGGGTCGGTGTTGGGTCTGCAACTGTTCATGATATTTATAAATGATATGGAAGAGGACACCAAGTGTAATGTATCTAAGTTTGCTGATGAAACTAAATTGAGTGGGAAGGCAAATAGTGCAGAAGATGTGGAGAGTCTACAGAGATATTTAGATAGGTTAAGTGATTGGGCAAGGGTCTGGCAGATGGACTACAATGTTGGTAAATGTGAAGTCATCAACTTTGGAAGCAAAAATAGTAGGTCAGATTATTATTTAAACGGCAAAAGATTGCAGCATCCGAGACAACAAGGTGCAGGGCTGGATGAACACAGCAGGCCAAGCAGCATCATAGGAGCAGAAAGGCTGACGTTTCGGGCCGAGACCCTTCATCAGAAAAGGGTGAGGGGAAGGGGGTTCTGAAATAAATAGGGAGAGAGTGGGAGGCGGAAAGAAGAGGGATAGAGGAGAGGATAGGTGGAGAGGAAACAAACAGGTCGAAGAGGCGGGGATGGAGCCAG
>NC_063337.1:25914996-25916505 GCF_021869965.1 Rhincodon typus | reverse complement strand
AGGAGATGGGGGTGCGGCTTGAGGTGGGAGGAGGGGACAGGTGGGAGGAAGAACAGGTTAGGGAGGCGGGGACGAGCTGGACTGGTTTTGGGATGCGGTAGTGGGAGGGCAGATTTTGAAGCTTGTGAAATCCACATTGATACCATTGGGCTGCAGGGTTCCCAAGCGGAATATGAGTTGCTGTTCCTGCGACCTTCGGGTGGCATCGTTATGGCACTGCAGGAGGCCCAGGATGGACATGTCATCCGAGGAATGGGACGGAGAGTTGAAATGGTTCGCAACTGGGAGGTGCAGTTGTTTATTGCGAACCTAACGTAGGTGTTCTGCAAAGCGGTCCCCGAGCCTCCGCTTGGTTTCCCCAATGTAGAGGAGTCCACACCGGGTACAGCGGATGCAGTATACCACATCGGCTGATGTGCAGGTGAACATCTGCTTGATGTGGAAAGTCTTCTTGGGGCCTGGGATGGGGGTGAGGGAGGAGGTATGGGGGCAGGTGTAGCACTTCCTGCGGTTGCAGGGAAAAGTGCCGGGTGTGGTGGGGCTGGAGGAGAGCGTGGAGCGGACAAGGGAGTCACGGAGAGAGTGGTCCCTCCGGAAAGCAGATAAGGGTGGGGAGGGAAAGATGTCTTTGGTGGTGGCGGGAGATGTGGGAGACACGGTTGAGGGCGTTCTCCCGTACATCTCAGTTGTCCTCATTTTTCAAGGACCGTAACTTCCCCCCCTCAGTGGTCGAGAACGCCTCGACCGTGTCTCCCACATCTCCCGCAACTCATCCCTCACACCCCGTCCACGCGATAAGAACCAAAAAAGAATCCCCCTCGTCCTCACGTACCACCCCACCAACCTCCGGATCCAACGCATCATCCTCCGACACTTCCGCCATCTGCAATCTGACCCCACCACCAAAGACATCTTTCCCTCCCCACCCTTATCTGCTTTCCGGAGGGACCATTCTCTCCGTGACTCCCTTGTCCGCTCCACGCTCCCCTCCAGCCCCACCACACCTGGCACTTTTCCCTGCAACCGCAGGAAGTGCTACACCTGCCCCCATACCTCTTCCCTCACCCCCATCCCAAGAAGACTTTCCACATCAAGCAGATGTTCACCTGCACATCTGCCAATGTGGTATACTGCATCCGCTGTACCTGGTGTGGACTCCCCTACATCAGGGAAACCAAGCGGAGGCTCGGGGACCGCTTTGCAGAACACCTACGTTAGGTTCGCAATAAACAACTGCACCTCCCAGTCGCGAACCATTTCAACTCTCCGTCCCATTCCTCGGATGACTTGTCCATCCTGGGCCTCCTGCAGTGCCACAACGATGCCACCCGAAGGTCGCAGGAACAGCAACTCATATTCCGCTTGGGAACCCTGCAGCCCAATGGTATCAATGTGGATTTCACAAGCTTCAAAATCTCCCCTCCCACTACCGCATCCCAAAACCAGTCCAGCTCGTTCCCTATTCTTCCTCCCACCTATCCCCTCCTCCCACCTCAAGCCGCACCCCCA
>NC_063337.1:25893807-25914596 GCF_021869965.1 Rhincodon typus | reverse complement strand
ACCCCCATCTCCTACCTACTAACCTCATCCCTCCCCCTTGACCTGTCCGTCCTCCCTGGACTGACCTATCCCCTCCCTAACTCCCCACCTACACTCACCTTTACTGGCTCCATCCCCGCCTCTTCGACCTGTTTGTTTCCTCTCCACCTATCCTCTCCTCCATCCATCTTCTATCCGCCTCCCACTCTCTCCCTATTTATTTCAGAACCCCCTTCCCCTCCCCCGTTTCTGATGAAGGGTCTAGGCCCGAAACGTCAGCCTTTCTGCTCCTATGATGCTGCTTGGCCTGCTGTGTTCATCCAGCCCTGCACCTTGTTGTCTCGGATTCTCCAGCATCTGCAGTTCCTACTATCTCTGATTGCAGCATGCTGTTGTGCAGAGAGACTTAGGAGTGCTTGAATCTCTAAAAGTTGGTTTACTGGTGCAACAGGTAATGAGGAAGGCAAACAGAATTTTGGGTTTCGTTGCGAGAGGGATTGAATTTAAGAGCAGTGAGGTTCTGCTGCAATTGTACAAGGTGCTGGTGAGGCTGCACCTGGAATATTGTGCGTGGTTCTGGTCTCCGTACTAGAGGAAGGATATACTGGCTTTGGAGGCGGTACAGAGGAGGCTCACCTGATTCCGGAGATGAGAGGGTTACCCTATGAGGAGAGATCGAGCTGCCTGGGACTCTACTGGCTAGAATTTATAAGAATGAGAGGGAATCTTACAGAAACATATAGAATTATGAAAGGGAAAAGATAAGATAGAGGCAGGCAAGTTGTTTCCACTGGTGGCAGAGACTAGAACTAGAGGACAAAGCCTCAAGATTAGGGGAGTAGATTTAGGACAGAGATGAGGAGGAACTGCTTTTCTCAGAGAGTGGTGAATCTATGGAATTCTGTGCCCAAGGAAGCAATAGACACAGCTTCATTAAATATATTTAAGACACAGTTGGACATATTTTTACATGGTAGGGGGCTTAAGGGTTAAGGATAATGCAGATGGGACAAGCTGAGACTATGGATAGATCAGCCATGATCTTATTAAATGGTGGAGCAGGCTCGATGGGCCAAATGGTCTGCTCCTGCTTCTATCTCTTATGAACATATTAATAGCAAATCAAGAAGTTTGTTAGGTTTAGATTCCGATTTTGATAGAGCTACTTCTATCATAAGTATAACTTAATGTTGAGAGATCTTGATTACAATGGAATGGTTGATGGGCATAACTGGAAATTGCCTTTTATTGCAATATTCGGGTGGCTGTGTAAGGATTAGTCAAGCACATTCCTAAAATATATTTTATTAACAGTACTGCATTATCACCTGTAAAAATCATTTCCTAAGTTAATTCTAAGCTGCCAACCATTTGAATTTTTTTCCTTCATTGGATATGCTTCATCACTTCATTATGCAATAATGCATTGAACATTAAACAGAATTAATGTGTTTCATCATTGGTGGATGCAAGACAATATTGACTATCTTGTCTCAGTTGAATAGTTAAGTTTGCAGAATGCAGAGTAGAATCAATGCTATTCAATGAAAACATTGCATCTGTCCTTTCCTCTTGGATAACAAAGAACACTTTATAGTTTTATTTAATGGTTTGATGACC
Organism: Rhincodon typus; assembly: GCF_021869965.1. Lineage (NCBI taxonomy): Eukaryota > Metazoa > Chordata > Chondrichthyes > Orectolobiformes > Rhincodontidae > Rhincodon > Rhincodon typus. Next base: position 25,912,997 of record NC_063337.1, on the reverse strand, counting down.
CTAAATGCACCACTGAGTGACTTAATACCTGAACAGGAGAAACAAAGTTGAGAAACCCTGTAAAAACTGGATAACACCTTTTAAAGCTAGTCTGTAACTCTTAAAAAGGAGGTGCAGTGTGGCTGTAACAGCTGTTAGCAGCCATTCTATATCTACTTTGGTGGCGTTTTGTGATGCAGTAGCTTTGTCTGAAAGTGTTGATTAAAATATTTGCAATGTATTTCTGTACAGAGATTCCTGCCATTTGATAGGCTATTATGGCACAGTGGTAATGTTGCTACCTCTGAGCCAGGAGGCCTAGGTTCAAGTCCAACCTTCTCCAGAGTTGTGTAGTACCATCTCTCTAACAGATTGATTAGAAAATACCTATAACTACTTCCGCCTTGGAAAAGACACAAGGATGATACAATACGACAGAGCATATGCCAAGATTTCAAACGACATACTGGAGTTTATGATGCATGTGGTAGAGAAGAATAGAATGCCTACCTCCCCTCACCAAAATCTTAATGCTCTATCTTTCACCTTTCAAATGCACAAGAATTGCAACCTGGCCAGGCAGTGGTGGAGCAGCAAAAGGTGAAAGAGCACGAAGATGGTGAAAAAAAGAAGCATTGGGTTCAATTCTGGTTGCCACAGTACCAGAAGGATGTGCTAGCTATGGACAGGGTACAGAAAAGATTTACCAGGATGTTGCCTGGTATGGAGTACATTAGCTATGATGAGAGGTTGGAGAAACTTGGGTTGTTCTTACTGGAATGACGGAAGTTGTGGGGTGACCTGATATGGGTTGAAGGGCATGGACTGACTGGACAGTCAGAAGCTTTTTCCCAGGGTGGAAGAGTCAGTTACCAGGGGCCGTAGGTTTAAGGTGCGATGGGCAAGATTTAAAGGTGATGTACGAGGCAAATTTTCTTTACACAAAAGGTTTTGGGTGTCTGGAAGTCGCTGCTGGGGGAGGTAGTGGAAGCAGATACGATAGTGACTTTTAAAGGGCGTCTTGACAAATATATGAATAGGATGGGAATAGAGGGATAGGGTCCCCGGAAGGGGAGGGGGTTTTAGATGTGACGGGCAACATATTGGTGCAGGCTTGGAGGGCCAAAGGGCCTGTTCCTGTGCTGTAATTTTCTTTATTCTTTGTTCCTTGTTCCTTGTTATCATCATTAGTTATCACACTTGCGTCTACCCAATCATATACTGACGTTACACTTATTTTAGAGGATAACTTAGAGGTAAGATCTGCGCATGCTGAGAGAAAGGTAACCTGAAGACAGAGCGAGAGACAAGGGTAGCATGTGCCTGCTAGCCAACCAACCAGGGAGTGAGGTCACATACGAGTTCTGCTACAGTAGATGGGAATGTGCACTTCTCTGGGGTGGCCTAAAGATAAAAGCTGATGGGTATTGGTGATCAACTTTTGGGGACAACAGAAAGGAACACTTTGGCAAGGGGGATCCCGAGAATATCTTTTGAAAAATTATTCATAGGTTGCATATATCACTCAGTAGGCCCCCATTTATTGCCCATCTCTAATTGCCTTGGAGGAGGTGGTGGTGAGTAGATCTTTTGAACACCACAGTGCAGTTAGGAAGGGAGTTGCTGGACTTTGATCCATTAATAGTGAAGGAATGGTGACATATTTCCAAGTCAGAATAGGGTGTGCCTTGGAGTGGAACTTTCAGATAATGGTGTTCCCGTGTATTTGCTGCCCTTGTCCTTCCAGGTGATAGTTGTAACAGGTTTGGAAGGTGCTGTCAAAAGAGTCTTGGTAGTTAATGTAGTGCTTCTTGCACATTTCTGCCTTGGCACTTCAGTGGTGAATGGAATTAATAATGAAAATGGTGGATGTGGTGCCAGTTAAGTGGGTTGCTTTCAAGATTCTTGAGTGTTCTTGAGCACCCATTCTGGCAAATGGTGAGTATTCCATCACATTCTTGACTTATATCTTAAAGGTGGTAGACTGGCAGAGGGGATGTAGGAGGTTAGATACATGCTACATGCTACAGAATTCCTAGTTTCTCACCTGATCTTGTGCCACGGTATTTCCAGTCAATGGTAAACTCCAGGATGTTGATAATGCAGAATCCAATTATGTTAATAACATTGAATGTCACATGATAATGCTTAGATACTCTCTTGTTTGAAATGGTCATTGTCTGGCACTTGTGTGGCACAAATATTTCTTACTACTTATCAACGCATGTCAGGATAATATGCAGGTCCTTCTGCAGATGAGCTGAGCTGAACTGCTTCATATCTGGTGAGTTGTGAATGATGTTGAACATTGTAAAGTCATCAGGAAACTTCCCACTTCTGATGGTGAAACAACTTGGAGTGAATGGAATTCCTTTGGTAGTGGTCCAATTTTTGCCTGACCTTTAATGTGATGTCAATGGCAATAACATCCTGATTTGATTTGATTTGATTTATTATTGTCATGTACCAAGATATAAAGAAAAGTATTGTTTTGTGTGCTTTCTAGGCAAATCATACCTTACATAAGTATAGGGAAGGTGCAGAGAAAGATCAACTCTAGTGTATGAGAGCTCTGTTCAGAGGTCTCTGATAATAGCAGGGGGAAGCATGCTGTTCTTGAATCTGTTAGTACATTTGTTCAAACTTTTGTATCTTCTGCCTGACAGAAGAGGGTGGAAGAGAGTATAACTGGGGTGGGAGGGGTCTTTGAAGATGGTAACAATCCTTGTAATGCTGCATGCTCAGACTGCTTGCTTTTCTGACAAAAGAGAACAATGCAGAGCCTCACTGATCTTTGTTAGTTCAACAGTAGATGGCAAACAGAGAGAGGTTGCAAGTTTTGCCTGTTCTATCATATAAAGAACCAATCGCATACAAGGTCATCATCGTATTCACTGTTTGGAGAAATATGTACAAGCTAGCTTGTAATCATGTGTCCTCTACCTGTGTTCTAACTTGCTTTCACTTTTTAGTCTGCAGCAATTATTAAATGCCTCATTTGAAACATGATGTCAGAAGTGTGAAGCTGAAATTGAGTGAATTCTCAGAGCTGGAGGCTACTGTAAGGAAAACAACGAGGAAGAATTAAAACTACAATCAGCAACCTTGAATTACAGAGTCAATCTGTATGGTCATGGACTTTCCACTCCCTGCTGCTATGAAAATAAAAAAAAGTTACACATTAAATAGAATTGAACTTTCTTTCACTCTGTGCTAAAACTGTGAAATAGCTTTGAAATTTAGTAAAATGACTAAGCAAGTAAGAGTGGCAACCCTGTTATCAGTATTTGAGAATGTATTGTACAAGTTATATTGCAGCCTGGATCTCACTGAGAAGGCAACTGCAGAATTGTATATGGCTTTTAAGATGCACTTTGAACCCCATATTATTGTCACTTATGAATGATATGTGTTCAACATCAGAGCTCAGAACTAAATCTTGACAAGGTGAATGCTGTAGCAAAGATTCATTGAGCAAGTGATATGAAAGTATTGCAATGATTTGTTGTATTGTTGAACTTAGCAAATATTTTGCTTCATTTGTCATCAGTGTGAACATCTATTGAAGCTCACTGCTAAATGTGTGCAGTGATATTGGGGAACAGAGCTAGAAGCAGCTTTCACATGAATCAAGAAACCAGTAGTAATGGCTCAATATGCTCTTGACCTCTTTAACCCAGCAGAGACATTGAATCTGAAAGACAGGCATCTGATCAAACACTCACTATGGGAATGGCATTGCCTGGGGCAGGAATATCACTTCAGGAATAAGTAGATACCAGAAAAACTCACGACAACTCACTTGCATGTTATTAAAAGACCTGAACACTTTAGAAGTAATGGGGAAATGCATGTGCCAAGACTGATGAAAATGATACAAAGTGGAATTATCACAGTTTTGTTCAGGATTGATTCTTCTTTTTTCAACATGTATATATTGGGTACATAAACAGGAGTTGCTGGCAAAACTCAGCAGGTCTGGTACCATCTGTGTGGAGAAAGCAGAGTTTACATTTAAATCCAGTGACTTTTCATCAGAATTGATTGCAGCTAGGAAAATGTGATATTTGTGCTGAAGACATGATAGGGGGCAAAGACAGAGACCAGAGAGAGAAGTGATGATGAGGGCTGAGCATAGGAGAGAATGGATGAACTGTGCTGAACCCAACTCATGTCATGACAGGACCAGGGTGCGGGTGGGTTAAAAAAAACAAAGGAAGGATGGAATCAGGCTCTCAAGTTATTGAACTCGATGTTGAATCTGAGAGGTTGCAGGGTCCCTCGGTGGAAAATGAGATGAGCTATTTCTGCTGAAGCATTTTGTCCTCCTCATCCTTTATGCAGCAGCTGGTCATGCTTTGTGTTACTCCTGTACATCCACTCTGACATGGCATAGACTGAGATATGCAAATAATCCTGAGAAACACATGCTTGCACAGAGTCCTTGAAGTCAGAACCAAGTTCCACAGCACAAGCTACACTGCTTTCTAAAGACTTCAGCAACTTTAAACCACATCAACCATTACATAATTGCAGGGTATAAATTCAATAAACAACTAACCTGAAAGCAGTCGATTATTCACTTAATGAGTGCTATGGTGAGGGGTCCTTTCTACCGCTGAATACGTGGTCCGTTATGTGAGGTTAGGAGTGAGCATTAGTAGGAGTTCTGAGCTCCAAATGACAACAGTGGCATCAAACCAGCGTAGCCCATTTGTCAATCAAACATAAGTAGTCAAATTGCCTCTACCTGCGTGCATGCTAACAGTGTTGCCTGTTATTTTCTAATCAACCAGCTCAGAGTTGTTATTATACACTCTGGATCAGGTGGAACTTAAACCTCGACCTCCTGGCTCCAAAGTAGAGACACTACCATTGTATCACAAGAGCCCTCTAACAGTGTCACCAAAATTATGCCCTGTAATGATAGCACTTGATTTTTGCATGTGCTTCCATTTTAGAGTCAATCAGCTCTCATAGCACTGAAAGACCAGGCACAATGGAGCCAGATTTTCCAACTTACATTTTACATTAAAGTCAACTTTAAGATTAATTACTCAAATCCACTTTCAGTTAACGGAACTGGTTACTCCTCTTAGATTAAATTAAAACAATTTTTGGGTACTGTAATCACAGTAATTTGATTACTGCTTAGCCACTTGCTTACACATTAAACTAAGTGCTTTTATCAGAATTATTTGGAGACAGCTAATATTTTACATTCCTTTTATGGATCTCTAATCAACAATGCATCCTAAATAACAAACGTGCCTTTATTAGGTTCAAATAAAATAGTCTATCGAGATCATGTAATTTTGTTTAAACCAACCTGTTTTAAACTGAAATTACAAAATGTTAAATACTTGCACTTTTTTCAGACTGGGGAATTACCTAGCTAGTGTTTAATCTATTTTTTGTAAAAAAATATGTTTTCCAATTATTTTTGACTAAACATACTACGTTGTGTTTACAGTTTATTTGCATTTCTGGTCAAATTGTCAATTATTTATTCAGGCTAATAAACAGCAAATACCTCTTAGAGTAGTCAGCTATCAAGAACTTCATTGTAAGTACTAAATCTTGTTGTAACATCACATAAGCTTACCTATCCTTCCTGTCACATAATATGGATTTGCCTGTCTTTTATCTAAATAGAATAATAGAATAGTATTCACGCAGGGTAGATTTTCATCTTCATTGCCTGGACAGTAATCCTGAGGAGCCAATTGTGTGACTTCTGCAGAAGCATTTAAATCAATAAGCGGAAAGTCGGACAGATTCAATAAAGAGCATGTTATGTTCCCTTTCTACCCCATTCTCTTGATTGTACTTGTATTTTCCTATAATTCAAAAATCGTGCTCTGTTGATATAAATTCCATTGCAATGAGTTTGTAATGCCAAGAATATTGGTATGAAAGATTCCAAGAATGTTCAGACAGGAGTAAAGGAAAAGCAGATCAGGAATGTCACATATCCAGTACTGTTGGGTGAATCATCAATATATGAGCCCTCACTAAGCATTGAGGAGCAATGAGAACATCTTCCCTAGTGATGGTGCATCCATTTCACCAATGGTCCAGCTCTGCAGGATGGACATTGTTTGATTCTATCTGACCTGTTGTGATGCAACAGAAGAGCAGCAATGGCTTCTGTCTACACCTTCACACTGTGATCTTTGGAGTTCTCAAGGATTAACTCACTTTGTCAGCAGCATGCTGCTCCGCATTGACATTATCTACAGGCATGCTATTTATCAAATGCATGATGAAAGTTTCTTTGATTCTGTAATCATTGCTGGATGTGGAGAGAGAGGTGCCAAAAAATTAATTCTTGCTAATTAAGTTCTGGGTTAATAAGGTCCATGGGTGACCTTGACCTGCCAGTAATTAAAGCCCTTAAGTGATAAATTAGTGGCTGCTTGAGGGTATCAACTCAGTATCACACCAATACCTGCCTCCCTGGTGACTGAGGAAAGTGCCCAGCTTCCTAATTAGGAAACCAAGGTGACCTGCCTGCCATGGCAGGGGAGTGACCTGCAATTGTCACTACCTGCCTGCAATCAGAGGCATAGACGGGAGGGCAAGCTGGTGCCCTCTGAAAGTCAACTCCCTGCCCGAGCCTCTGGTACCCCTGACACACCTGTCTATGAGATACCATCTTACAGCATATTAATCATCATCAATTCCATGTATTTACACAACCGCACTGCAGTGCCAATACACAAGGTCAACTTGACATCAGGAAATCTTCTACCTGGTAGATACCAATGGTCTAACAGTGGCAGGATTACCACTGTGCACAAATCTTGGTATAGTCACAGTTCATGACATTTAAACGTTATGATCCCAGTTATTGGTAATATTTGACAAGTCACATCCTAGAATGAAATATGGCTTAATTGATAATTTATTTAACGTATTCAGTTGGCTACCATGGTGATTGGCCACTTGAAAGAGACTCAGTCCCAGAGAAATATCACTCCTGCCTCAGTTATTTAATATCATTACTTAACTGATGTCTTCTAGTTTCTTTAATTTGTACTATTGAGTCTGCTGCCATTTGTCTCTTGCAATTCTGAAAGGCTAAACATTTTTTTTAGTTCTAACAACTCAAATACTTTGTCCAAACTCTTCTGGCTTGGAAGCTCGACACTAAAATATTATTCAGGGCGACTGGTTCTCCTGAGCTGACTTGATTCTCCTGTTACTAAAAACTGTGCTACCTTCTGAACAGAATTTTATGTTCTTCGGAACTAAACGCTTGAACTTTCAAACACTCAACAATGCATTTAGATCACTGTTCCAAACTGACCTTCTGACCTCTTAAAATAAGTATCACAGAACTGACCAACATCCATCTGCCTGTGTTTTGAAATCCAAATCCAATGTATATAAATTACACAAATTTTGTCACACAAACCCCACACACTGTGGCAGAATGGACCTTAACTGACTCAATTGAATCAGTCAACAATCTCAGATGCCCACACACTAGTGTATTATATCTTAAAGATAATGCAATCCCATTGATTGATTCTTCAGGGAAATACAACACATACATTTTGGAGAACTGAATGAGATGAAATGAAATGGTGCAATTCAGAAGATCAACCATACCATGGTATAGCTTCATCATGTGCATTTTAAAGAAAGATTACACCAAAAGGGTATGCTTAGATCCAGGAACCTCAATCCTTCATTTAAAATGAAACCTTATAAAAATACTTACATTGGAAGGATTAAATCCTAAATTTTCCAGAGCAAGTTTTTTTTCCAAGCTGGATATGAGGCATGTCCATTTGCCAGAAGAATCCCTGGAGCTTAAAATATGTAGGGTGCTATTTCAAAAATACCAATTGAATAATTAATTAAACAAGACATATTTCAATAGCACATGGAAAGGATTATTGAGAATGTACCTGATTTTATCTGTGTAGCCAATAATATTGCAGTCATGGGTAAGACAAGATAAAAGCATGACCACAACCTTTACCTACTGATAACAATAATAAGCATAATAATAAGTATTAATATTGAACAACATGAAGTGCCAGATCAATGTCTGCCAGATAAGCTTCTTTTGGTTCTTTACCCATGGAGTTTATCCTGATATTGGTAAAATAGAGAATGTTAAACAATCACCAGCTCTGCAGGGTAAAGAAAATCTATAAATTGCCTTTTATTTTATAATTTCCTCCAGCCATGTATTCCCAACATCATGGACCTCCTCTGAGAGATTTGCCAAAGAAGCATGTCCTCTATGTATGACAAGATGATCACCAATACATCTTCAATTCTTCTAACAGGTTCTGTAGCAAGATTTTGGCCACCTCAATATTATGACCCCAGGAAAAATATGACCCTTGATGTGGATGCATCACAAAAAGGCCAAGGCACCTGCCTTTTGCTAAATGATAAATCTATTGCCTTTGACTCAAAAACTTTTTCATCTGCACTAGCCAACTAATCCAATGAAGAACACTCTGGTATTAACCATTAACTTTGTTAATTGACAATATGCTTCTTCAAGCATGCAACGGCAGCAGCAAAGGGAGCTTTTTATTCCATCCACTCATTGGACAAAAGTTGCAGTAGATCTGTTCAGTGCCCAGGGAAGATTATATCCTTGTGATGAATTGCTTCTATACATTTCCCATTTTTTGAAGTTTTAACAACACAATGAGCACTATTTCCAGCTTATTCGTGTTCTGGATCAGAAAGTGTTTGACTGTAGATTACAATGCACAGGCAAATCATTTCAGGAAATTGGGACAAAGAATCATATTATCACTCCCTTATCCATGCTCATACATTCCAGCAAAGCATATAGTACATGCTGTCAAAAAGTGATCATTAAGTGTTAAGCAACAAAGCAGGATTTTTCTACTACTACATGATGTTTTCATGCAATACCAATGGGGAAGAGATTACCATTCCCAGTATAGTTTATGCTCAGAAGGCAAATGTGAATCACTTTGTCCAGCAACTAATTGTCCTGCCATTCTGGGACGTGGGGCATTCTTCTTCAAAAACAAAAGAGAACGAAAGAGATACATGTTAGTAAAGAACAATCAAAACAGTGCACTGGACAGACAGTGTGAGTTAGAAATAAAATATAAATACTTGGATACCAGCAAATGCTTGTAGAATATGCAACTTGCCCAGATGATGCAAAGTAATTACTGATCATGGTTCTACATTGCAAAGGAATATAAGCCGCCTCAGGCTAACATAAGGCACACCAATCATGCATGAAGTGAATAAGGATGAAAATGATGCTGCTGGCATGTTGACTGACAGCAACAATCAGCATGACAACCAAGTTGCTAAATAAGTACAACACATACCTCTCCAGATGGCTGTGTGATCATCATAGAAGATCATAATATCTCTACACAGTGTGGAAGCAGGCTATTCAGCCCATCCAGACTACAATGACTCTCTGAAAAGCATCCCATCAAGACCCCATTCCCCATCCCTGAAACCCTGCATTTTCCATGGCCAATCCAACTAACCTGAACATGCTTGGACTGTGGGAGGAAACCAGAGGACCCAGAAGAAACCCACGCAGACACAGGGAGAAAATGCATATTCCACACAGACAGTTGCCCAAGGGTGGGATTGAACCCAGGTCCCTGGCACTGTGAGGAAGCAGTGCTAACCACTGAGCCACTAGGCTGCTCACATCAGATCAGGATGAGTTGTTAAACCTCCAAATCATTACATTAAACTTGGAAACATGAACCCTATAAACTCTGTTTTAGCTGATTGTACAATTATTGATTTGACAATACTTAACTATATACAATCATGCATTTTTGTTCAGGATAAATATTTATCTTTGGAAAAAGGGAGATGTTGTGCTTTGTTGCATGGTCACTATATCAGTAGACATTTAAGAGACATGCCAATGACATTATTATTGCATCATACATGTGACCTGAGAGTATAATGATCTCATATTGTATCTTGAAACCTGTCTCTATACTAGAAGCAATCTTCTCTGTTGTAGCATAATAGCTTAATGTTAGCCCAGCTACTCATGTGTCCAATGAATGCAATGTTTGTACTTAATAATTAGTTGCACTAAATGTCTGTTGGATTCTTTAATATCACAATATCCATGCCCAGTTTCTCATGTTACGGGAGATAATATAAGCATATCTGCATTAGGTTAAGCACCCTATTGGAGGCAATCTCAATCAGCTAAAGCCCTTCCCCCTCCCCCATTTCTGAAGGAGGGTCCCGGCCTGAAACGTCAGCTTTCCTGCTCCTCTGATGCTGCCTGGCCTGCTGTGTTCCTCCAGCTCCACACTGTGTCATCTCTGACTCCAGCATCGGCAGTTCTTACTATCTCTGAGTGAGCTAAAGCCACTGATTGGTTAGCAGCTTTTGGCAAAATGGGATGCCAGTATTGAGGTCTCTGATTTGCCAAGAAACCTGCCCATGCTTACATGTTACCTCTTAGTGTGATTTGAAAAAAGATGGGAAACTCCGCTCTCTAACTCATGAAGAATGATTTTTCTCTTAGTGACTCAGTAGTAGTAACTTAAACTGTTTTAAAGATGTCATGCTGGCTTGCAAATTCCTCCTTGGCATCCCCCCTTCATGTTTCTGCATGTCTCCAATTCTGACCTCTTGCATTCACAATTTTATTTGCTTCATCATTGACAGTGTCTGCAGCTGCTTGAAACTTAAAATCTGGAATTCCATCCCTAAATCTCTCCACTTCTTGTTCCCCCTTACCTCTTTGTCCAAATTTTTGATCATCTATCCAAATATTTCCTTTTGTGGCATGTGTAGTTGATATTTCTCCTGTGAAGCATCTTGGGTTGTTTTACTCTGGGAAGGTATTATTTAAAGGTTGTTATTGAGTCAGACTATTGTGAGTCTAAATCCCATTCTAGAGATAAGAGCTAAATAATCCAGGCTGACATTGCCAAGTGTCAATATTGAAGGACTGTTGCACTGATGAAAGTTTCATCTTTTGGAAGAGACATTAACCTAAGGCCCCTTCTGCCTGTCAGATAAATATTTTTTTTAAAAAACCACAGCATGACTGGAAGCAGAGCAAAACATTTCTCCCTGATGTCCTGGCCAGCAGCATTACTGCAACTATCCCATTGATGTTTGTTTAACTATGCCGTGTGCAAGTTGGATGTCTGTGCTCACTAAATGGGGAGTAAGAGGATTGAGAGAACAGTAGAGTAAGGGATTTCAATAGTTGGGACAGCAAACAAGCTAAAATGTGGCTGTCACCTAACTCCATGCTGGCATGTTACCTCCCTGATGCTAGAGTCAAGAATGTCACTGAGCAGCTACTGGACATTCTAATGGGAGGAATAACAGCCAGAGATCACAGTTCACATTGCCATCAATGACATAGTTAGAAAGGGGGACAGTGTCCTGAAAGGATATCATGTCAACACAGAATCCCTACAGTGTGGAAACAGGCCATTTGGCCCAACAAGTCCACATTGACTCTCTGAAGAGCATCCCATCCAGACTCGAACCCCTAACCTATCCCCTGTAACCCTGTATTTCCCACGGCTAATCCACACATCCCTGGACACCATGGGCAATTTAGCATTGCCAATCCACCCAACCCCTACATCTTTGGGTTGTGGGAGGAAACCAGAGCACCCAGAAGAAAGCCATGTAGGCAGAGGGAGAATATGCAAACTTCACACAGACAGTTGCCTGAGGCTGGAATTGAACCTGGGTCCCCTGGTGCTGTGAGGCAGCATTGTTAACCACTGAGCTACGGTGCCACCCCCTCAGATGCTAGTGAGTATAAAATGGAATGATAGACAACAAGAAGCCGTGGTTTGAGAAATGGTGCAGGAGAGAGAACTTTAGATTGCTGAGGCATTGGGACCTCTCCTCGGTCAGTTGTGACCTATAAGAGAAGGAGAGGTTACACTTTAGCACGTCTTCCACCATTATATTTGGAGGGAGATTTACTAGTGTGGCTAATGTTGTTGAGAAGGTTTTAAGCAAGCTTGTCATGGGACTAGGAACATAAGAGAATTAGGTGAGAAATGAAACTAATAATTGTAGGAAGGAAAGTAGTAAGCTAAGATGGATGGCAGCTGGAGTAAAGGCCAGAATCAAATAAAGTCAAATATGTAAAAATCTTTTAAGAGAAGCAAAATTAAACCAGCTCTGAAGAAGGGTCACTGGAGCCAAATTTTTAAGTCTACTTTCTCTCCACAGATGCTGCTAGACTTACTGAGTTTCTCCAGCAATTTCTGTTCTCGTTTTGCATTTCCAGCATTTACTGTTCTTTATTTGTTTAAAATTAAATGAACTTTATCTGAATGCATGCAGGATTTGCAAAAATGGGAGATGAACTTACATAAAAGGGTATGATTGAATTGCCATTTTGTAGATGTAGATGCAGGATGATCAAAGAATACTTAAGGGTATTTAACATTTAGGAAGGATAGGCAAAGTTGATAAGATTATTCTATTACTCCAGCATGAAATCAGTAAAATTGAGAGAAGATCAAAATGGACAATCAATTTGGATGGAATCACGGAGCAAAAATGAGCAGCCAACATTTGTGGGACTTGTTTAGAAGCCACCAAACAGTATGGGTAATGTAAGGTATGGTGTATGGTATAAAACAGGAAATTAGTGATGCAGGTAACAAGCATGTTGCAGTAATAATGGGATCTACATTCAAAGAATTAATACATGGTTTTCATCAAATATTCAATCTAGTGAGGTGCAAAAAAACCAAACAGGAACTGTGATCTGTCTGCGACTTTCATGAGAAGTAGAAGGTTGTATTGAATCAAAGGAGGAGACTTATGGAGGTGTCAAAGAAGTAAGAAGCCTGAATAATAGGAGTATTTTAGAACTCAGCAAAGGTGAATTATGAAACGGACAATAAAAGGGAAAATGTAGTATGCAAGTAAACTGGTGCAAGGCATATAAATGGGCTGTAAAAGCGATTTACCCTGCATTTAATTCAGTCTAGTCTACTGTATTCACTGTTCACAACGTGGTCTGCTCGACAGTAGGGAGATGAAATGCAGACTGGATTATTGTTTTGCAGAACACCTATATTCTGTCGACAAACATGACCCTGAGCTTCCTGTTGCCTACCACTTAACACATGACTGTGTCCTTGTTGAAAACCCCTGTCTCAGGCTTGCTGCACTGCTCCAGCGAAGCTCAGTGCAAGCTGGAAGAACAGCACCCCATTTTCCACTTGGAGACCCTGCAGCCTTCAGCATTCAATACTAAGCTCAATAATTTTAGGCCATGAACACCTTTTCCCACGTCCTTACTCCAACTCCCACACACAAGGTCTTGTCATCACATGGGTTGCTACCACAACCGACCCATTGTCAGCTACTAATGATCCTCATTAGCTGCTATTGATTCTCCCAGGCTGACCTTTATCCATTACCTTGTCTACCCAACTGTTGTTCTCTCTCTCGGAGTTCCATCTCCACCTACCATTTACTCCTCCCCCCCACCCAATCTTAAATATATATACCAACCTTTTCCTAGCTGCAATGAGTTCTGCAAAAGGGTTACTGGACCTGAAATGTTAACTCTGATTTCTCTCCATAGCTTTTCATTTTCTCTCTCTCTCCTTTCTTATATAGTGGAGTTACATTTGCTGAAATCCAAATTTTCAGGAACCTTTCCAATATTGAGAGAATTTTGGAAGCTGATTACTACACATCCACTAACTCTACAGCTACCTATTTCAATACTCCAAGAAGGAGATAGTCATGTTCAGGGGATTTATCAACTTTCAGTCTCATTAATTTCTCCAGCATCACATTTTTTAAATACGTTTAATTTCTTTCAATTTCTTATTCCCATTAGTCCTTTGGTTCTATTGTATTTCTGGGAGTATTTTTGTAGCTCCCTCCATGAAAACATTCACATAAAAGCAATTATTTTCTCTACTATTTCTTTATTTACATTATAGATTATGAATCTGACTGTAATGAGCCTATATTTGTCTTTGCTAGTTTTTTCCTCTGTACATATTTATGGAAGCTTTTATACAACAGAAATTGCTTGAAAAACTCAGCAGACCTGGCAGAAAATGCTGGAATCTATTATAAACGACATGATAATTAGATAATTAGAAAATAATGATAGGATTAAGCAAAGTCAACATAGATTTTGAAAAGGGAAATCATGTTTGACAAACTTGTTGGAGTTTTTTTGAGGATGTCCCTAAGAGAATAGATTAGGGGAAACCCATGGATATAATGCATTTGGATTTTCAGAAGGCTTTTGATAAGGTCCCAGACAGGAGGCTGATGAACAAAATGAGGGCACATGAAATTGCGATTAATATACTGGCATGCACTGAGGATTGATTAATGGACAGAAAATACAGAGTAGGAATAAATGGGTCTTTCTCAGGTTGTCAGACTGTAACTATTGGGATACCACAAGGATCGGTGTTTCAATTTGAGTTGTTCACAATCTACATTAATGATTTGATGTAAGGACCAAATGTAACATGTCTATATTTTATGATTATATAAAACTTGGTGGGAAGGTGAGTTGTCAGGAGCTTGTTAAAAGGTTTCATGGGTAAGGCTAAGTGAGCAGGCAAATGTGAAGAAAGTAGTTACTTGTACTTTTACTCTAAGAACAGTTACTGAGCATGTATGAAAGGAGCCATGTCATAGTGATTTCAGATCTTAATCTGTACCATTCCAAAGGATGTTCTCTGTTAACATCCTTTGTATAGTTATGTTTAATAAATCCTGTTTCTTTTCACTTAGAAGACTATTGACCTGATCTTACTTCAAGCAAAAATATGGCAGATAGGCTATAATGTGGAAAAGTGTGAATCTATACACTTTGGTAGGAAAAGCAGAAATACAGAGTACTACAAAAGTTTGGGAAAGCTTTTTGTCCAAACTTGACCTGTGTGTCCTTGTTCATGAGCCACTGAGATCTAACTTACAAGGGCAGCAAACAATTAGGAAGGCAAGTGCCATATTGACCTTTATTGATAACGGATTTGAGCACAGGAGGAAAGATGACTTGTTGCAATTGTATAGCGTCCTGGTGAGAATGCACCTGGTGTATTGCTACTGTTTTGGTCTACTTACCAAAGGAAGGAAATACTTACCATACAGTGAGTTTAATAAATATTCTTTAGACTGATTGCTTGGATTGTAGGATTTCCCTGTCAAAAGAGATTAAGGAGACTGAACCTGTAATCTCCAAAATTTTGAAGAATGAGAGGTGGTCTGATTGGAATTTATACAATTCTTACAGGTCTCAAAGGGTAGAGGAAGAAAGGTGGTATATTAATCATGGGTGACTTTAGTGTTAATGTAGATTGAAATAGTCAGATTGGCAGTGGTAGCCCTGAGAAAGAATTCATGGAGTGTATTCAGTACAGTTTCTTACAACAAAATGTTGTGGATCCAACTAAGGAACAGGCTATTTTGGATCTTGTAATATGTAATGAGGCAGGTTTTAATAAATAATGTCAGAGTTAAAATATTCTCTAGGAAACAATGGCCTTAATAGGATAGAATTTAACATTCAGTTTGACAATGAGAAAATTGAGGTCAGAAATAACTGACATTAGCTTAAATAAGAATAATTACAAAGGAATAAGGGCAGAGGCGGCTGGAAGGAACTGGGAAATGAGTTTAGCAGCAAAGACGGACAAGGAGAAATGACAAATATCTAGGAAAATAGTTCATGGCTATAAAGATGTAATCGCATGAAAAAGAAGGATTCTAGAGGAGGAAAAAAGCTGACCATGATTAACCAAAGAAGTTAAGAGTAGCATTACATTGAAAGAAAAATATATACAAAATGTGGCAAAGAGTAGAGTTTAGCCGGAAGATTTTGAAAATATTAGAAGCCAACAAAAGATGACAAAAAAAGAGGAAGAAGATGAACTTTGAGGGTAAACCTGCAAGTAATATCAAGAGATTGTTAATGTACGTAAAAAAAAAAGACAGAGGCCAAAGTGAACATTGGCCCCTTAGAGAATGAGGCTGGAAAGTAATAATGAGGAACAAAGAAATGGCAGAGGAATTAAATAAATATTGTGTATCTGCCTTCACAGTAGAAGACACTAATAGCATTACCAGTAAATTACTAAATAATTAAAGGGCAAAAGGAGGAGAGAAAATAACTAAAATAACAATCACTAGAGTGCTGAGAAAACGAATGGTGCTAAAGACCGATAATCCTCTGGACCTGAGGGGATGCATCCTAGGATATTAAAAGAATTAGCTACAGAGATAGTGGATGCACTAGTGGTAGTCTTCGAAGAATCATTAGGTTGTGGAAAAGTCCCAGAGTATTGAAAAACTGTCAATGTAACACCTTCATTTGCAAAGAAAGGAAGGCAAAAAGAAAATAGGTAACTAGCTTAATGTCTATTATTTGGAAAATGTTAGAGTCCAGCAGAAAGGATGTAGTATCACAGCAATTACAAATACATAATATGAACAAGCAGAGTCAGCACGGCTTAATGAAGGGGAAATCATGCCTGAAAAGTTTACTGATGAGACAACAACCAAGATAGATAAAGGAGGAGCATTAGATGCAATACATTTGGATTTTCAGAAAATATTTGATAAGGTCCTACACATTAGGCTGCTTAAAAAGACAAAAACCCTTGGTTTTGTAGATAGCATACTAGCTTGGCTAGAGAATTGGCTAACTAATAGAAGACAGAATTGGGATAAGGGAGGCATTTTCATGACAGCAATTAATTGGTTGCCTCAGGGATCAGTGTTGGGGCCACAATCATTTACAATACCTATTATATACTTGGATGAGGAAAGTAAATGTAGAATAGCCAAGTTCATGAATAATATAAAAGTTAGATGGGAAGAGAAGTGTGAAGGTGGCATAAAGACTTTACAAAGGGATAGACAAGTCAAACAGATGGGCAAAACCTTTGCAGATGGAATATGACGTTGGAAAACATGAGGTCATGTATTCTGACAGGAAAAATAAAGGAGTTCAATTTCATTTAAATTGAAAAAAATTTGCAGAATTTTACATAACAGAGGGAATTGCAAATCCTTGTGCAAAAACCACAAATAAAAGCTAGCCTCCCTGTTCTCTAGGTAATAGGAAAGGCAAATAGAATATTGGCCTTTATTTCACAGGGAATGGGATACAAAAATAGGGAAGTCTTGCTCGCACTACACAAGCCACTTGTGAGATCACAGCTCGAATACTAAGAACAGTTTTTGGCTGCTTATCTCAGAAAAGGAATACTGCTATTTGAGGCAGTCCAGAGAAAAATCATCAGGCTGATTCTGGGTATGGAGGGATTGTTTTATGAGGAGAGGTTGAGTAGATTGGTGTTATACTCATTGGAAGTTAGAACAATGAGAGGCAAACATTTTGAAACACAAAAGGTCCTTAGGGGCCTTGACACAGCAGATGTGAAACGTTGTTTCCTCTTACAGGAGAGTCTAGGAGCAGAGGATATAATCTCAGAATAGAGGGTCATCTTTAAGATAGATATGAGGAGGAATTTCTTCTTGTACAGGGGAGTGAATTTGTGGAATTCTTAACTGCAGAGGGTTGTAGAGGTTGGGTCATTCAGTATAGTCCAGGCTGAGATAGACAGATTTTTAATCAGTGTTATGAGAATCAAGTGTTACAGAGAAAAGGCAAGAAAGTGGATCTGAGAATTATCAGATCAACCATTATCTTGTTGAATGGCAGGGCAGAATCATGGGCCGAAAGGGCCTTTGCTCCTATATATTATGGAAGCATGAAGATTAGTTTTCTTGGGAAGGGGCCTCGAACCAAGAGATACCACAATTTCAGAATAAGAGATTGGCCATTTAGGACAAAGAAGAGGAGAATTTCTTTACTCAGGCATGGTGAATCTTTGGAATTCTCTACTTTAGAGGAATTTTGCGGTTCAATAATTGAGTGTATTCAAAACAGACACTAATAGGTTTCTGGACCTTAAAAACATTAAGGGATATGGGGAGAGTGTCATCAACTGGAATTGAGGTGAATGATCAGCCATGATCTGATTGATCAGTGAGGCAGGCTAGAAGAGTCGAATGGCCTACTCCTGCTCCTATTTCCTATGTACCAAATGTTCCCTACATCGCCACATTGACTACAGTTTGAAGATATTTTTTAGCTTTGGATGTCTTGAAATCGTGAATGGTGCCTTATAATTGTAAGCCTTCTTCCTTTCTTTTGAAGACTGAGTGACTAAAGCTATTGCATCTAATCTCCACTAATTCCATTACTTTCCCAGCCACTCAGCGAGGTTGAATTAATCTGTGGAAACTTAACCGTCTAGCTTCCCTTAGAAATCATTGATTTATTGACTAAATAACTTCACATTTTATTCCATCATTGAGATTGATTACTTTCACTTCTGTGGTATTATTCACTTCCAGCTCATATGCAGATATAGCGATGTCAGATTGAATCACTTATCCAGGGTTTAAGATAAAATTCAATCTTATTTTTCCAGTTATATGAAATTTGAGTATCTGGAGTATATCATCAGAAATCCAGTTGATGATCTATTGCTTTTTTGATAACGTGAAAGCACTTCCTGACATCCTATCAGATTCAGTGGATTATGGATATTGATTTGGGAAATGAGGTATATGAAAGGAGGTCATTTGTTGCATCATGCCCACACCAGTCAACAAAGACCTGAACGCACAAATTCCATTTTTGGCATTTAGCCCTTAGCCTTGGAGGCTGTTTCAAAGTGAATCATCTCAATATTACTCAAATATTCTTAGAGTTTCTGACTCAGGCTCCCTTTTGGGAAGTGAATTCCAGTCTCCTACCAGATTCTGGATGGAAAACATTTCTCTTCAACTATCCTCTTAGCTTTCTACCTATCACCTTAATTCCGTGCTCCCTATGGTTATTGACTCCTCCACTACTGCAAGAAGTGCCTTTGTATCCATCCCTCATAATTTTATACACCTCTGTCAGGTCCTCCTCATAGCCTCTGCTGTTCCAAGGAAAGCAGCCCCAACCCATCCAATCTTTTCTCATTGTTCAGACCCACTAGCTCAGGCAGCATCCTGGTCAGTCTATAGAGATAGTAGGAACTGCAGATGCTGGAGAATCTGAGGTAACAAGGTGTAGAGCTGGATGAACACAGCAGGCCAAGCAGCATCATAGGAGCAGGAAGGCTGACGTTTCGGGCCTAGACACTTCATCATTTCTGATGAAGGGTCTAGGC
>NC_063337.1:25825382-25893407 GCF_021869965.1 Rhincodon typus | reverse complement strand
TGCTTGGCCTGCTGTGTTCATCCAGCTCTACACCTTGTTATCCTGGTCAGTCTGTTCTGTACCTTCTCCTGTGCAATCAATTCCTTTGTAAAATGTTGTGTGACAATTCTGTCACTTTGAAAGGTAATTTTGTCCTTTCATTGGAAGAGAGGCAGAGGTAAATAGCTGTCTCTAGAAAGTAAACAAACAATTTGTGAGGCCTTGGAGTTTTTTTTAAACTATGGAACAATGGAAGCAGACTGTGTGTGGCCAACTCTCATAGACCGGGCTTTCTCGTTTTTTTTAGATTTTAGGTTTAGTTTTGAGCAGAAGCCTTTGGGGTTCAAAAGAGTTGGAATCTTCAGTGAAGGTCTCCCAACTGCTATTCTCTCTAAACTTTCTCTTGATGTTTTGCCTCCTGGATTGGAGAACTGGATTTGAGAATCTGTCTGAATTTGCCTTTTTTGCCAAGGATTGTGTTTATGGATGTTACCATACTGGAACAGTTAATCAGTAATAGGTACTCTATTATTCGGTTAAGTTTTCCAATAGTTAAGTTATTCTAAATTCCTCTTTCTTTTGTTTTTATTTTAACTATAGTGTTTAAATAAATTGCACTTTGCTTAACGTCGAGTAGTTTGACCAGTCACGTTGTATCTGGAACACTGCACTTCACATCCATCTTTAAAATAAGAAAAAGTGAGGATCTAGGCTACCTTCTTAAATTATTTTGAGGAAGTCTGGTCTGGTCCATAATAGTGGTGATCAGAACTACACATGGTACTCTAGTTGTGACCTAACCAGCATTTTATCTAGTTTTAGCAATAACCTCCCTGCTGTTGTATCTGTATTCTATATATATATATATAATATACACACAAAGGTCCCACTGATCCTCAGTACTTTCCAAGTTTCTGCTGCCATTCACTGTGTAATCCCTTATTATGTTAGGCCTCCTCAAGTGCATTATCTTGCACTTTTCTGGGTTGAATCCCACTTTCCACTGCTGTGTCCATCTGATCAATTGTTCTTTGATTTCAGGAAGATATCAGCCAAAGTATTAATGTACCACAAACAGCAAAGGCCCTAGCCCCAGCAGAATCCCATTTCCTGCATCTCAGTCATCTGGATCCAGCGTACTATTTTTCTTTGGATTTCACGGGCTATTACTTTCTTGACCAGTTTGCCATGACAGATCTCAATGAAAGCTCTGTTAAGGTCCATGTAAAATACATCTAATGCATTACCTCATCAAGGCATGCCCACTGGTTTTCTGCTCAAAATATTCAAGTTTGTCAAACATGACCTTGCCTTAACAAATCCATGCTGACTATTCCTCTTTTTATTCATTTTTGTGGGATGTTTGTGTCGTTGGCTGGTCAGCATTTATTGCCCATCCTTAGTTGCCCTTGAGAAGGTGATGGTGAGCTGCCTTCTTGAGCCACTGCAGTCCACCTGCTATGCATTGATCCACAATGCCATTAGGGAAGGAGTTCCAAGATTTTGACCAGCAATAGTGAAAGAATGGCGATATACTTCCAAGTGAGGATGGTGAGTGGCTTGTAGGGGGGCATGCAGGTGGTGGTGTCCCCACATATGTGGTGCCAATCAAGCGGGCTGCTTTGTCTTGGATGGTGTCAAGCTTCTTGAGTGTTTTTGGAGCTGCCCCATCCAGGGGCATGTGGGGAGTATTCCATTACACTTCTGACTTGTGCCTTGTAGATAGTGGACAGGCTTTGGGAGGTCAGGAGGTGAGTTACTCCCCACAGTATCCCTAACCTCTGACTTGCTTTTGTAGACACTGTGTTTATGTGGTGAGTCCAGTTGAGTTTCCTATCAATAGTAATCCCCAGGATGTTGATAGTAGGGATTCAGTGATGGTAACACCATTGAATGTCATGTGGTGGTGGTTAAGTTGTCTCTTATTGGTGATGGCCACAGTCTGGCATTTGTGTGGCACAAATGTTACTTGCCATTTGTCAGCCCAAGCCTAGATATTGTCCAAATCTTGTTGCATCTTGATATGGACTGCTTCTGTATCTGAGGAGTCGCAAATGCTGCAGACCATTGTGCAATCATCAGTGAACATCCCCGCTAGTGGCCTTATGATGGAGCAAAGATCATCATATCCCTGATTAATTCATGTCTCTCCAAGTGCAGATATATTCTGTTGTTCTGAATTCTTTCTAATAACTTACCCACCACTGACATTAGATTGACTGGCCAGTAAGTTCCTTGTGTGTCTCTTCTTCCTTTTTTAAAATAATGAATAAATGTCAGCTGTCTTCCGGCACTCTATCATTTCACTTGTGGCCAGAGAGGATTTGTAAATTACTGCTTTGCCTTCCTCAATAGTCTGGGATCCATCTCATTTGGGCCTGTGGATTTATCTACTTTTAACTCATCCAAACCTGTTAATACCTCCTCTCTCTCTATGTTACTTTTAATATTTCACAGTCCTCCACACTAATGTTGTCCATTGTCCTTTTCCATTGTAAAGACCAACATAAAGATGACCCTTTCACTTTATCACCCATTCTTACTACTATTAATTCCTTGATCAATATTGTGACTCTGCTACCTCTATTGTCCTTCCACAACACTTCCTTCCCCATGGAACAGCTGGATCATCCCAGCACCGTGGCCTTGGCTCTGTCTGGCATCCATGTTACCCCCACTATTTCCCAACCTGAAAAATCATTTGTAAGCAAGATGCATTCAGAGGATTCACTCAGTACCTGTCTAGACCCTTTCCTCTGACTGGCAGTCACCTATTCCCTCTCTGCCTGCACTTCCTTAGACTGCAGAGTGACCTCATCATGAATTGTGCTTTCCATGAATCTCTCAGACTTGTGAATATACAGTAGTATCCCCAGCTGCTGCTCGAGCTCCAAAATCCGGAGCTCAACTTGCTTCAGTTCTAGGCACCTCCTGCACACCTGGTCTTACAGACTGCCATGAGCTTCAGGGATTTCACACATGGTGCAGGACATGCTGTTTGCCTGTCACAGTGTCCTCACCTCACCTGTTTCTCTCCAATTGATATAATACTAATGTGATGTGAGATACAAAGGTCATACACTGCAGCAACAAGCTGAATGTATCAAACAATACATCCCTGTGACTATCTGCAGTAGGCAGTGTGCTAATCTTGCCCAAACAGCCCATGCTTGCAAATCCCAGAACACAAAATTGGCAAACATTGACTGAATAATCCTGATTGTAATAAGATTTACACCAGAAACTGACTTAATTAAAATTATGAGTCACACTTACAGTCTGATTCATTTGTGCATGCTGGAAGCTACATATATGTACACACAGGACCCCATTCTTTGTAACCAAAATGGATTTAACCCAACATTGCACCTTTTTCATTGAGGAAATTCTTATGAGTAATCCCAATCCTTGCTGCATTTCCCATAGCAACTCTCTGACCAGAGCTTACCTGCCTGGTCTGAGTTTAATTAGCTAAGCAAGATTGACAGTCAACAATTCCTGCTGCGCCTCAGTGCCAACCACGGTTGAATCAATCAGTGCCCTCCTCTCGTGCTGCATAAATTGGTTTCTAAATTTGGTTTCTTGCATGTCAGCCCCAATAATTGCAAGACAAAATGCTTTGACTTTGTGTCTCTTTTAGCCATGTTTAGGGTTCTGCATTAGCACTATCGATGACTTCCCAAACTTGTGTTTTATTTTGTCAATTAGGGAAGCTAAAATATTGTAACTTTATGGCCAAAAGTGCAGTTTAAATAAGTGGTGTGTCAATATTTCTGCAACATATACTTCACAATAATGTTTGGGCTCCTGCATGAAATTTCACATTGAATTGACAGTTAATTTAACAGAGAAACATAGAAACTCATTTCTTATTTATTGAACAGAAACTGTTGACTGTCAATCTTGCTTAGCTAATTAAACTCAGACCAGGCAAGTAAACTCTGGTCAGAGAGTTGCTATGGGAAATGCAGCAAGGATTGGGATTATCCATAAGTATTTGATCATCACGGCCATGTTCTGATTACCTGCTTGACTATTGAAACTAAAGATATTCTAGGAAAATAATGTGTTTCCACACTATTGTTATAATACATCTATCAATTTGCTTGATAATTGCTCCATTAAGTGCCATGCTGGACAAACTTGGAAGAGTGCATTGTTTTGTTCAATTGACATTAGTAATGTGTAATCTCAGAATATAATTTCCACATTTGTGGCCTCAAAATGAGTGTATAATGGATAACATTACTCCTAATGTTACTAGCAGCTATCACAATACCAATTACAAAAAAGACCTGAAATAACTGCAGATACTGGAAATCAGAAACAAAAGCAGTAACTGCTGGAAAAGCTCAGCAGGTCTGGCATATCTGTGGAAAGAAATCAGAGTTAACGTTTTGGGTTCAGTTTTGAGGAAGGGTCATTCGATCCAAAATGTTAACTCTGATTTCTCTCCACAGATGCTGCCATACCTGCTGAACTTTTCCAGCAATTTCTGTTTTTGTTTTTGACAATACTTATACTTTTTACTTATAACAAAATGACTGTACAGATCAACTGATTTATGTGCCAAAGCTGACCTCATTTTTGGAGACATAAGTGGCCAGTTCTATTATAGAAAGGTGATGTCCCAATTTCAACCTTCCATTCAAGGCATCCTGAATGGCTTTAGTGCACATTAAAAACAGGTGAATGCTCCATTCTCAGAAGATAGACTGGATCAGATGATAAATACCAAAGGGCTACCATGTGTGGCTGAGAAAGGATATGGAGCCTGGAAATTCAAGTTATTAAGAAGAAAAAGCAGATAAAAAGTAGTGTTCTGACAAGATCTGTCAGAGATTTGTGCGCTACGTGTCGCTCTGTTGGTAGCTCTCTACCTCTGAATCGTAAAGTTCTGTATTCAAGTTCTTCTCCACAGCTTGAGCACAAAAGTCAAAGCTGATACTCTAGGACAGAACTGAGGCAGTATTGCACTGCTTGATACGATGTTAAACCAAAACCTCAATCATCTTCAACAAGTTCTGAGGAAGGGTCACTGGAGCTGAAACGTTAACACTGTTTTTTCCTTCACAGATGCTGCCAGACCTGCTGAGCTTTTCCAGCAACTTTGTTTTTGTTCCTGATTTACAGCAGCCGCAGTTCTTTTGGTTTTTACCTCATTCATCTTCTTGGGACATGGAAAAAATCCTGTGGCACTATTTTGAAGAAGAGCAGGGAGTTATTGCTGATGTTGTATTCAATGTTTCTTCTTCAATCAAAATTACAAAAGCAGACTATCTGCTCATTATTACAGAGCGGTCTGTTTACTAAGGGCAATTTTGCTGTAATTTTTCGTACATTACAGCAATGACTCACTTCAAAAAAACTGTATTGACCGTAGAGCATTTTGAGACATCCAGTGACGGTGAAAATCGCTTATTTTTTCTATTCATTCACGGGATGAGGCTGCCACTGGCCAGGCCAGCATTTATTGCCCATCCCTAATTGCCCAGAAGGCAGTTATGAGTTAACCACATTGCTGTGGGTCTGGAGTCACAAGTAGGCCAGATCAGGTTAGGATGGCAGTTTCCTTTCCTAAAGGGCGTTAGAAAATCAGATGTGTTATTCCTGACAATCAACAATGGATTTGTTGTCATCGTTAAACTCTTAATTTCAGATTTTTGTTTTTAGAATTTAAATTCTACCATCTGCCGCAGCAGGATTCCATCCCGTTTCCCCAGAAAATTACCTGGGTCTCTGGGTTAAGTCCATTGATAATACTACTAAGCCATTACCTCCTCTGTATAAATGCTAACTAATTGCTAAAAATTGTGCCTATTTATCCTTCAAGCTGAATCATGCGTTGAGTCCAAACATTTAATGATGAGGCAGAGGTAGTAGAGAAGGAATGAAAGGGAAATAAATCTTAAATTCTGGATTCCACTAACTTTTTATTTCTGAACTGTTTATTTCTTTATTTTTCTAATTTATTCCTATGATCTGTAGTGCCAGACTTTATATTTCTTTATTTTTTTAAACTTTTTTTCCCCTTTAAGCATTTGTACTTAAGAATCTGCACCTAGATATCTTTGTACCTAAGATGGTGCCGTAAGTGGTGACTTGTAAACTTTTCACTGTACTCATTTGAGTGCAATGACAATAAAGCTAATTCTAATTCATCTAACGACAAATATCCTGCTCCCACATGATTGAGAATCAGCTTGTTCGGTGCAGGAAGTCCCATAGCAACAATCTGCAATGTTGAGTAGATGTCATCCTCAAATTAAGAGACAGCGGACAAAACACAAATCTTCCTTTTTATTCAGTTAAATTAACACTTTTTTGTAGGAACATTTTCATCACTTTTCATTCCCATTTGGTTGTTTTATAGCCCTATAGCTGCTGATTGGCAATTTTGTAGCCATTCACTTCACTTTTGCTGTTTGTTCTCTCCATTTTCATTTCAGATTTGTTGCCATTATATGTTTGTAGCAACAGACAAGTGTGAGGCAAAAAATGTGAGGAAAGATATAGCATTAAAGAAAGATGAAGGTGAAAGCAAGAAAGTGCATGTGAGATGTGACTTTGAAAATGTTGTTGCCAACATATTTTCCTCCTCCCTTGAGACATTTGTTGAGCCTCACTGCTCCATTTTTGCTTTTCCAGTTTTATTCCTATGGCCACTCATTTTCTCACCGCAATTTGCCTATCTTAATTGATCACCCAATGCATGCGATTCCCCTCATTTTGAAATGTTGCTCCTACTCTTACTTAAACTCCTCCCATAATCCTTGTGTGTTTTTATTCCACAGTTATTCCACATTTTATTCCACATTTCCACAGGCTGGACAAGGATATTGTGGTACGTGGGTGTGGAAGGATCTGAAAGTGTTAATACTTGTCTGAGTGCAATATGCGCCACCCGCTGTGATGACATCATGAGGACTTGGTGGGAGAGTAAAGCAGACTTTAGTGAGAGAGAGAGACCAATGGCTATGTCCTCCCAACAGGCTTTGTAGTAATATTGAATCAACTGTTATAAACCTGCCAATCATGCAGAGATGCAAAGATCAGAAGGTGGTTATCCTCTTGCACACTAGGCTACTTAAGTCCCTAAAGAACGCACTCACTTCAAGAATTGGATGTCAGCACACACAACAGACGTGTAATACTTTGTCACGTTGTTAGCACTGGTGAGAGATGGGGTTTGCTGGAAATAGAAGGATGGGCTGATACAGTGAAAGAATCAGAAGGCAGTGGATGTTGGACATGAATTGATCTTTGAGAAGTAAGAAGCATTTGAGGTTTTTTCAGGCATAAGAGTGGGTTGAGAAGATGCAAAATTGCTTGCGTGTCAGGATTTCACTATTTAAAAGTAGAAGATAAGAAAATTGGTGCAAAAAGATTTATTTTAATGAACTGTAATATTATGTAATCATGCATTATCAAACTTCACATGGAGTGAGAAAACGTCATAGAAAAAAATAAGAGAGTGTGATACCAGCCTGTGCACACAGTTGCAAGAATTTTCATATGTATAACAGGTTGATTTCCTGTGGATTTGCCCTTCGTGAGTCAGAGGAAGTAGCGTGTAATTTACACATAATTGTTAAAACCAACCACCCTTCTCCTGTGCAGTCCATCATTTACCATCTGCTGTGACTGTATTGTCTCTCCAGTGCACCATTATAACATTAAGTCAACAATTTTTGCATGCCCATTTTGTGGCATGCCAAATAACAGTGGCAACACGTATCGCCTTGCTGTATGCTATCTTTCCATCCGTTTGGTATTGAATACAACAAGAATAGCTACACAATGTTAAAATATGACATCTTAATGAAACGATGAATTGGTAATGTTTTACCTAGGAACATACTTATGTTTTATGTTGTGTAATTAAATGCCGACAAAAATTGAAAAGGAATACTTCAGCATTCATAATTTAAGAATAATAGCTCAGATAACTGTGTCACCAGAGCTTGAAGATTTAACTGAGATGAATTCTGAGAGGTAGGACAGGAGGTTGGTGGAAACGTGGATGACTCTGCAGACCTGATAACACATCTTGAATGTACCAATTTTATTCTTGTTTTAGTTTATATTTAGACTTAATAAAGCACTTACGTGATAATACAAAATTGCAAGAATTTTCACCAAAGAAATGCAGGAAATATTCTATGTGACAATGGACAGCATTACTGAGACAATTCCTAGAAGCTACAGACAGTGACAGGCAAATTTTTGAAATTTTAACATGGCCATAGTCCATTGGAGATGTTTGCAAAATGGAGCTTTTAAAGACCTCTTAATTTTAATTTATACAATACAAATAATAGAAAAAAAGGATATAGCCATTTCCCGGTGGGGACAGTAGGACAGCAGAGCTGTGTGTCCTGATCAAAGGGTAAAGCTTGAGAGAAAGTATCATTCTCAAGCAGCTGATAGGTGCAAAATTGCAGTTAGGGGAGTGGTGCCCTGGAAATCCACCTAAATAGTGAGCAGGCGCTTAATCTGCCTGTTACATGGAATAATTAGATACTGAGAAAGATGGTTGGTGCGGTGAAAATGTCACTGGACTAGCAATCCCGAGGCCCAAACTGACCTTGAAGGCATGGTAGCTGATGGAATTGAAATTCAATTAATAAATCCGGAATTAACAAGTTAGTCTCAATCATGGAGGCTGTGAAAACATTGTCAATTGCTGTAAAAGACTTTCTGGGTCACTAATGTCCCTCAGGTAAGGACCTTGTACCTAATATGACCTAGGTATAACTCCAGACCAACAGCAATGCGGTTCACTGCTAAAGGCCACCTGAAATAGTATAGTAAACCACTCAGTTGCATCAAGCCACTGTAGAAAAGTCAATAAGAAATGGAACCAAATAGACCACCAGTTATCAACTTAGGCACCAGAAGGGACAAGGCTATACCCAACTTGGTTGACCCTGCAAAATCCACTTACTAACATCGGCTGGCATCTGCCAAAATTAGGAGATCTGTCCCATGGACAGGACAAGCAACAGAACTGTGTATTTTCGTCCATGTCCCAGAAACCACGATCACCACTCCTGCATATGTTCTACACCATTGGCAGAACAAACCCACCAGAGGTGGTGGAGCGTGGTTTACAGTCAGCGCTGATCCTGGACCTTCAAGGCATCAGTTCAAACATGAGCAAGAAAGCCTCCTGCACCTTAACATCAGAGCAGCAGCAACTCCTACCACCCTGCCCTTCCTACAACACAGCTATTCCTTCACATTGAAAATTGCTTGGAGGAAGCATTGTGGGTGGCAAGATCACAGAAGATACACTGGCAGGGGAACTTCAATGCACATCAGTAAGAGTGGTTTGGTGACAACTTTACTGACGGAGTTGCCTGGGTCCTAAAGGATATTGCTGCTGGACTGTGTCTGTGGAAGGTGGTGAGCAAACATCCAACTTGACCTCATCTTCACCAGTCTGCGTGCCACAGATCCATCTGTCCATGACAAGATCAGTAGGTGTAACCACTGCACAGATCTCATAGTGACAAAGTCCCATTTTCACATTGAGGATACCCTCCATCATATTATGTGGCACTGCTATCATGCTAAATGAGACAAATTTCAAATGGATCTAGCAATCAAAATTGGGCATCTGTGAGGGACTGTGGCCGGTCAGCTGTAGCAGAGTTGTATTCAACAACAATCTAACTCATAATTCTCTCCCATTACCATCAAATCAGCAGATAAATCCTGGTGCAATAAAGAGTGCAGGAGTGCATGCCAGGAAAAGCTCCAGTCATACCTGAAAAGGAAGTGCCAACTTGGTGGAGCTACAACAGAGGGCTTCTGCTTGGCAACAGTGGAATTAGCATATGACAGATAAAGATAAATGACTGCAGGACCAACAAATCCAAGCTCTGAAATCACGCACATCCAGTCTGAATATTATGGACAATTAAACAAATAATAGTAGGAGGAGTCTGCATAAATATCTACATCCTCAATGGTTGGGAATCAAACACATCAGTGCAAATGATAAGTCTAGCATTGGCAACAATTTTCATTCAGAAGTGCTAATTGAATGATCCATCTCAGCCTTCTCCTGAGATCCCCAGCGTCACAGATGCTTGCTTTCAGGCAATTCAAGTCACCCCACGTGATATCAATAAACAGATAATGGCATGGGCTATGCTAAAGGCTATGAGTCCTGACAACCTTCAAACATAAGTATTGAAGACTTTGCTCCAGAAGTACTCATGCTCCCAGCCAAGCTGTTCCATTACAATGACAATACTGGCATCTACCTGGCAATGTGGAAAATTGCTCAGGTAGATCCTATCCACAAAAAGCAGAATAAATCCAAACCAGACAATTATCACACCCATCAGTTCACTCTCAGTCATCAGTAAAGAGACGGATGGAATCGTTGATAGTGGCATTTTCAAAGGAATAATTTGCTCACAATGCTCATTTTGAGTTTTTCCAGACCTCATTACATGTTTGGTTTAAACATGGTCCAAAGATTTGATCTCCTGAAGGGAGATGGAAGTGACTGTCCTTGACATCAAGACAGCATTTGACAGAACGTAGCATGAAGGTGCCCTAATAAAACTCTAGTCAATGGGAGTCAGGGGGGAAATCTCTCTACTGGTTCAAATTATATCAAGCACAAATGAAGATATTTGTGGCCAATCCTGAGACATCAGTTCAGGAGTTTCACAGGGTAGTGTGCTTGGTCCAACCATCTTCAGCTGCTTCATCAATTGCCTTCTCTGCCTGACTATATAGTGTCAAAACCATTCGTGACACTTCAGACACTGAAGCTGCTTGTGTTCACATACAACAAGACTTGGATTATATCCAGTCTCAGGCTGGTAAATGACAAATTACTGATGTCATACTAATACCAGACGATGACTATCCCAAACAAGAGAGAATCTGGCTATCATCCCTTGGATGTTCAATGCATTATCATATCTAAGGAACTCACCACCAACATCCTGGAGGCTACCATTGATAAGAAATTGAATTAGAACAGACACATAATTACCGAGGCTACAAGAACAAGTCAGAAACTAAGAATTCCATTTTGAATAATTAACCTCCTGATCCATAGTCCAACATCTACAAGGTATAAGTCAAGAGTTTATGGGCATAGTTTATACTTGTCTGGATGACTGCAGTTCCCGCAACACTCAAGAAGTTCAACATTATCCAGGGCTAAGCATCCAGCTTGATTGGTACCCAATCCATCATCTTCAATATTCATTCTCATTCTGGTGCACAGTAGCGACACTGTATACCATCTAAAAGATACACTACAGCTGCTCACTGCCCCTATGTTGAGTTCCCTTTTAGGAGGTTCCTACACATTTGATACAAATGCAATACGGCAACTTCTGTGAATAGCCACAGTTTATTTAAACAAGTACAAGCTTTGGAGAACCACTTAACAATCTTCGCAGGGCTTGCGGAGCCATGTCAAGCGATGCTCTCTAATAAGAGAACCGTCCTCCCTTTATATAGGATTTTACATCACAGTCAGTCATGAACGCAAGATACAATTTTTTACTCCCCCACAGTCATGTAACTTAATCATCTAACAGTAAAACAAAGGTCAGCCGCCCAAAAACAATGAGTAAGACTAGATAGTTCCTTATCCTTTTAGCCTTAATTCAACATTTACAGAGAACAGAGTATAATTAGATTACCACCTTTTGTCTGCGAGATCTTTTTAGCCTTAGTTCAACATTTACAGAGAGCAGAGTATAATTAGATTACCTCATTTTGTCTGCGAGACAAAGGCACCCAATTTCTTATATGTCAGCAGAACAGATATTAACCCTTTAACATTTCATTCCCTCCTTTTATCATTCCATGATAACCAACTAAGTGGGGGCGAAGAAAGGCGCCGCCAGCTTATTCATAAGAATCTTACAGCCAGTATTTAAGCAAGTTATTAACACACAACATACAATGATTATAGCAACAAGAATTACTAGCCCATGCAGTAGATAGGATCCCCAGGATCCTCCCAGTAGCCACCCTAGCCAGTCATCTCCTTTACCTTGTCTGAAATCATCAATTGTTTCTTAATAGACTGGATGGCGTGGGTTATGTTGTATGATTCGTCCGTAACATGGGTGATGCATTTGTCTCCTACTATTGTACAAACTCCCCCTTGTTGAGCCAACTGATAGTCCACTGCATACTGGGTTTGCTGAGCATAGAGCCGAAGTTCAGCTAATTCTTGATTTACTGCTTCCAATGCCAACATTGTGCTATTTCCCAGGCCAGTGAGTCCACATATAAGGTAGTTTCAGTTTTTAGCGGACACCACCCCTGAGGAGCCTCCCAAAGTGACAGTTCCCAGGAAGCCATGTCCCAAGGAAGAGCCCAGGGTTACTGGATCCTGCCACTCGGCGCAAAACTCCTTGCTTATGAAGCGTGTGACAATTCATCGTCGAGTATATGCTCGTTGGGGACAAGGGACCGTGAGAGGCCCAATGGTCCCAACAGCAAACAGCACCGGAAAAGTTGGAGTAGCAGTAGAAAAGGTCCCATTGAGAAGGAAAACGAACCCCTTCTTAGCACGGTAGCAGGTAACGGACTCACAGACTATCTTGTAACTACTCCAGGAGGATTGACCCTTAAATGGTTGGAAGTCCGAGGAGTGAAACGGAAACGTCCCATACCCCGTTTCTACATTGGTGCCATTACAACTCCCACAAGTCCAATGTATGCCTGAAGTCATATTTGCCGGTTTTCATTCCAAACAGGGGCAGTTCAATAGCTCTCCTTTAGTTGTACAAGTCCGTTTTACACACTGATGGGGCCAGGAAGCATCATGGGGATGGTTGGTGATGTTTACTAAGGCATATACACAACAACTTCCAGTACCATTAAAACAAATCGGATAGCTGTTAGGATCCGTACAGTTGGCCCCTTCCTTCCCAGACTTAGGTTTAGTACCTGTATAATTGGAGGGGCCGTTACCCATCAATTCTACACATTTACCCCGCACACCCCTGCTCCAGGTTCCTCTCTTCCCTTGGCAAGGCTCACCAGAATAATCTACTTCATAGAGTTGGTGAGGGTTCCATCCTGGAGTTGCTACAAATAAAGCTTCTACAGATTGTGCTAACGGATAACACACTGTTCGATTACCATGCAGTAGAATATGTGTCTTATAAAACAAATTATCCTCCAACCCCACTCACAGTCAGAACAATATTTAGTCCAATGATTATTTTCAAGATGGTGAGGGAACCCATCGTTTACAGTCACTTAGGTGGATCCAGCGATTCTGCCCTTTGACTTTAAGCGCAGTTGGAGTCTGGAGAAGTATTTGGAATGGTTCTTTCCATCTGGGTCCGAGCTTGGGGCGATCCCAGTCTTTGATCAGCACGAGGTCTCCCTTTTGTAGTCTGGGGGGTTCACTCTGGTCAGCTGAGCTCTGATCCGTCGCTTGTGATGGTGGTCCGAAGGCGTGCTTTACCTGTGAATGAAGAAACTTTAGAGACGATGTTAGCTGCTGAAAGTATCTTTGCATTTCCTCTCCCATAATATTTAAGTCTACGTGGGTAGGTGGGTCTGCGTCGGCATCCCAAGGGGTCCTACTGGATCGGCCATAAATTATTTCTGCAGCCGACAGTCCAGTGGTTGAGTGTGGGGTAATTCTCATATGATACAGGGCTCAAAGCAAGACCTTCAACCAGTTGAGGCCTGTTTCAGACATTAACTTAGTTATTCTGGCTTTAAGAATCCTGTTCGCCCTTTCCACTATTCCTGCCGCCTGAGGGTGGTAAGCACAATGGAATTGCTGCTGGATATGCAGCACCTCACATAGTTCTTTGTTGATTTTTCCTACAAAGTGGGGGCCATTGTCTGAACTAATCTGTCGAGGCACTCCAAACCTCGGTATGATCTCTGTCAGTAGTAATTTTACCACCGTTGAGGTTTTATTATTAGTGGTTGGAAAGGCTTCAATCCATCTGCTAAATACATCAACAATAACAAGACAATACTTATAGCAATGTACACGTGGCAATTCAATGAAATCAAGCTGAATACACTCAAGTGGGCCACCTGGCAAGGGTGTTTTCCCTGTTACACACCGCATTCCTTGGCCAGCATTATTTTGTTGACATGTCAGACACGACCTGACACGCTTCTGGGCTGCCTCAGCCAATCGGGGGTGCCACCAGGTACGTAACATGATATTACTCATTCCCTCCTTGCCAAGGTGGGTATCGGTATGAAGACAGTCAATAAGCATGGGTAACAAAGCATCAGGTATACACACTTGGCCAACTGGAGTGATCCAGAGACCTCTTGACGCAGAGTGCGAACACCCATGCGTCTTCCATACTTCTTTTTCTGAGTCAGGGGCGTCCCCCTGTAAACGCTGCACAGTGACAATGTCTGGTATGCCCGTTGTTTTTGAGGCAGGTGAGCGATTTAATGCCTGCCGGTTCATAGAGGACACAATAGAATTGCATGTTGTTGCAGCGTCTTTGGCAGCTCGATCAGCTCTGGCGTTGCCTTTGCTGATATCCGTATTGTCCATTACATGGGCCGTACATTTGATTATGGCCAATTGCTTGGGGAGGAGGATGGCTTTGAGGAGATTTTGGACGTATAGTGAGTTCTGAATAGGTGTCCCTGAGGAGGTCAGAAATCTGTGCTGCGACCATAGCTGGCCGAAGTCATGGGCCATGCCAAAGGCGTATCGTGAGTCCATGTATATATTTACCGACTTTCCTGTAGCCAGGGTACAAGCCCATGTTAAAGCAAAGAGCTCTGCTTTCTGAGCAGATACCGGAGGATTGAAGGAGGCTGATTCTAAAGTGATTGTGTGGTTGGGCGGGTGGGGCACTAGGCGGAATTTGCCAATCCTCCTCCTGGTCATCGGTGTCATTATTTTGGAACAATATTGGCAGACCAGACATGTCAGGAGGTACTTCCATTTTACTCCCACATGATAAACTGGCTTGACACTTCAACCCTGATTCCTTATTTTGCCTCTCCTTTCTCAATCTTTCCTGTTCTGCTTTACTCATATCATAATCCTCACACTGCTGCTTCAACACCTCCCATGACTTTGGGTTTCCCTCATGATCACATACTCTAATCCCTCTCCGACGTGCATTATTCTCCCAGCTGGCCTGTTTAGATTTATTCCTTATTTCCTCAGCAGTCTTTCTCCACATGGATATTAAAGTTTTCCATTTTGTCCCCGTATTACATTTCCAAATTGCCTCTTCCGCTTTTATGCATTTACCTACATCCCAAGTTCCCCCTATTGGCCAAATTTCATTTCCCAATTTCTTATTTAGGCATGCCGACAGACGTCTGAACCATTCTTCATTTTCGGAGTCATCCCGACATAACCGATGTAAAGGGGTTCCGACACCCAACTTGTCCAACGTCTGTCCCATTCTAATGCTTCTACTTCTTACTTATTTCTATATACTAGTCCAGTGTCCTTGGTCTCTTCACCCACTTCAGGGTCCTGACCTTCGCGTGGGGGATTTCCCCTCTTAACAACTGGTCTAAGGCAGGGTGGTTGAGACAGACACTGTAGTTATCTTTTACCTTAGGTACTACATTCCAGGGACTTGAACCCCAGTATTGGAGGACTCTAACCTCCGAATTCCCGACACTTACAGTTGGGAGGACTCTAACCCCCGAATTCCCGGTACTTACAGTTAGGAGGTCTCTAACCCCCGAATTCCCGGTACTTACAGTTAGGAGGACTCTAACCCCCAAATTCCCGGTACTTACAGTTAGGAGGACTCTAACCTCCCTGAGACGAACTCGTCAGCGTACAAGTGCGTAGGTTATCTCGGAGATTCCGTCACTACAGAGTTCTACGGGACGAGAGGTCGACTGAGTGATAGGTTAATGAGAGAGATCAAGGTAAATCTTACCTCGTGGGCCCATCCGTCTCATGTTACCGTCACACAGACGATCACTTATTCAGTCCGTCTAGAAGTTCCGTATTTGTTGGAATCCCACCGCTGCCACCAAATGTTGAGTTCCCTTTTAGGAGATTACTACACACTTGATACAAATGCAATACGCCAACTTCTGTGAATAGCCACAATTTATTTAAACAAGTACAAGCTTTGGAGAATCACTTAACAATCTTCGCAGGGCTTGCGGAGCCATGTCAAGCGATGCTCTCTAATAAGAGAACCGTCCTCCCTTTATATAGGATTTTACATCACAGTCAGTCATGTAGGTATGATACAATTTTTTACTCCCCCATAGTCATGTAACTTAATCATCTAACAGTAAAACAAAGGTCAGCCGCCCAAAAACAATGAGTAAGACTAGATAGTTCCTTATCCTTTTAGCCTTAATTCAACATTTACAGAGAACAGAGTATAATTAGATTACCACCTTTTGTCTGCGAGATCGTTTTAGCCTTAGTTCAACATTTACAGAGAGCAGAGTATAATTAGATTACCGCATTTTGTCTGCGAGATAGGGGCGCCCACGAAGCACATAATTTCTTATATGTCAGCAGAACAGATATTAACCCTTTAACATTTCACCTAGAGTTTGACAACACCTTCCAAATCCATGAGCTCTACTACCTAGAAGGACCTGAGCAGGAAACATACCGTCACACCACCACCTGCAATTTCCCTTCCATGCCATAAGCCATCCTAACTTTGAATTATGTTGTCATTCTTTCACTGAATAAGGGTCAAAATCCTAAAACTCTCTCCCTAACAGCACTGTGTCTGTACCAACAACACATGGATTGCAGTGGTTCAACAAGGTAGCTCACCATCACCTTCTCAAGGGCAATTATGGATAGGCTTAATCATCTATGCCCACATCCCATGAAAAAAAAATTAATCAAAAGTACACATCCATACTGGTACAGATCTTGCCCCACATCATTTAGCTGTCTCCTTGGCAAATTTGGTGTGATCAAGCCCCACAGATAATCAGCACCAGAAAACAGTCTAGCACGTATTAAAGAAATGTTGCGCTTTCCAACAATGGACCTCATTTTTACCTTACTAGTTTATATTTGCACTGCTAGGAAACATCTTTACAATATGTTCTTTACAATTAAAACAAGTTACGTAAAGAGGAAGTGATTCTATGCAACTGCAATGCAATTTTGTACAACATTTGTTAGAAGATGATATACCATTCTGCAGCTACCATCTATTGATTGGAAAATAAACTTAAGTGATCTGACGCAACAAAGCTAAAATTTTACCCTTTATTTACTTTTCATTTGAAGTTAGCTCTTGCACGGAAGAAACAAGAACAATGCCTGCAAGTCCAAATTTTGTTTTCCAAATGTTTGCAGCAGATGTAGTTAACTCCATACTAACATTGAACGAAGCCAATTTACTGTCATGAGATTCAATAAACTTACCATTCCACCAGCCAACTTCCTGGGTATTTGTTGCAATTTTTCTTTTTTTTAAGTAGATCAGACACGCTAGTAACCTGCCCATTCCCTTTGCAACTGCAACTTGGACAAACTTCGCAAAACATTAATTAATTCCAATCAGTTGTTATCATATGATTCAACCAATTTCAGAAATCATTGAATAAAATTCACAGTGTTTATATATCTTGGATTAATAGATGGCACAATTGTTACTGGCTGGCAAGCATCATGATTTTAAATTCATTATTAGGTATACAGTAACTGTAAATTAAAGCGACCCATGGCAGATGGTGGTGGAATTTAATTTTAATTCAAAAAATCTACAATTAAGAATTTAACAATGAACATGAAACCACTGTTAATTGTTGGGCGGAGTAAACATCTGGTTCACTAATATCTTTTAGGGAATTAAATCTCCCATTCTTACCTGGTCTAGCCGACATGTAACGCCCATGGTAATGTGGTTGACTCTTAACTGCTTCTGGACAATTAAGGGTGGATGATAAACGCTGTGATGCCCAGATCCTGTGAATGAATTTAAAAAATTGTGCCAAGCAGTTGAATCATCCCTCAGTTGTCTAAATTCAGGACCTTTTTTGTGTGGCTTTAAGAATCTTATTAATGTCAAACCATTGATTAGTCAAAAAAGTCCTGTAGGCTTTTTGTTCAGCCAATTCACAAATTATTTAAATTATTTTCCCTAATCTTGCCCAACTCATCTCTCATAAGAGCAACAGTTCCAACATTTTGAAATTTTAATAAATGTCCCAGAAGTCTTCATTGTGATTGCATAATATAGACATTGGTTAAAGCCAAGTGATTTCATTTTAAATGCTGGTTTGATGTTCTGCTTTGACACCTGTAGCTTAGAGACTGCAAGAAGGCTTAATTCAGTGAGCTCTAATTTACTTCTAGTTGCTTTTAAAATAATTGTTGTCAAACTGGGAGTTTGGTGTCTTTTTAATCTGCAAAGTCAAAGCTTTTGACACTTTGGGCACCTCTTGAGTCAAACCATTGTTCTTTACGACGGATTCAAAGACAGACATGTACTTTTGCCAAGTCTATTGACTTTGCCACTACATTATTATCTTTAACAACTTAAATTGATTTTGTGGAAATGTTTAGAAATTTCAAATGGTCTCCAGCTGGATTGTTTGCTGGGATAAGTGCAAAATCATTAATAGGCAATGCAGACGCCACTCCCACAACAGCAGAACTATTGAATAAAGCAGGGTTTAAATTCAAAGGAACAAATAATCAATTTCTATCAGTGACCTGTCTCAAAACACTTTTATTTTCAAACACTTTGGAGAGAAACTCAAGTTTTTCACTGACATCAGGACTGAGATGACTCCATATAACCCTGTATCTCTAAGAAAAACAATATTTTTGGCTTCAATTTCAGACAAAAAAACCCTGCAATTACTTCAAATATACAGCCTCAGATGTAAACATCTATAATCATTTATCTTCTGAATTAGACCCTCCTTAAATAGATTATGTAATACTGGTTTATCACAAACTTCACTCATGATAGATGATAGTCATACAGCATGGAAACAGACCCTTCAGTCCAACCCATCCACGCTGACCAAGTTTCCCAAACTAACCTAGCCCCACTTGCCTGCATTTGCCCTATATACCTCTAAACCTTTCCTATTTATGTACTTATCCAAATATCTTTCAAATGTTGTAACAGTACCTGCATCTATCACTTCCTCTGGCAGTTCATTCCACATACGAACCTCTGTGTGACAAAGTTGCTCCTCATGTCTTTTTTAAATCTTTCTCCTTTCACCTTAAAAATATGCCCGCGAGTTTTGAACTCCTCACCCAAGGGAAAAGATCTTCGCTATTCACCTTATCTAGGTCCATCATGATTTTATAGACCTCTATCAGATCACCCCTCAACCTCCTACGCTATACTGAAAAAAGTCCCAGCCTATCCAGCCTCCCAGTCCCGGCAGCATAGAGGTAATTCTTTCCTGTACCCTATCCAATTTAATAATATCCTTCCTATAGCAGGGCAACCAGATCTGTAGACAGTACACTAAAAGTGACATCACCAACATCCTGTACAACCTCAACATAATGTCCCTACTCCTATACTCAGTCTTCTCAGCAATAAAGACAAGCATGCTAACCACCTTCTTAACCATCCTGACTACCTGTGGCGCAAGTTTCAAAGAACTACATACATGAACCCCCAGGTTTCTCTGTTGAACAACACCACCCAGAGCTCTATCATTAACTGTATAAGTCCTGCCCTTGTTCATTTTATCAAAATGCAAAACCTCACGTTTATCCACATTAAACTCCATC
Source organism: Rhincodon typus (assembly GCF_021869965.1). Taxonomy (NCBI): domain Eukaryota; kingdom Metazoa; phylum Chordata; class Chondrichthyes; order Orectolobiformes; family Rhincodontidae; genus Rhincodon; species Rhincodon typus. The sequence goes on along the minus strand of NC_063337.1, from coordinate 25,873,711 downwards.
AGCCACTCCTTAGCTCATTGGCCCAATTGATCGAGATCCCTTTGTAACCTTAGATAATTTTCACAGTCCACTCTGCCACCAAATCTGATGTCATCCACAAACTTACTAACCATGCCTTCTAAATTCTCATCCAAATCATTTATATGAATGACAATCAACAGTGGACCCAGCACTGATCTCTGTGAAATACCCTGGTCACAGGCCTCCAGTCCATAAAACAAGCGTCCACCACCAACCTGTCTCCTACTGCCAGGACAATTTTGTATCCAATTGGCAAGGTCTCTCTAAATCCCATGTGATCTAACTTTACTAATCAGTCTATCATATAAAGTCAACCTGCCTGGATTAAAATTTAAATAAAACCTGGCAGTTAAGTGTAAGTCATCATCAAACTGACATATTCATCATGGTAAAAACCTCTAACAATGAGAATCCATTTGCCAACCAACTATCACTATCCTCTCATACTGTATAAATATCGATTTCTCCTTATATTTGACGTTTTCTTTTAATTGTCCTCATAATAACAAGATAGAAAACTTCACTAAAATGTATTTTTTCAGCAATAATCTATTTTAGATGTCCCATTTTATGGCAAAAATGACAAGTTGGTGCCCTCAAATCATACTTCCTTTCCTTCCTGTCAACTTTACTACTTTGCACTGCATGTTGCTTTTCAGTTCTTCCATGCACATATGTGAGACATAATAGAAGCTATTGTTGTTTTAGAAATTTTACAGTTTTCTCAGTGTGATCATTTTTTTAAAGAGATGTTTGTTTTTAAATTTGTCTCAAGTCTCATTGCTCCAAGTCATCAATAGTTTTTTCTAGCAAATTCTAAATAAGTTGATTCTCACTTTTCCCCAGATTTTTACACAGTTGCCTGTAAGCTTCTGACACTTACTCATGGCATTAAGCACTATCTTAACCGAATCATAACCTGCAGACTGTTCATTCTGAAAGGTGCAATAAACCTCACACTTGCCCTACCAAAACACTCAGAAATAAAATTCTCCAACTCTCTCTAGGTTATTCCAACTTTGTAGGAATTTTCTCATATGAGACAAAATATATTCAACTTCACTGAAATTATGCATTGATATGCTCCTGTCAGACTCCATCAACAATGTCTGCTGTTGTGTCATTTCACTTCCCTTCTCCCTTTTGTTTTTGGAATGGGTTTTCTCCTCGCCTGTTTCATACTCCCTGGGACACTGCTGCTATTGGTTAATATACAGCTTCTGCTGTACTCCCCTGCAATTCTTCAGCTAAGTGAGTCTTCACCATCACTTTCTTCTGGCTGATTGAGAACTTTTATGGTCCCTTTTCCAAATTTATACGAAGGCATTTGTTAACAAGATCTCTGACTCTGTCTTGTCATCTTCCCTTATCTTCACAAGGTCACGCTCATTCTTTTTTATGGCTGCTGGGCTAACTCAAGCCCTTTTAACTTCTTTTGTTTCTGTTTTCACCCTTTCTTGAAATTGCTGGTCTCACTTCAGCCCTGTTCGATTCAAGTGACCTGTCCTGAATCACTCCAAGCCCTCACAGGTTCCACTACTCCCTGTGGGACTTCTGAATCTCCCTACTTTCCCAGCCTGTCTCTTGCTTCCTGCCAGCTTATTTCAAATGGTCAGTCTTGACCAACCCTCACAGGTTCTATTGCCCCCATAGGACTTCCAAAACACTTTCAGTTCCCGGTCTCTCTGCCATTTCCTGCTGGTCTTCATCTGTCTTTCCGACCTTTCTGAAATGTTGTCTCCTTTCAGGGGGTGTATGTTACAAGCATACAAACAAGGAACAGGAGTATACCATTCGGGCCGTCTTGCTGTCAGCATTTCAAATAGTGGTACCTGAATATGCTTTCTCACAAGGCCTTTCATTAGCGTGATCAAATTTAACTTCCACCTTCATTTTCCTCAGGTGCTCGAGGTTTATGAGCACCCAGTGTTTCCAGAAATACAGATTTCTCTCTCTGGCTGTTTAAAATGGTCAGTGGTCACTCACCTCTCCTTTGAATACCAAATCTTGCCCTCTAGCCTGGTCAAGAGTCATACCTGATCATAGACTGATCACCTTTGAAGCACCAGTTGCTGGCTTTGCAGCCCCAGATTCAGTGGGGTGCCTGAATCAACAAATTTTATTTACGTAGCCTGGCTTTCTACACTGAAAGCCTTGGGGTAGTTTCTTACTTCTCTTCCTTTTGGATCCTGTCATCTAAAGGTCAGGAACAGTTCGACATTCTTTGCTTAGCTTTGCTTTTCTCTCCAGCATGGCTCAGGGATATTTATCTCTACCATATCTTTCTCTGATCTCTGAAAGATTCCTGAGCCCACCAGTTTTGCACTAAAAGTTTTCCTGGGCTTTTGAGTGGAACTCTAACTTGAAATGCTTATTCACACCTTCCTCCAAGGACAGTGCCTGTAACTTTTCAGTAGTTATCCTATTCTATTCTAAAAAGCATTGACATCAAATGGAGATATCCTAGGTTAACTTTACAGAAAAAAGAAAAGGTTTTTAAAATTAGCTTTGGAAGAATCAATTTATTTTCCCACTTGACTTCTTTCATTAGCATATTGAAACTATCTCAGATGATGAGCTCAGATTTTATTACTATCAAATTTAAGGGGCTGAATCGTTCCCCGGCTTTCGAACCTCTTCGGTTGATTGCAACAAAGGTTTAAGTTCTATATAGTGTGCAGCAATGCTTTGCTACAGTTAAAATGACTTAACTGTTAGATTTTAGACTTATATTTAGATTTAGACTTTATTGTCACATGCACTCAAGTACAAAAGTACAGGAGTACAATGAAAAGTTTTTGCCACACATAGCACCATCTTAGGTACTTAGGTACAATGTCTTAAGAACAAGGTAGAAAGAAATAAGGAACAAAGTTAAAAGTTAAACATTACAGTCCTTCTCAGAATTACATCAAAGAATAATTAATAAAGCTAAAAATTCAACCATTGCAGTCTTTCTTAAATGCTTAGCCTTGCTGGGACCAGAACTCCTATAAGGGCTCATTCTCCACCGCTTTGGTATCCATGTAAGCAACAAAGAACCAATTGCAAGATTATTTTTTAAAGTGCACTGTCAATTTCTTGCATGATAACCCTGAGAAAAGTAATAAAGACACAATGCCAAGCATGTAACTTTTGTGCATCCACTTATGCCCGCTTAATTTTTTTTACCCATACACACAAAACAAGATATAGGAGCAGATGGCTGTTCAAGTCTGCCTCAGCATTCAGTGTTGAAGACTGACAACAGTGACACTATGAAGCTCTGGAGAAGGTGAAAGTTGATCACCCACTTGGCACTTCTCGTTGAATATTGTTGTGAATGCTTCAGCCTTAACCTTTTGAACTGGTGTGCAGAGTCCCCTCATCACTGAGGATGGGGATATTTGTGGATTGTCATCCAATGTGTTGTTTAATCATCCACCATCATTCATGACTGAATGTGGCAGCTCTGCAGACCTTAGATCTGATCTGCTGGTTGTGGAATCACTTAGTTCTGTTTGTCACTTACTGCTTATCCATTTTGCTCACAAGTTTTCTGAATTTATATTTTCACTGAGTTGACAGCTCATTCTTAGGTATGCCTGGTGGTAATCCTGACATGTCCTCCTGTATTCTTCATTGATCCAGAGTTGATCCCCTAGTTTGGTGGTAATGGTTGCAGATTGTGTTAGAGTACAATTTTGCTGTTGCTGATAGTCCACAGTTCCTTATGTATGCCCAGTGCTGAGTTGTTAAATCTGTTCCAAGTATATCTGTTCCAAGTATAGTGATATTCCCAATGTCTAGATGGGACTTCACCTGAATAAGGTGTGAGCTTTAAGAGGTATATTTTGTCCTGTTTTTTCTTTTATGAAGTAAGGTTAAGACAGAGGTGACGAACAGTCTGCTCCAAAGCCAATAAAGTAAACCGCTTATGAGGCTTTGGGTTTTTTTTTAAAGTTTGAACAATAGAAGCAGCCTGAATGGGTGAGTTCAAACTCCCACAGAACAGCACTTTTTTTAGTTTTTAGCTTTCTGCATTTGCTGGAATCTTTAAGCTAGATGCAGAAGTTCTTATTCCTCTCTCTGTTGCAGCTAAAATTTGGGGTTTTCTCTTCCTGCTGCTAGAATTGCATTTGAGACAATCTATTTTACTGAATTTACCTTTGCCAGAGATGTGTTTATGGGATGTTACTATGTTGGAACAGTTAATTAGTAGTAGTTGATATGTATTTTATTCTACCTTTTGGTAGAATTACAGTTGAGTTAATTATTTTCTTTCATTTTTATTTTGTCTGTGTTTTAATTGCAGTGCATGAATAAAGTGTGTTTTGTTTCAAGCCTGGTAGTTTGACCAATCAAATTGCTTCTATAACACAACGCCTTACTCTTAACTCTAAAATAAGAAAAAGTTAGGGTCTAGACTATCTTCTTAATATATATTGTGAGGGAGTTTGGTCTGGTCCATAACAAAGGTCTGTGCAGTGGTCACTCTTACCAACATTGTCATGGACAGATGCATCTGCAGCTGGCAGATTGGTAAGGATGAGGTCAAGTATGTTTGTCTCTCTTGTTGGTTCCCTTACCATCTGCTGCAGACCCAATCTAGCATCAGTGTCATTTTTTACTTGACCAGCTTTGTCCATACTAGTCTAGTTGAGCCAGTCTTGATGGTGGGCATTGAAGATCTTACCCAAGGTACAGTCCATGACCATGCCACCCTTAGTGCTTGCTCCAAGTGCTGTTCAACATGGAGGAGCACAGGTTCAACTGCCAACTGGGGTAGTATGTGGTAATTAGCTGGCTTCCTTATCCATGTTTGATCTGATGTCCTGATATTTCATGGTGTCCAGAGTCAATGTTGAGGATACCATGGCAACTCCCACCCACCTATATCCCACTGTGCTGCACCTCAGCTGGGCACATCCTGTTGGTAGGACAGGCAATACCTGGAGATGGTGAAGGTTTTGTCCAGGACATTGTGTGTATGATATAATTCCAAAAATATGCCTATGTCAAGGCATTTCTTGCCTAGTCTGTCAGACAGCTCTCTCAATTTCGGCTTTGGCCCTGAGATGTTAGGGAGGAGGCCTTTGCAGTGCCAACAAGCTCCTGTTTTCCATTTTCCTTACCAGCGCCTTAGTTGATGTCAGGTGGTCCGTCTATTTATAGATCTCTTCCCAGTAACTCGCGAAAATCTTGTCTTGAGGTCCAGAACTTTGCAAAATGTAACTTGTTGCTCCCAGCGTTGATAAGTCCAACCTTGCTGGACTTCCCACCTAATTTTCCAGGATTTCTCACCATAGTCCAAATCATTCAGGGCCTGATAAACTTCAGTCATTATTTCTAAGAAGCTGCTTTTGAGGTGTAATTGCACTGTGTGCTGCAAAGAGAAGTGGACTTTTTCATATGAAAGTCAACTGATGTCTACCATTAGAGCCATTGGGTTGAAATGCCATGAAGATGGCGATGAGGATAGAATTGAATTCTTCATTGCACTTTATTCGAGAAAGTAAGGAGTGAACAACATTGTGTTTCAATTTTGGAACACCTGCAATTTAGCTTGAGGAATCCTAAGCATTTTGAAAGATCTGTGAACATATTATGTTAAGGTACAGTTTAATCAGTCAGAAAGAGATGTAATTGAACAAAAATTGCACTGAAGAAATATTTGAGAACAATGAGGGAATTCAACCTTAACAAAGAAGGCAGGTGTAATTACAAATGAAGATTACACATCTTGCCAAAATCGAATAAAATAGATGAGGATAAAATAAATGTTTTTCTCACCATGTTGGGTAAGGAGCTTTTAAGGTGGTACCTAATCCTTGTTGCCTGAGACATCACAAGACAATGAACGATTCTGAAATGAATGAGAATCTATACACATATTATGGCGCATCTAATAATGAGATTGCATTGAAAGTTGCACATTGTGAAAGGAGACAGTTGGCAAGTGAGAATCTTGAAGAATACATTTGTGAATTTAAGGAACTCTCTTGTTACTGTGGGTGTAGTACAAGTGTAGAAATCAACCATTAGTAGGAGGTCTAAAAAAAACAATAAAACCTAGACTAAACTTTTGAGCTCTAGGCAATAAACTAATTTCTTAGAAGGCCTGTGATGAGGCTATAGCTTTACAAAATGGCAAAAACACAGTTACAGATGTCAAGGAAAGTTTTTATTTTTCTGAGCCTTGAGAAGAAATCCATCAGACTTCAACATGATCAAGGCCAAACCAGCAAGTTCAGTCTTCAAGCCAGAAATCAATTTCCAAAGAGGTATATCCATAAGAAAGGGAATCAGACCCTGATGGCATGCAGGAGGGGAGGAAATGGTACACCTGCAGGTTGCAGTCGTGCACCAGGTCAAAGTTGTAGAAGATTGAAAATAGTTCATGCTTGGCAGGACAAGCAGGGGGAATTTAGGATGAAGTTTTACAGGCAGCACCCAGGAGGTCCTGCTTGATGGGATGGATAGGTGGGACTTACCAATCTCGAGGGAGGCTCAGTGGAGACCACAACATCAGACTATGTCAATCCGGTCTGAGGTTGCCACACAGGTTAGAGCTGGCTCAGCTGGCTACTGGAATGCCCAGTAACGTAGGAAGTTAGTCAATAATCTTTTTAACTCAGCCAGAGTAAGTGCCAACATCTTCTCTCCAGTATATCGCACTCACTCTACTCTGCTATTGTACCCCACCTTCCACCAAGGCTCATGCTACACCACTCTCATTGTTTCCAGCATCATGTTGCCCATTCACCCTCACCCACCTCAAACCCTAATAGCACCAAGTTGAAAATTGTCATCAGAAGCCATCCTCACATCTGGCCTTTTGATGGAATGTAGTTCATTGATGAAGCAGCTGGAGCTGGTTGAGCCTAGGATATCACCATGACGAACTGATGCAGTGATGGCCTGGATCTGAGATGATTGACCCTCAAAACCAGAATCATCTTCCTTTCCAAAAGGCATAGCTCCAACTGGTGGAGAATTATCTCTGTGATTCCCATCGACTTCAGTTTTGTTTTCTTTTCTTATTTTCTTTTACTTTTTCAAATTAGGCAGAGGTATATTTTGTAAGTCACTGTCTGTGAAATCCAATTTAAAATGACCCACATCAAATTCTTTTGCATTTAAATAAAAGTAGGGTTTATCAAGGCATTCAAAACCCAGGGGAATCATCATGCATCCAAGGAAGAAGAAGAGAAAGGAAAGATTTTACAAATTACTTATAATTAACAATATTATATCAGTGAATATGAATTTGAGAGTCCTGTAAAACAATGTCCAATGGATGTTCTTTTAGTCGATTGTGCACAGAAGTCACTGTTGCTGTTGAATTGCTAGACAATAGACAATAGTTGTGAGCCGGGATTTCGTTTACTTTGCAGGAAAGATACAATGTTTATTTTAGAAGTCAGACTCTTGAGCGAGTGAGTGAGATCAAAGGCAAGGGTTAACTAAGCCTGGAGCTGCTGAGTCTTTGGGTGTTACGAGCAGATTGAGGAAAGTGGTCAAACACTAATCAATTTGAAGAGATACAGATTAACCAGCAGATCCAGTCATGAGACTGGGGGCTCCTCCCTTAGCAAAACAAATAACAAGGTGAGTTTTATTGTTCTCGTCAAAATCTATTTTGTTTTGTGGAAGATAGTTCTGGAGTTATTAGCACATAATGGATTTAAAATGGTTTCCTTTGTACTGAAATGGCTGGCACAGGCATCTTGTCTCCAGTTTCTTTGTGTTTATTGGAACATGTGTATATTTGCGACACTCCAGGAGGTGATGAGTTACATTCTGTCTTAGTAATTGCAGGAAATGTCTAGAAGCAGCCAGCACGCTCATTCTGTTTGATAGCAACTCTGTTCAAAGTCCAGCAAGAGCCTAATTTTAAAATGATGAAGAAGATGATATAATTTAAAAAATACTAGGATCTCTCCGTTCATATCCTTGGGGCTATATACATGCTAGTATCTGTCAGACAAGTTAGTAAAGATACTTGCAGGATGCTTACTAAGAGCACAATTTTTGTTGGCCAAAACAATGTGATTGTGAGAAATTGCAGGAGTATTTTGAACATAGAAATGAACTGACAGCAGGTCAAGGCTGTTTCAGGTAAGAGTTTCTATTCTGGGAAGGTTGAAGGAGAGCTTGTTAGAGGAATTTCGTCAAGAGGCACACAGAAGTAGTCTTTATGTCAGCAGTAGCAAAAACTTGTTTATTGTATTCGCAGACAGACAGATATTGAAGGGTTGGTGAAAATTTCTGAGGTGTGTCAGAGAATGCAATGTGACATAATCAAAGTGTGTAACATTCCTTGGTCAAACACAAAATAGAATGAGCATACATTGATTTCTTCAAAGGGAAAGCAAAGAGCACCTTGTTTTTGTTGAAAACTTTTGTTATACTATTGCAAGTGGGTAAATGTTGAGTCTTTGTCAAGTGCTAAAACTATTATGGTTTTGAGAAGTTGCTGAGCAGTTTTTGGGTTTCCAAAGGTGTTGGGTTAAATAATGGATCACAGTTTTAATCAGAAGAGTTTGAAATATTTCTACATAAACATGGAGTCAGTCATACTTTGCTGCCACTGTATCCCAAGCATTAAAAGATGCTGCACAAGAAAGTGTACTAATTGCGAATAGGTTTTTGTAGAAGCATTTGCTAAGTGACAAGCTAGGCGGTAATTTCCATGTTTCTGTTTGACAGAGGTCAGACAATGTTCTGATCTCTTACAGAATAACTCCATAGCCTACATCAGGCAGTTCACCTTTTGGGTTAATGTTTAAACATGCCCAAGGACAAGGATTATAGAACCATAGAATCACAGAATCCCTACAGGTTGGAAACAAGCCATTTGGTCCACACCAACCCTCCTAAGGACATCATCCCACCCAGATCAAGCCCCCTATCCTATCTCTGTACATTTCACATGGCTAATCCAACTACCCTGCACATCCCTGGATACTATGGGCAATTTAGCACAGCCAATCCATCTAACCTGCAGATCTTTGGATTTAGATTAGTTAAAACTGAGATCAGTAGCAAAATAAAACAAAAGCAAGGCAAAGTAAAAATGAATCATAATATATGAGGTTTGAAACTTAAAAAAAAAGTTTAGTGCTGGTCAGAAAGTCAATGGTGAAGAACAACCAGAGTGAAAATGAAAAATATGTAGTTGGGGTTGTTGTGTGGGAATTAAATGTATTTTCATACCCAGTGGAGACTGGAGAGAAACTCAGTATCTGAAGATTATTTGTTTGAAAGAGGATATTGGACAAAGGGAGACGGTAAGAATTCTCATATAATCCAAATTCCTTCTGCAGTCCAAAGTGAGAATCAGAAAGAAAGTGAAGTTTACAAAGAAACAGATAGTTTGCTGATATATCAGAATTCATTCTTTGGACAAAGAGAGTCAGAATCTTTAATCAAAGCTAATCAATCAATATCACAGTTTCAACCATTTAATGGAGTTTGGAGTCAAAGTCAGAATTCAGGATGTCAGAGATGTTGAGTTGACAGAGTCAAACTAGTGGAAGGTACTATCCAGACAGGAAGATAAAAAAGGCGGATTAGACAATGAAGAAATTAATTTCATTATTTGTTGTGAAACGATGAGATACTGCAAAATCTTAGCAGTTTGCTATATTGCTACCCTCCCTGTTAGGGAGTTGAAAATAAAGTTAGTTTAATAATGGAGAGGGAAGAAAAATGCTGTAACACTTGTGATTGAAACGTACTGTTCTGACTTGCCCTGTATATTTCAAAATCAAGCTCCAGCTTGACCTTATTTTCATTTCCATGTATTATTTTTCTTCCACTTTTTTTCATTCTGGGAATGGATGCCTGCAGTTGCTTATATATTAATTTTAGTGGAATACACAACACTAATATTCTTTTCAGACTCCACTATACCCTACCGAATTATGTCGTACTTGTCAGGACAGACAATTGTTACTGCTCCATTAGTGTCTTTACCTGCATCGGAGGGTCAGAAGTGGAGACATTTGCTCACAATTGCATAATGTTCAACACCATTTGTGACTCCTCAGAGACTGAAACATTCCATGTGGATAAACAGCAAGCCCTGGACATGATTCAGCTTTGGGCTGGAAAGTAATATTTGCAATATACAAGCATGAAACAATTACATCTCCAACATGAGAGAACTTAATTATCTCCCCTTGACATTCAATGGCTTTATCATTGCTGGATTCCCCATTACCAACATCTTGGGGATTACCATTTGATTATATGAATATTGTAGCTTCAAGAGCAAGTCAGGGGCTGGGAAATCTGCAGTGAGTAATTACTTTCCCCCTGACTCTAAAACCTGTTTACCATCTACAAGGCACATGTCAATAGTGTAATGGAATACTTTCTACTTGCCTGATTGAGTGTAGCTCGAACCGAATTCAGGAGGCTCAATACCATCGAGGACAAAACAGCCTGTTTGATTGGCATCCCATTCATCACCTTAAACATTTACTGGCTGATGGCCAACACACAGTGGCAGCAGTGTGTACCTTTAGGATACACTGCAATTACTTGCTGAGACTCCCTCAATAGCACCTTCTAAATCTCTGACCTCTGCCATTTAGAGAGGAAAAGTGCAGTAAATGCACGGAGACACCATCACCTGTAGGTTCCTCTCCAGGCCACACACATCATCCTTACTTGGAACTATACCACTGTACTGGCTGTGGTTACCATGAAGGTCCCTCATTCTCAACCTTTCTCCTCGTCTGACATGTGGTGACTCTCAGGTTAAACCACCACAGTTTCACAATCTTTTACAGTCAATCCTAACATCAACAGGGCCTGACAGCCCAGCCCTGTAGAATGGCAGCACAACAAAAGTACTGCATTCTGTGAAGTGTAATGAGATACTGTGATTTGTCAAATCTTCTCAACAGTAGATTTAAAGTGATGTGCAAAAAAAGTAAGGATGATGTAAAAAAATATTTTTTTACTCTGCGAGAAGTTAGAGTAGGGAATGCACTGCCTGGAAATGTGGTGGAGATAGGTTCAATTGAGGCATTCCAGAGGGCATTGGATGATCGTTTAGATCGGAATAGTATGAAAGAGTATGGGGAAAACTCAGGAGATTGGACTTCATAATGATTTGCATTTAATGAGCTAGCACAATGGGTTGAATGGTTTCCTTCTTCATCATAATAATTTTGTTATTCTAATTGCAAAAACTGAAATGAAATTTATAGCCTAGAGACAAAGTAATAGCATCATTTTGATAAATCATACATTTCACAACACTGACTGTCCAGAAGGGACCTTTTGTCATATCCTCAGCAGGCAACTGGTAGAACCACCAGGGAAAGGTGTCCTTGTGAAAATTTCAAGCAAATGTCTCCTTAACACGCAATAATTGTTTCAGTATCTGAGCATAAAATAATTTCTTGGTTGTTGTTCTTTTGAAATACATTATCAACAGACATCCGAGTGTAGTCTTATTGTAATAATTAAATTGATATGTTCTTTAAAAAGTCAATCATAAAATTTGTTTTTATTTATGGAATAAAGGGGTATGAGAAAAGGGTGAACAGGTTAGACTGATATTAATTGTTATTTTGAAGAGGCAATCTTATTAAAGCATAAGATTCAGAGGTGGCTTGACAGGGTAGATGCTCAGAAGATGTTTTCTCACGGGCAATCGAGAACTAAGGGAAACAGTTTTAAAACAAAGAGTATCTCATTTAGGACAGAGATGAGGAGGAATTTCTTCCTTCAGCAGATTATTTGTCTTTGGAATTCTCTTTTCCAGAGAAAAATGGAGCCTGCGTCATTGAATTTATTCAAGGCTAAATTAGTCAGATTCTTAATTTACAAAGAAGTCAAAGTTATGTGGCCAGATAGGAAAGTGGAGTTAAAGTCACAATCAGGGTCAGCCATTGTCTTAGTGAATACCAATTTTCCTACTTCTGCTCCAATTTTTGACGTTACAATGAAGCATGTGGGATATGACATTAACTATGAACCAGGCTGATTTCTCAGATGAACACAACCACCAGTAGAAATACTCAGCAATAAAATATATTGAATGGTATTATCCAGCAATCTTTATTACTTTTGTGGAAACATTACTCCGCATCTGCCTGTGCCCTATCTGGTTTGCATAACTGTAAAACTCCAAGAGTTGGAAATGTCTCTGTTTAAGAGCTTAGGAATAATGGGTGGGAAAGGGTATGCTCTGTAACATTCAAATAACTTAGCAGGTGAAAGAATCTACTATCAACATTGTGGCGAACATGAAAGTTCTAACTAACAGCATTGCAGCCTATCATAGATCGTGTGTTAGTTCATACAACAACTTTAGCAGAAGTCCACATAAAACCAATGCAATCATTGGGCTGCATTTTCCAACGTGTGGAGATGGGATTGGAAGTGGATTACACCAGATAAACAGGGATGAATAGCAGTGGGTTGATTACCAAAGCGTTCTCGCAGGGAAGGGTTGTGGCATTGAAATGGATTCACTGCCTCTCCCGTAGAGAACCAATTAAGGTGCTTAAGGCCTCCATTAGAGGTGACATTGTGTCTTCGCCCATACTTTACCACCAACAATGTGGTCCCCTGCTGCATGCAGAGTCCATCATATCAATAGAGGTATCTACAGCCTAGGTTGGTGGGGGATCTAAATTTCCAAGTCCTAAAGTCTAGTCTTGGGGCACGTAAGGCCATACACCTGGCTAAAATAATCTCTGTAGAAGAGTTTCTTTTCACTTCTGAGCTGCATAAATGCTTCAACCGTCTGAGTCTCGAACTCGTTTCCATGCTGCTGAGGCCACCTGTTGGCCACATATTGACATACCTTCATAGTCACCAGCTTCCCTGGGTAGTGTTCGATTATGCTGAGCACGTTCTGAAGCTGCTGACCCTTTGTTTGAATGTCAGCATTGCCCAGTCTCCTTAATAGAATAGGAATGTGACCTGGTAGAACCAGACCTCAGGCGAGGCTTCTTCAATTTGACACAGTTCCAGGCGAAATACCCCAAATTATGTAGCTCCTTTATCAGGCTCCATTTCTTTACTCATCAGCCTTCTCAGTTTGTCTCGGCTGGGTTAATTTACAAATATTCCCCTCCTTTGTGGACTTTTCTTCCAAACCCAAATGAATTCACGTTTTAAAAGGAATTACTTTGACAAAGCTTTCTTGAGTTAACATAAGAAGGAATTTATTAATTACTACAAGTGAGAAAAAATAATATTACTGCAAACATACAGACTGATTATAAATAGCAAGTGAGTCCAAAAAAGATAAAAAGTTTAGGGTATTAGTTCAGTCTCTGGATCATTCACACAGAGTAGACAATGGAAAATTATTAGTCAACAGCCCAATTCAGTTATAACTGATTTGTAAGTTGATTGAAATTCTTTTATCTTGTTTCATTTAGACTAGCCTGCTGGCTAGCTTGCTTCTACCACTCAGAGTAAGGAGTCCTTGACAAGCAGCATAGGAGTAACTTGTGGGTGGTTCTTCACCTGGGACTTTCACAGGATCCTAACACTCAAACCCAGTCTAGTGGATGAGTACTGTAGCTCTTCTACAAGTGCACAGAAATTAGAGTTGAACTGCCTATTAACTCCTGTTGTATACTTGAAAGGGTGTACATCAGTCTGAAGAAGCGCCATACTGGACTTGAAACGTTCGTTCTGTTTTTCTCTCCACAGATGTTGTCAGGGCTGCTGAGTTTCTCCAGCATTCTTTGCATCTGTAGATGTCACATAGATGTCTTTTCTCCCATCATCTTTACAGCCTGAGATAAATCTCAGAAGATTACAGCTGCTTGTATTGCATTTGTCCCCTTAAGTCCATCCCTTCAAAGCTTCCTTGACACCTCAGGAACCCCCATTTGGTCTTGATGTTGATATTCTGAATCTCATTGTAAAATCCAGTCCGCCTTTTCCTGCATTCTCTTCTGTATCCTGCTGCTGGGAGACCTTAAAGACTCTCCTAGTTTACACAGGCTCAGTTACAGAATTGCATTATCCGAGTATTTATTTGTTGCATATAGGTCTGTTTTCCAACCAGGAAATGGATAATACACATTTTGCTAGTAAGGATACATATCAGTTTGAAATAGAAATGAAACAGTGAGTAGTTCAAATACGTCTGCATTTTCAAACAGTCCTGAAGAAATTCTTTAATGACAGTGGAACATGTAATTATTTTACACACAGTTCACCAGAAAAAAAACATTCAAGAACATAAGTGGTCTCTCTGGCAGAAATGAAACCAAAGAAAATGGACTGACACTTCAGAGGCACATTTATCCATTAACATTGCATTTCTATTTAAGTATGGTGAAGTGAGAATGTGTGCTGAGCATAATTTACAGTGTTATTTTTTACATTAATTTCTATCTTTAACAATTGTCAATTTACATGCACTTGGCCTTTGACCATTTTTGCTTTTTATAATTTCAAAGACAAGCCATGGGATCATTTCCCACCAAAGCTACAACCAACATAGTATATGATTCAGTACTTGAAGATAATATCTATATGTATAACAGATAAAGAATGAATGAATTTAGCCTAAACCTTTTAAGTACCATATTATTATTCTGGTGTCGTCTTATTTTAATATTGCTGCAAAGAATTTACTTCATAAATGGATAATATGATGATATATTTAAGCCTAAAAATTGCTTTGATGCCTGAGGCACTGAGTAACATATAAAGAATTGATTTATATGTCCAAACAGATTCACCAGTATGTTGCCCAATATAGAGCATTTCAGCTATGAGGAGAGGCTGGATAAGCTCGGGTTGTTTTCTTTGGAAAGACAATATTGATGGAGCTGTGCAAGATTATGAAGGGCATGGATAGGGTGGTTAGCAAGCAACTGTTCCCCTTAGTCAAAGGGTCAAGAACAAGGGGACACAAAAGACAGGAGGTTCAGAAGGAATTTAAGAAATGGCTTCTACCCAGAGAGTGGTGGAGGTCTGGAATGCACACCTGGGAGGGTAGTTGAGGCAGGAAACTTCACAGCTTTTGAAAGTACTTGCATGAGCACTTGACGTGTCATAATATTCAAGGCGATTGACTTAATGTGGGGAAGTGGAACTAGTGTCGGTAGTAGTGTGCTTTTGGCAATACAGACTCAATGGACTGAAGGGCCTCTTCTGTACTGCATGATTCTACAAAATGATATCATAAAATAGCTTAATTAACTGCAAGTCTCTGTGGGCCACAACCTCTATTATTTAGTGTTGCCTGCCCTTGGGAGTCACATACAGTCTACGCAGCATAAATGAATTTTTCCTCCCTAGGAATTAAGAATGATTTCTTAGTATGGTAGAAGTGGGGAACAGGATTCTGCAGGCACATATCTTGACATTGTTTACGCTTAACGTGTTCATTAATAACTTAGACATACAGCAAGAGAATGTTATGAATATCTCCTCCACAAAACAAAGAGATTGTTTGTAACTTATGTAAATGATTTGGATGAGAATTTAGGAGGCATGGTTAGTAAGTTTGCGGATGGCCCCAAAATTGGTGATACAGTCAGCAGTGAAGAAGGTTATCTAAGATTACAAAGGGATCTTGATCAATTGGGCCAATGTGCTGACGTGTGGCAGGTGCAGTTCAGTTTTGGATAAATGCGAGGCATTGCATTTTGGTAAAATGAACAAGGACAGGACTTACACAGTTAATGGTAGGGTCCTGTCAACCACAGAGACGGAGAGATTCAGGTTCATAGTTCTTTGAAAATTGCATCACTTGGTAAACATGGTGGTTAAGAAGGCATTTAGCATGCTTGCCTTCATTGCTGAGACCACTGAGTATAAGAGTTAGGACATCATGTTTCAGTTGTATAGGATTTTGGTGAGTCCACTTTTCAAGTACTGTGTACAGTTCTGGTCACCATGCAATAGGAAGGATATTATTAAATTGGAGAGGGTTCAGAAAAGATTCACCAGGATGTTGCCAGGATAGAGGTTTAAGTTATAAGGAGAGGCTGGACAGGCTGGGACAGATTTCACTGGAGCGTACAATGTTGAGGGGTGACCTTACAGAGGTTTATAAAATCATGAGGGGCATAGATAATGTGAATAGCAAAGGTCTTTTTCCTAGGAAGTTCAAGACTAGGAGGCATATTTTTTAGGTGAAAGGAGAAAGATTTAAAAGGACCTGAGGGGCAACTTCTTCACACAGAGGGTGGTTTATATGTGGAATGGTTTATATGAGGAAGTGGTAGATACAGTTACAATATGAAAAAGACATTTGGACAAGTACATGAATAGGAAAAGTTTAAAGGGATATGGACCAAACACAGGCAAGTGGGACTAGTTTAGCTTGGGAAACTTGGTCAGCATGGACAAGTTAGACTGATGGGTCTGTTTCCATGCTGTATGACTCTATGACATCTGGAAATGAGAAATATGATCAAAAATAGTCAAGGTGAAATTTTATTAGGAAGGCAATTGGTCAAATAGGGATCTACTGCCTATTGAACATTCTTTGGCTGAAATTATCACTTACAAGTAGCAGCCATTCTTGCTGAGGATTCCAATGCGGTCTTAGTAGCTAATGACAAGGCTTGAACTTTAAAAGAAAAGTTATTGCGCTCCCAGGCAGTGCTGGTCTTCTCTTCACATGGGAGCCATAATGGATTTCTTCCAAACCACAAACCACTGCATGCAATCTCCCAAGGCTAGCCTGGCAAGGCAGGTTGACATTATTTTCTTCTCTCAGGTGAACTGTCCTTGGAAACTCAGCAGTTAGTACCCACTTGTGCCAAGCAAACTGATGAGATTCTGAGGGACAAGATCCATCAATCTTTGTGCTTCTTGGTTTAGGCAGGCATATATTATGTAGACAGGTCAAGATAAAAAGCTGAACAAGACTTTAACAGTTACCAATGGAAATTTCTTCTTTGTTATTTACAAGTTCACTTTTATTTGATTTCTGTCCAAGCAGTAAAAGCTTATGTTACCCATATTCTGTTCAATTTTCTTTTCTTTGAATTCTTTGTGTTTCTTTGAAATTTCAAGTTAATCTGTAACTGTTTGAAGTGATGTTTAAAAAGGACTTCAAAGAGCTGGCATCAATTGTAAAAGGATCAATTGTGGTGTGTTTAGATAATAAGAAATACTTGTTCAAGTAACCTGGTGATCCTTGACCTGAAAGTATTATTGCCATGAAGAAATCTAAGGTAGTGATGCTATGTGGTCAGCCATATTGCTACGTTTTGGAGACAGTGATGGTGCAGTGGTTATGTTACTGAACCAGTAATCCAAATGCCCAAAGCTAATGCTTTGGATTCAAATCACCATGGCAGCTGGTGGAGTTTAAATTAAATTAATAAATCTGGAGTATGAAACCAATCTCAGTAATATGGCCATGAAACTGACATTGATTGTTATAAAAACCTACCAAGTTCACTAATGTCCTTTAGGGAAGGGAATCTGCCCTCCTTTCCTGGTAAGTCCAGATCTACAGCAATGGTGGTTTACTCTTAAGGGCCATCTTGAAAGGCTGAATTTACCACTCAGTTCAAGGGCAATTAAGGATTGGCCATAAATGCTGGCCTTGTCAAAGATGAACATATGCCATGAAAGAACAAGAAAAGGACACAGTCCTTTGTTCATGGAGATCACATACTTTGAGGCAGGAAGGGCACTCAATTAGACAAGGTGGTGGTGTATCTAAACCCCACTGGCTTTTCACCATCAAACCTAAGTTCTGGGCAGATAGGCTGATTGTCACCCTTCTCACCTTGCCTTTAACTGGGCAGCAATGTGGCTTAGTGGTTAGCACTGCTGCCTCATAGCATCAGGGATCCAGATTCCAGCCTTGAACAACTGTCTGCGTGGAATTTGCACATTCTTCCTGTGTTTGTATGTGTTTCCTGCGAGTGCTCCAGTTTCCTTTCACAGTCCAAAGAGTTGTAGGTGGGGTAGATTGGCCATGCTGAATTGCCCTGTAGTGTCCATGGGAAATGTAGGGTGACAGGGATGGGGTAGGGGTTGGGTCTGGGTGGGATGCTCTTCAGAGGGGTGGTGTGGACTCAATGGGGTAAATGGCCTGCTTCCACACTGTAGGGATTCTATGTTTCTATGATAATTGAGCCCTTAACTAGCCAATTAATAACAACTGAAAGGCCTTTAGTGTGAGATCCTTCATATCGGAGGCCAAGTCACAGTATTTTGGAAATGCACGCAGGTCTGTGGGAAGTGACATGGACACTTACATATGAACATATAAACACACTCAGCCTCTCCAGCCTGCTCTAGATTTCAATAAGATCATTGCTGTCATTGACAACATTATAGTAGGGCACTTAGAAGAGTTTAGTAATGAGGCACAGTCAACCATGAAATGGAAAACATGTTCAATCAATTTAATGGATTTTTTTAAGTAACATGTGTTGTGGATGTACTACTTAGATCTACAGGACATACTTGATTTAGGTGTCACATTAAAGAAAATCAAATTTCATGGTGTAGGGGTTAACTTGTTGGCATGGACAGAAAAATGGCTGATGAACAGAAAACAGAATGTAGGCCTAATGTTTCTGGGCACTTTGAGTACACATCTGCAGTTTTGCGTACGATATTGTTCTCCTTATTTAAGAAAGGATGCAAATGCTTTGAAGGCAGTTCAGAGAAAGTTTACTGAATATCTGGAATAATTGGATTGCTTCATAAGGAATGGCTGGACAACTAAGCTTGTACCCACTAGAGTTTTGAAAAGTAAGAGGTAACTTGATTGAACAATATAAAGGTCCTGAGGGGCCTTGTCAAGGAGGATGTTTCCTCTTGTGGGAGAATATAGAAATAGAAGTCTTCATTTAAAATCAAGGGCTTGCATATTTAAGACAGAGAGGAAACAAAACCAGAAATTGCTGGAGAAACTCAGCAGGACTTGTATCACATGTGGAGAGAAAGCAAAGTGAAATTTTGAGTCCAGCGACCCCTCTTCAGAAGGTTCTGTAGAACACCTGCCAGACCTGCTGAGTTTCTCCAGCGATTTCCATTTTTTGTTCAGCATCCACAGCTGTTAGTTTTATTCAAGGCATTGATGAGAGTTCAAAGCTCAAAGTGTTGTGAGCCTTTGGAATTCTCTTCTTGAAAAGGCAGTGGAAGCAGAGTCTGAATATTTTCCAGGCAAAGGTGAATAGATTATTAATAAGCGCTGGGGGAGAAAGTAATTGGAAGCATGAGGAGTTGATGTTACAAGCCACTCAGTCATGGTTTTATTGAATGATGTGGGAGGCTTGAGGGCTCAAATGGCCTACTCCTGCTTTAAATTCATATATTCATACATTTAAATTCTGATTCCTTAATGACTCTAAAGACTTTTAAATTGCGTACTATTGTTTCTTTCTGTTTGCACCAGGAACGCTCACTTCTAAACTGATTATCAGTATTTGAGCGTGTAATTAATTTCATGTTTTCAGTCTTCTTCCCAAAATTAGTAGGTAATAAAATTCTTCTTCTTCAATTCAAGAAATCCTTGGTATTTGGCTCCTTCACTTCCTAGTGAATAACATTTTAGTTGAAACCTGATAGTCACATGCTAAATAAAAGGATATATAAAGTTTTGGTGTGATCGAGTGAGAGAGTGTCTAAAAGAAGGGTGTTGATTCCCAATCCCCACTTGGTTATAACAATATGTTGTCCAATTATCTGTCTTGTCACCTACACTTGCACAGTTATTGGGTTTTTCTTTAAGTTTGAGTCTATCTTTAATCTTTTGTCAACTACAGATGATGTGTACAGGCATTTCTAATTTAATTTCAAGAATGGACATTGGCAAGTTGATGAAGACACAGAGGAGGCAGCTTGTTTCTACTCTTACCAAGTACAGGACCACGTTCAGTGAAGATGATGGTGGCATTAGGTGTTTTGACCTGGTAACCCACAAGATTGTGACTGAAGATGACTTTGAGTGTAGATTCCTTTCCAATAGATCAAACCCTATCACTGGGAAGAAGTCTCGGATTACTTACAGAAGTCTTTGGAGTGAGGTCTCATCTGAAAGTCATCAAGCCCTTACACACCCCCACATCCTCCTAACGAAGATAAACATAAAACTAAGGATCCATGGCAATTACTGGGCACTCAACACAAAGACTCAGAATGATGCTTACTCTCTACACAGGATTGAGGAATCATTTAACAAGACATTGAAAAGATGGCATTGTGAACAATCAATAGGGGACTTTATGAATGCACAAAAATACCTGCCTCCTTCATTCGTGTGTTTGATACAACTTCTGAAAACCTTATTTCCAGCTTCTCCTTGAGTCTCTGAACGACGTATGCATCTATGGTTCAACATTTGAGCAGACCCTTGTCGGACTTAGCCTGCTTGTCGCAATTTAATTTAAAAGTCAAACCGGAAAAGTCACAAAAGGACAAAAGTATGATACCTTGGACATATTGTTACCAAAGAAGGCGTTACTCTTGATGATGAGACAATCTGAGCAATAGCCTTGACTTAAGACAGACAGGGAACTGTGTGGGCTCTTTAGTCTAACAGGTTACTGTAGAAGATTGTGCAAGGATATGCACATTTGGATGCCCCATTCCATAGTTGGGTGAGGAGAACAGGCAATGTTTAAGGAGTGCTTGGGAAAAGATATACAAGATAAGATACTTCACGAAGCATCACAGGGTGTTGGACCCCAGCATGTGGGGACTCATTTTGCACCCTCGAGCAGAAGCTTATCTCACCACCTGTACTTGGTTACCCAGATTTCCAATTCTCTTTCATACTAGAAACTGATGCTGGTTTCCTCGGACAGTGAGCAGTGCTGGCATAGTTTCAAGGGCAGAAGAGAGCAGTTATTGCTTAGTCCAGTTACAGTCTCAAGCTGAGTGAGAGAAATCACAGAATCATACAATCACAGAAGGGTCGCTGCATAGAAGGAGGCCATTCAGCCTATCATGTCTATACTGGCAAATGCGCATCATTACCTAGTATCAATCTCCTGCTTTTTGCCCATTTTCTTGCACAGTGTTTCTATCCAAATAGTCATCCAATGCCCTCTTGAGTGTCTCAGTTGAACCTGCTTCCACCACATTTCCAGGCAATGCATTCCATAACCTAATGACTCACAAATATGGAGAATTACGCCAGTATAAAATTTAAATTGCAAACTTTGAGGTGGGCTATTCCCAGAAGTTCGTCGACAACAACCCACTCAGCTACTTTACAAATGTCTGATAAACTGGGAACAGCAAAGACACAGTGGGCCATTGAACTTGTGAAGTTTCCAATTCCAGGTCCAACAAATGTCAGGCAAAATAATGCAAATACTGGTGCCCTTAATTGGATGACTGACTACAGACTGACTTGCTGGAGGATGCTGTGGCTGATGCTGTGTCCATGTTCCAAGTCAAAGGCTGCATTCTGATCCAAATTCCCTACAATATTTGAACTAAGATGCAACAGAGTGTCACCAGTGCTTTTCTGGTGAGATCCAAACTGGGTCCAAACGGGTAAGAGCAAGGTATGGTTTCACCTTTGCCATCTATCTTGAAAGAAAAGCTCAGACAGATTCAGCTGATAAATGTGGGTATCAATAAATTGTTGAATCACTAGAAGACACAACATCCATCAATCCAGCACCAGCAGATGAGGGCAACAATCAAGCAGTGAAACTAGCAATGTCAAGGAGAGAGAAAGGTGAAGTAACTCATCCTTTCAAATAGCACTAAGCAACAGGTGTTGGTAATAGCTGAAGTAGGACACCAAGTGACGGAAACAACAATTGTCCTGACCAGAGAGTGATACTACTCGCCTGGAGAAACTGCCGATATTAACGAACATTATTGAAATTGTGAGAAGGGTACTTTGGACAGGATAGAATCAACGGTCACTAAGACAGCCCTGGAGATCCTTGAACTAAATTTTATCGTCCTTCACCCCAGTGTAACAGGACTAAGCACATTCCTGTACTCACAAAAATCTTCACCAAGTTCGTGCAGGCTATTCCCATCTTTGACCAAGAGGCCTCAACTATGGCCAGGGTGTTAATATGTATTTGGTTTGTCTGTTATGGTGTTCTATGTCAAATTCTCTGTGACACAAGAGCTTCACAAAGTTTATGGTATTGTTCGCTATCATCTGGATGGGACTGGATATTGTGACCAATTCAACTGTAGGCTTCATGACTGATTGTGCTCTATTACGCTGCTGACTGCCTGCCTTACAGAACTCCACTTGCCACTTGCTCATGGTGTTTTTATAAGATGTATTTCTCTTGTAACAATTATTGGATACAAAATTTGCCTTTTTATTTGAAATATAATTTACCTATTAATTCATCTTTGATTTGTAAAAGTCCTGATTCATAATAAAGTTAAGGTTACAAAAAATGGAATCTTTTGGTAATTTTATCATTTGGGGGCTATGTTTTAGTGCCCTGACTTAAGAAAGGATAGAAAAGTTATCATATGAGGAAGTTGGAGCAGGTAGGGCTTCATCCATTGGAGTGTGGAAGAAAGGAGTTTATCTTATTGAAACATGTTAAATCATAAAGGAACTTGCCCGGGTGGATGTTGAAAGGATGTTTCCCTTTGAAGTAGAGACTAGAACTAGGGGACACAGTTTATAAATGAAAGGTCTCACAGTTAACACTGATGAGGAGAAGCTGTTTCTCTCAGAGTGATGAGATAGTCGGAACTGCAGATGCTGGAGAATCTGAGATAACAAGGTGTAGAGCTGGATGGACACAGTAGGCCAAGCAGCATCAGAGGAGCAGGAAAGCTGACGTTTTGGGCTTAGACCCTTCTTCAGAAATGACAAGTTAACAGACAAGTTAAACAAGAAGGGTCTAGGCCCGAAACGTCAGCTTTCCTGCTCCTCTGATGCTGCTTGGCCTGCTGTGTCCATCCAGCTCTACACCTTGTTATCTCTCAGAGTGATGTCAGTTTTGTGGATTTGCATTTCCTAGAAAGCAGTGGAGGTTGTCTTATGAACATACGAGGCAGCGGTAGGAATAAGCTATTAATTTTCTTGAGCCTCCTGCACCATTTATGAGATTATGGTTGATACAATTCTAAACTCAATTCCACATTCTTGCCCATCTCTGATAACCTTTCACCCCTTTGCCAACCAAGTATCTATCTACCTCTGCCTTAAGAATCTTCAAAAATTTTTGCTCTGGTGTCTTTTGAGGTAGAGTTACAAAGAGAGGGATTTCTAAAGTCATTGAAAAGGAATTGAAGGTCTTTAAGGCTGAGTTAAAATCTTGACTGTAAACAAAATCGATTAGTTTAATGTTTCTTAGAAAAGTGGAATTGAGGATATAGTGATTGGCTCAATGTCAGCCAGTTGGAACTTACAGAAAATGAACTTATTGACCGGGGCTGTAAACCTGGTCCAATCAGGGACTCCTGGCTGATAGATATAAACAGGAGTGTGGCACTGAGGGGCATGGAATGCTTTATTTCCCCTTCTAATTCTATTTTAATTTGATCCCTTCCCTCCCCTCCCCTTCACCTTTTAGTTCATATAGGCATTGCCACAGGGGGCTCTGCTTGCTACTGGTTTCTCTGTCACATGTGTGTTTTTCCTGGTGGTGGACTATCAATAAAGTTATTTACACATCTGGTGTTTTTACTGTGTCTCGCACCTACAAAAAGAATATAATAGGTAAACAGGAGTGTCAGGGGTTCTGCTCACTCTTGGAGCTGGCTCTGGGCTAGCTGGGTCAGTGTCTTGTACTATGCATATGTAAATAAAAGGTGACTCAGTGACAAGATACCGGCCTTCATGGGGTTATTTCAGAGGATATAATCAGATCGAATTAAATAGCAGAGCAGGCTTGAGGGCACGAATGGCCTACTCCTATTTCTTCAAGTGTGCTGATGAGGACCAATTTCCTATTATTTTCTATTTCACATTCATATTCATTTTTTCATATGTATGTTTGGTAAATTTTTTACAGCTCCCTCCACAAGGTTCAAGACAAAGTTAATTGGCAAAATAAGTGTTGCGTATTCACAACTTAGAAAACAAGACCCACTTTATTTTTGATGTGGAGGTGCCGGTGTTGGACTGGTGTGGACAAGATCAGAAGTCACATGACACCAGGTTATAGACCAACAGGTTGATGTGAAAACACAAGCTTCTGAGGTGCTGCTCCTCTGTCAGGTGAACTTGTAGGAAGTCAAACTTGAAAAGCCAAATGTTCGCTCATTCTGACTGGCATCAATAGCAAAGTGTGCAAGTACAAGCTCTGGTAAGCATGGCATTTGTCACTTGTGAAATGTACTTGTTGGCAGCAGATTGTGGAATTCTACACATCTTGTTCGCACAGCCCTATTACAAGTCAGAGGTGAAGAAATTAAATTCTGTAGTGGTTTTGGCAGCTATTGACAAAGCTTTCTGTTGATTTTGCGGATTCAGGATCCCAGGTACCTAATTCAGACAGTTGATAATATGTAGTAATTTTCTTAAAGTTTATTGAGAAGCTGTAGTTTATGTATAATATATTAATTTATGAGAAAAAGAAAATGTACAACTGTGACAGAAGAGAGCTCTTCACCAATCCCAAAGATTTCTGCAGAATGGAGGAGAACGTGGTTTTGGTGAAGTGGAGTATTTGTCCCTTGTGTTGTGTGGTCTTCAGTAGTAACAGTCTTTGTTCTTTGCTTGAGCTGATGTTGGGAGTTTCCTGGCCATCTCCTAAGAAGATTACGTCTAGTTCCCCTGGATCCCCTCTCTACTCCTCTTTGTCCACCTATCCCTGTTGTTACACATTATTTTGGACTGAACATCTCTGCTGTATGAATGACCTGTCCACATTGTCTCAGCCAGTGACCATGGACAGTTACTCATGATGCCAGGATGGCCATTGTACTCTTGCCCGACTTCATTTCAAGGCTAATATTCATCCCTTCTAAGAACATGAAAACTTGCTTTCCCAAACACTGTTCCAAGTAGGGCAGTGGGCAGACTAGATCTATGTAGATGCTAATGACCAGAAATCACTTCCAAAACAGTGAAAGCACATTTTCAAAACAAGTTCTGGTACCAAAAGCCTTCTAGCCAGGAAAGAATTGAGATATCAATATTTAATACATTTCCTACTAGTCACATGTTGCGCTTCTTCATATCCTGCTGCTCATTAACCTTGATTTCCCTAACAATTTCTACAAAACATGGGAAACTCAGTATAAGTTGACAAAGCAAGATTTAAAAAGCTGATAACTAGCATTTTGCATTTATAAATCACCAGCTCACCAGTCCAATGGGGGTTTCTGCTGAAATTGTGCTGAGGCTAAATGAAAACATAGTGGTAACTGCTAGCCGCCTTAATCACCAACAATTTCATTTCTTTAAGCTTGCTGCCTGCTCATACAGTAACTCAAATTGTCAAGTTACAACTACTTCTCGGTGTCACCTCACTACCACCACCATTAACACAATGGTGCGAAAGCCAACAACAATTCTTGTAGTTATAATTCTTACTTTACAAAGCACTGGAATACTTAAGAGTGAAATTGGCCAAGACAAGCAGAAAGAAGAAAGAATTCACAATTTATAGAGTGCTTTCATAAGCTCAGGACAACTCAAAGTTTTTTTTCCCAGTCAGATGAGTACTTTTCTACCGTGGTCCCATTGCAGTTTGGGAAATGCTGCAATCAATTCATACACTTATAAGGTCCCATGATCAGAAATGAGATATTAACCATATAATCACTGCTATTAACGTTGCTGGGTTAAGAGATAGATATTGATCAGAACACTGGAAATGGCTTCTTCCTCAAAATGGCCATAGACCTTTTCACATCCTCCTGAATTTAGTGCCTGAACTGAAAACACACAGTATGACACTGAAATGTCAGCCTTAATGATGTGCTGTTCTCTATGGAGCAAGGCATGAACCTATAATCTTCTTTATTCAGAGGTTAGAGAGCCAACACTGAGGCACAGCTTAAGGCTGAGATGTGATTTTGTACTGTGTAACAAATCCCAGTCCAGCATCTTCCTCAGACATAATGCATTTTAATGTCTAGTACTGAATAATGTTAATTTGGCTTGGATGATGTAAAGACTTTGTAGAAATATAAGATAGCAATTAAAAAAAATTGATTTCTGCTGAGAAAGGAACATGGAAATATAATTTAAAACTAGGTGCGGGGAGGCCATTGTTCTTTTTATTTCATGATTTTGAATGATAATTTTACCCATTTAATAATAATGAACTGTTTAAATATCAAAAGTCGTAGTTAACTGCTGTTCCAACAAAAGATCTAATTGTAAATAAAACTTCAAATTGAGCAACACAAGGAACGAGTGGAATATAGCCCACTGATGACTGTGACAATGTTGCTGCTTCTCAGGCACAAACACAAGAAGGAGCTTCTGGTTTAAGCCAGCTAGGCATTCAGCAAACAAAGGCCTTGAAAGTAGAAGCAGATCGTATGAGGACATCAGTATCATAACTGCTAATTCAGTCCTCAAGAACACTTCTGGTACAGTCATCAACATGAATCTTTATCTACACAGTGAGAAGTTAGCATGAAGCAAGAGTATGAAGTGAACTTCATGTTTGATGAGGTTTGGATAGAAGAAGTAGGCATTGTAATGAAAAGCCAATTAGTAAAAGGGAAAGTCTTTGGGAGGCTTATAGATTATTTTTCTGGAGTGTTTTAGTTCTCTGATACTTTCCTTAACAGTTCTTTGAAATAATAGAAAGCATATACCAATCTGTGTTTATGACAAATACAAAAATACCTCCCCAGCATTGTAACAAGGACACTGAAGATTGGGGTGGTCTATTTGAATGAAATTTCCCTGCAATATTTATGTGGCATCTTATCCTATCTTTCTGTTTGTGGATTATGATATTGAGAGTCTCAAACAGCCTCTCTTCAAGTTTAATTGTTGAATGATCCAGTCCTTTCTTAATTGCAAAATTATATAACATGAAGCACTCTACTGTACTTATTGTGACCCATGGTAGGCTGTACAACATGGTTTTCTTTGCTTTGAATAGGCATCCTGATAGTGTTTAATGATGGTGCAGGCAAATAAATAGGCTTGAATTAACTTCATTACATTTATGAGATGTATGAGATAATTATATTTTTGACTGTTACTTTAAATTTCAGTTAAATGAGGAGGAGGGTCATGTGTCCTGTTCTGCAGTCTGTCTGACAGTATTTTGACGTTTGAGATCAAAGGAAGACTTAGACTGTTGTGCAAAGAATGAACAAGATATTTATGCTGGGAGACAGTGGAAACTGTCTGAGTTTACAACTTGACAACACTGACGGCAAACTTTTAATTGTGGTGTACTGCTGTTAGAACAGGAAGTGGGCACCACTTTCTCTTGCCTTTTGCTGATTTCTAGGAGATAATAATGATACTTTAAACTGCAGGCAGCATGCCCTCGATATACATACAATCACGGTGCTGAGTAATCTTTTCAGTGGTGAAACCTGTCATTAACTGACAATGCAGCAGGCACAGGTGGGCAATGAAAGAGCACCTAAAAGGTCTCCAACTTTTCTGCCCAATTCCATTGGCATCAACATGAAACTCATTGAGAGCATAAAGGTTGCAGGGGTGTTTTTCACATTTAAATTTCATGTGTAAGTATTTCACTTTACATTGGTTTCATTTTTTCATAATATCATTATTTGTTGATTTATTTAAGTGAGAGTGCTAAATGCACTGGCATGCTCCATGTTTGCACGCATTGATAGTTACAGGGGAGTTAGGGATCTTACTTTATCACAGAGGAAATGATATTGTGTTTTTTGCCTTCACTGATTAAGGAACGTTCATATTAGTATCCAGTGTCGTACTCACCACACTGTTGTATGTAGCTGAAATTGCAGAATCAGCTAGCCTTCCCTTCCAGTACCAACACTGCTTTCAGGACTACTTTTTTCTGCTTTGACTGACGATTCCCACCATCCCCCAGCACACCCTGGATGCAAAGCCCTTCCCACCTCACTCCTCAATGCTCCTAATAGAAAATAGGAGCAGGAGTAGACCATTTAGCGCTTCAAGCCTGCTTTGCCATTCTTTATGGTTGATCACACAACTCAGTGTCTGGTTCCTATTTTTGCACCATATCCTTTTATCCCTTTAGCCCTCAGAACCTTTGCTAACTCCTTCTTGCAAACTTTCAATGTTTTGGCCTCAACCACATTCTGTGGCAGAAAATGCCACAGGTTGTCAACTCCCTGGGTGAAGAAATTTCTCATCTCATTCCTGAGTTGCCTATCCCACATACTTAGACTGTGATCCCTGGTTCTGGATTCCCATATCATTCCTGTTTTTACCCTGTCTAGTCCTCTTAGAATTTTATTGATTTCTAGGTTTCCATGAGATCCAACCCTCTGACTTCACATCTTCCACTTCTCCATGCCTACCCTTCAGCTTCCCCAAGCCTCCATGCTAGTTACCATTTCTTTTCTTCTTGATTCAGGTTTCTTGTTCAGCTAGGAATTTCTTTGAAGGATCACCGGACCCAAAATGTTAGCTCTGTTTTTTCCTTCACAGATGCTGCCAGACCTGCTGAGCTTTTCCAGCAACTTTGTTTTTGTTTCTGATTTAGAGCATCCTGCAGTTATTTCGGTTTTTATTTAGGAATTTCTTTAACCCAGACACAAATGTAAAAAACTGTCACATTATACACTGCTTTTGATAAAGTAAATGAAATAGAGAAAGTACAAAACCTGGAAGTGCATGTCTATGGGTTCCTGAAGGTGGCAAGACAAGGTGGTAAAGAAGGCATTTAAAATGTTTTCCTCCATTGGGTAATACAAGAATACAAGAGCAGGGATGTAATACTGAAAGTGTATAAGACACAAATGAGCCTACAGCTGAGGTTTTGTGGACAGTTCTGGTCACTGCACTAGGAAGGACATTATTGCTCTAGAGAGAGTACAGAGGGAATGTTGCCAGGAACAAAAACAAAGTTGCTGGAAAAGCTCAGCAGGTCTGGCAGCATCTGTGAAGAAATGTTGCCAGGTTTTGTAAATTATGGCTATGGGGAAAGATTGAAAAGTCCAGCACTAAAGTAAAACAAAGAACTGCAGATCCTGGAGATTTGAAACAAAAACTGAAATTGCTGGAGAAACTCAGCATCTTTGGGCAGAGACTAAAGTTCATGTTTTCAGCCCAGTGACTGTTCCAGCTGCTTTGGTGGGTTAAGGTTAGAGTTAGGCTTTTCTACCAATTTTGGACTTAAAAATCCTTGCAAACTGATAAATTGCATGCAACATGCAATGGATGGTAAGTGTCAAAGAGACCATTCCTCACTGCTGTCTAAATTGTGTTATCTATGCAAAAAATGTTTAGTCAATAGAAATTGCAGTCATTTTTTACAGTAAAAATTTTACCTGAAATCAAGCCATCTCAATCTTTTAGCTAGTAAGTGGAAGTTTGAATCTCTTTTTAAAAAATCACTAGTCCTATCGAGCAACCTTTCACCACTCATAATCTCTAGATAACAATCAATGTCTTCAATTTGTTGAAATGACTAACACTGGTCCCTAGCAACTAGCCTGGCACTTTTGTTTGGCTGAATGATGTAACATCTTTGACTTTTGGTGAGCTAACCAATCACGGCATCTTCCAAGGTAGAAGGCACTCTCCCACTCTGTAAAATGTGAGCAGTGTAATTCACAAGCTGAATGTTCACTGAAGTAAAACTATTTCTGTTGGTGAAATGTAAGGACTTCTTAACAAGCATTAATTCCCGTCAATTCGCGTCTCGTCAAATTAAAGATGGAGTGAAATAATATCAAGATTGAGAAGCGCTTTGCCAGCCATCTTGTCTTAATTGACCACACATCTCACCATAGCCCATGTTGCTCAGGCCCCATAGTGCGGAATCTTATAGGGGCCTGAATGACATGGGCTATAGCAAAATGCGTGGCTGGATACAATGACGGAACTGTGCTGGATGCTGGAGTGGGATCTGAGGACTGCTTGAGAAGGAAGCTCTCCTCTCACAGTGGCTATGAAGGTGACAGCTACTTTGAACCTCCATGCAACTGACTTTTTCCAGGGTGACCTGTGTGGGATCTCTCAGTCAATGCACCCAAACATCCACCAAAACAGTGATCAGTGCCATCTGTGAAAGATCAGACTGGTTCATTTTGTTTCCTGTGTTGTGTGGGGACTTGGTGAAGTGTGAAGTTTGTAGAGTTTATTGAATGGGCTACTAGATTGGGATGTGGAAATTCAGGTTGAGGCTTGAAGCTAAAGGCAGAGAAGTGCTCACTGTCATCTTCCATAGTGCTGGAGATCCAAAGGGCACACTTGGAGTGAGTGGAGTAAGTGACTGGACCCATGAGGGAAGGACTACAGCAAACATCAATCAAGGACTTTTAAAGGGAAAGAACACTGAACACAGCCCAATGCACTGTACAGGACACTAATTGGTGGGATAGCAGAACTGATGAGTGGGGAGAGGTTGGATCCATTAAGATTATATTCATTGGATTTCAGAAGAATGAGACAAGCTCACGTAGAAACCATAAAATTCTGACAGGACTAGACAGTGTAAATGCAAGAAAGATATTTCCTGATAGCATGGGAGTCCCTAACAGGTTCACAGTCTAAGAATATGGGTAAAACACTTAGGACTGAGATGATGTGGTGATACTACGGCTTTAAAAGGTGTATTTTGAGCCAGAAGTGAAAAGTTGTCTTCTCCAAGCCAATAAACAACAAGTGAGGCCTTTTCTTTTGCAAAGTTGGATCAATAGATGCAGCATGACTGGGTGGAGTCAGCTCCCACTGAACCAGCGTTTGGGTTTAGCTTTCAGTAGTTGTTGGGATTTGGAAGGTGGCTGTGGAAGCTCTCTCTCTCTTTCTGTCTACCAGAATTTTCACTCTTTTACAGAGAAAAGCTTGGGTTCTCTTTTCGCTGCCAGCATTGCATATGAGACAATCTGTTTTACTAACTTTGCCTTTGCCAAAGGCATGTTTATAAGACATTACGATTGTTAGTTGCTGTTTAGGAGTTAAATAATCTCTTATTCTGTTAAGTTTTCCAATAGGGTTAAAGTTATACCAGTTCTTCTTTCTTTTGTTTCAATTTTAACTGGGATAAGAATAAAGTGTGTTTTGCTTAACACCAATCAATATGACCAATCGAATTGCATCTGGAACAGAGCACCTTACTCTTGGCTTTAAGATAAAAGTTAGGGTCTTGGCTATCTCCTGCATATACTTGTGGGGGTTTGGGCTGGTCCATAAAAATGAGAATAAATTTCTTCATCCAGAGAGTGCTGATGCTGTGGAATTCATTATTGTAGAAATTGGAAGAGACCAAAACATTGATGCATGTAGCTCTTAGGACTAAAAGAATCAAAGGATATCAGGGAAAAATGGGAACAGACTTTGAGTCGGATATCAGCCATGATCAAAATGAATGGGGAGCACTGTCGAAGGGCTAAATAGCCTATTTTTTGTTTCTTTGTTTCTATAACATATATATTCAGGCTGCCTCCACAGGCCATTCCACAGCACTAAGCCTCTCATTATATTGCAACTCCCTAACACAGCCAATTCATTGACAGCTACACCTTTGTTCTCAGAGACAGCCAAACATGAGGGATGTTGAACAAAGAGAAACAAAGGTGGCATCATGACCCAATGCCATGAGTACATATTACTCCCTCTGCTTCCAAAGTGCAGTAGGCTCCCAGCATGGAGCCTTGTTTCTGGGCATGAGATGCTGCCAGATGCTTTGAAGATGTGTAGTGCAGCAGAGACTCACAATGACATGAAAGTTAAAATCAGGAATATTTGTGTATAAGCTGACAGTAATGTACAATCCATTTTTAACCATGCCACTAAAGAGGCCTGAGTAAGATTTCTTCTTCTTCTTCCTCCCATTACATCTTACTATGTTCCCTGGTTCAGCAGCTGGAATGGAGGGAACCTGTTAGATTCTTGAGACTGTTGGCCACTCAGGTTTGGTGGGGTGATCCTGGGGGCACTTGTGTCTAGACAGAGCAGACATGCCGAAGGTCTTCAGGCCAATGACAACGTGACCTTCCTCATCCTCGACTTCCAAGGGATGGAGGGTGAGGCAGGCAGGAAGGTGGCTGTAGAGGGTCCAGCCACCTCTGCAGTGTCTGTGTGGAAACTACTGAGGGGTCTGTATGTGGTTCCATCTCCAGCTGGCTGTCTCCTAGCATCGCCTGTCCTCTTGTGAGACCTCATTCAAGGCTGGCAGGGTCTGGTGGTATTGCCTCATCTGCCCGACTCAGGAACAGAATTGTCTCTCCTCTGCAGTAGTCCATTGACCAGGAGTACCATGTCTGTGTTGGAGAATCTCAGTGCCAATTTCCACTTCTCCACCATGTTCAGACTCCATCCTTGGCAGAGGTCTGGCAGAGCACAGATGGTGAACCCACCTTGGCACTGTTAACTCTGGGTTCATCTCATCTCAGGTCTCAACAGCCACAGAAAGTGTGTTAATGTCACCAAACAGGTTGATGGTTAATCTTTAAACCTTTCTAATACACCCATGGCAGGCACAGTGAGCAGGAATCTCTAAGTTAAAATACACCCTATGTAGGTTCTTGACTTGACCACATTTCATTTGTTCTGAGAGACCACGGGCGCATGTTGTCAGTAGAAAAGTTTCTCACAACTGTCTGTTTTGTCAGCTTCCTAAATGTATTAATTTCATCTACTCCTGGATTTCATTTGTTGATTTTTCAGCAGTTTTATTTTCTCACATAATCTTCTAATTTTTCAATTTTGGTATTTTTTTGCACTTCTGGCATCAATTCTGCACAGCATGCTGTGTCATGCAATGTTCTATTCTATAGGTGAAACAACTGGGGAGGAACTATGCTGTCTCAGATTAATATTTACAGCAGAGTGATTATTTTGGCATTAGTTATTTTGCACAGACGGAGAAACCATTGATGAGCTGAAATTTTCATTGTGGGTCAAGTGCCATAAACAGGACCTGCTCCAACATGAGGAGGATGGGAACCTGGGATGGCACGTTGCTAGTGATGGCAAATGAACAGGCCACCAGTAGTGGCCAATCAATCAAGAATGGTGGCCCATTCCTACAGCAGCCTGCCCAATCAGAGGGCCTCAGTACAGTTGCCTCAACAGCAACAAAACTACTGGTGGTAACTGGTAAGACTGCAACCCAGAATGAAGTTACTTGATGTGAAGGTGTCTTCAAAGAATGGGTAGATTCTTAGAGGGAGAATTGGGCCAGGAATACACTTCACAGTAATTGGCAATGCCATTGTTACTGGAATAGCCACTGTTGTCTAATGTCCATTATCAAGGGTCGTTCCTCCTCTGGGAACCTATTATAATGCCATCAGGGCTTACCTGGCCATATCTTCACCTGATGGCAGGATCTTCCAATGAGTATAAACTTTGGCCCTTAACCAGGGTATAAGAAGCTCATTTGGTTGCTATTGTGTGGCCAAGATACTAACATAGCTACTGCTGACAGTCTATCATGGCGAAAGGAAGATTTCAGGCTCCTCTCCTCACACCTGACCCTGCCATATTGCCTGTCCTGCTGCCTCAAGCCAATCTGATAGAATTTTACCCAATATTCCAGGTTGCTGCCATTTGATAAGTGATTAGATAAGGTTTTCAATGAGTTAAAATCTTTGTCTCTGAATTTCCCATCTTAGATACTTCCACGTCTGCAGAGTATTTCCAGCATTTTTGGTTGTATTTCAGATTTCCGACATTTTACTTTATTTGTCTTTATTATTGCCAAGTTTTGCTTTTTACTGAACAGCATAATTCAACACAAAAACAGTAACCAGTCTTTTAAATTAATAGAAATGAAATTAAACTAGAATAACAGTTGATTCTCTTTCATACTTTGATTTCTTGAACATGTAAAGTTAAAAGAATCCTTGAAGTACACTTCTGGTTTATAAAATTCTTACACATCCACCAACCAGAAAGCATTAAATTTATTGATAATGATGCAAGATTGGTTGCAGACATGTAAGTAGTGTACAATTTATGTAAGTTAACATCAGTGATTACATTATTTCATTTAAAACATAAAACATGTAACAATACTAAAGAAATTGACACAAATGTGAAGTGTACTGTTTAAAATATAAGATAAATGAAAACAAAATTCCATACAATTTGCAAGGAAACTGCACTGAAAATTAAAGAGTTTAAACAAAAATAGACCAAGAGTGTCAAAGAAATCCTTTCCCTTTATAGTATGTCCTTTTCCTATCACATAATTATTTAAAACCAGAGTGTGACTTATCATTCATACTTAATGTTTTGCGCTTAAAATGTCTAAAGTGGATTGCAATGACTGAATAGAACAACATGTTCCTTTGATTGTTCATAAAAAACAGTGTACAAATGTGAAGACTTTTTTTTATTTTTCTGTATTTTTCATTATGGGCTGAAATGGGGAAATCGTTGTAGAAGGGATTACTGCATTTTTTTTAAAAAACAGGCTCCTGACACTTACTGCAAAAACTTCAGAAAATAAAGAGAAATGTAAAGAATGGATAGCTGGGAATGCCCGAACCTTTTCCTTAGATCAGAAAAGAAAGTATAGGGGGTGGAGGTGAAAATCAGAAGCTGAGGTGTTTCCATTGTAACAAATTGGGGCACGTTCATTCAGAATGCTGGAAGTTGAGAGGCAAACGCATAGTCACATAAGATTAAGTCCAAAAAGGAAGCTCAAAAAGAAAAGGCCATGGATCAGATTGTAGCTTTAACTACAAGTAAGCAACTGGCGGTAGATGTTGTGGGTGTAGAAGAAGAACATAAGGGTAGCTAAGAGGTATGAAGTGTTTTGTCCAAAGAAAAGATAATGCCTTTTTCTTCAATGGAAGCATCTAAACCCATTACAATACTAAGGAATACAGGAGCTACTCAAACTTTCTTGCAGGAGAAGGATTTAATTTTCCCTCCAGAGAGTTTGATGAACATCAAGATGTAGGTAAATGGAATATGGAATATCTCAGTTTCATTGTATACAGTCTGATTGGAGTGTGACTTGTTATTTTGACTAGTGGTAGTCAGTGTTGTTAAGAAATTACCTATGGGTGCCTGGGGAATGAACTAGTAAGAGTGAAAGTTATAGCTTCACCTATAATCATGGCAAGTCCAGTTAAGGCTAAAGAGGTGGAACAATTGCAAGAACCGGTTCTAGATAATTTTCCATTATTTGAAATGACCAGAACAACGGCTACAAAGTATATCACCAGAGGTCACATTAGTACTGCAAGTAGATGTTAGCATAGCTGAAACTCTTCTGAAGAATGAAGATAATTCAAAAGAAATGTTTTACAAGTCTTTGTTGACTGAGGTTTAGGAACCAGATGCAGAGTTACATAAGTTTGGAGTGAAGCTGAAGCTGAAGGATTTCCAAAGTTCTGATGAGGAAGTGAAGACATCCTCATAGACCTGTGTTTGAATAATGGATATTTATCTATCAAACGGAGGTATTGCTGAGATATTGTAAGGAGATATAATAGTAACACATGGAAAGAGCATGTGAGACAAGGAGAAGACAATTGAACTATTAATGTTCATTGGCTTTGTAATAAATTTAGTCAAAGGTAAATTTGCAAAAGCAGAAGTAACATGCCTAGTACAAGTTGTAATGGCAGCAAAAGTCTAATAGAATTCCCTGTTCCTAAAACTAAATGAGAATTTTGAGATTTTTTGGAATGTATGGGTTTTACCAGAAATTTGTGCATAATTTCAGCACAATAGCACTTTTAACATATTTGTTAACGAAACAAGCAAAAGTGGTGCAGTCAAGAGAATGCCAGACAGACCTAATAAAAATGAACCAGTCTTGGGCTTTCCGATCTTTCAAAGTGGTGATTGAAATTACTAACTTGGGGTAGGTGTCGTCTTTTGCAGGATGACCATTTGAGAACGAAGAAGCCTGTGGGGAGCTTCACTGAGAAACTAAAGCAGTATTAGAAGAAGTACTCTACTGTACAAGAAGAGACTTAGGATTATTACTGGCTCTTCATCACTTTGACAATGAAACAAGGAAACAGAAATTTACACTGACCATAACCAATCATCCTTCAGCAAAATGTTTAAAACTTGAATTGTGAGTCTATTCAGTTGGAGGTTTTTGTTTCAAACATTTAATATAAAGATTATTCATATTGTTGGAGAAGATAATGCAATAGTGGATGCATTGTCTTGAGTTTAAAATGTTGAAACAAGTTAAAGGTTTAAAAATTTGTAATATTAGGTAAGGGATTAGTGGTGGGTTTGTGGGGGAGAGGGGAGGAGTGCGAGGAAAGATGAATGGATATTGTAGTGATTGTAACCAGGTGGTCACATTGAATATGAGTCCCCTTATTGGGGCTGTTAACCTGGTCCAATCAGGGAACCCTGGCTGACAGATATAAACAGGAGGGTCAGGCAGCCTGTTCACTCTGCGAGCTGGCTCTGAGGGAGCTAGATCAGTAATAAGGGGTGACTTGGAGATGGTATACTGGCCTCTGTGAAGCTATTTCAGATATATTCTTGTGTTTTGCAGTCTGTGCATTACATACTGCATGATGAAATAAATGCATTTTTGAAATTGGGTTTTATGTTATGAGTGTGGAGGACTGTAAAGACCTCATCTTTTTTATTGATTCTTTAGATTGTGGACTGACATGGGGAAAAAGGACTATTTTTAAGTGATTAACTTTTATAAAATAATTAAAAATCTTAAAATCAAAAATTGTTTTTAAGGGATTACTTTACCTTTTTAAAGCAGGTTACTAGCTCTCATTGTAAGTGCAATTGACATGCTATTTGTTTAAGCAATGGCGAGAGGTTGCTAC
The DNA here is from genome assembly GCF_021869965.1 of Rhincodon typus. Taxonomy (NCBI): domain Eukaryota; kingdom Metazoa; phylum Chordata; class Chondrichthyes; order Orectolobiformes; family Rhincodontidae; genus Rhincodon; species Rhincodon typus. The sequence goes on along the minus strand of NC_063337.1, from coordinate 25,836,913 downwards.
CAGGTGGTGCGTATGAAGAGAAAATTCAGCCAGCAACAACTAACTGATTGATCTATGGAATGGTGACCTATTGTCAATGACAAAGACCTTCATTTGGCCAATAACTATGTGATTGGCTCCCCGGTGGCTGAACATCTTATGGGTGTGATCAAGATAGCCAGAAGCATTCGCACCTCCAGAAGAGGAGGTAGTGCCCTTTTCTCTACAGTGAAAAAAAACTACAACCAGAAGAAAGATGTTTTATTTTCCCTCATTTTTTCTGAAAACTGTTGCTCTTATGCAGTAAGTCAGAGACTTTTTAAGTTCTGAGGCAGTTGCTATGTGCCTCCTGACAGCAGGTGAAAATAACTAGAGAAGAGAGTCCTGGCAAGCCAAAAGAATCATATCAGTGAAACCTGGGGACAGTTTTGAACTGTCTTCTCCATTGTGTGTGCGTATATGTGTGCATATATGTGAGCGTGTGTGTGCGTGCGCGTGTAGATTAACTAATCTTTTAGTTTGTCAAAAGTTCACAGTTGTTCATTTGTCATTAGAATCTATTTATTTGTAATAAATAGTAATTCTTGTAAAAGGACAGAAACCTGGTCCATGCTTTCTGTGACTTGGGTCTTAAAAAGTAGGAAAAATCAGGGAATTTTGCAAACTTTGATAAAATCTTTAAATTTTATGATAATCTAGCAAGAATAGGACTTGATTTCCAGCACACCACCCTAGTGAGGCAAGATCAAGATCATACTCAACCAGCATGCAATTTTAATACCCAACACAAAACTTCCACTGTGAGTCTGTGATTGGGCAATGTTTGCTAAACAATCCTTAATGCACTCGTAGCTGTGACAACGACCAACTAAGATAATTAGCCGAGCTCATTATGTGGCTCTTTTCTGCTTTTTGGAGGTTAAGTACATCTATAAGCAGGGATCGGTTCTATAGACCTATTCTTTGCAAACAAAAGATACATGTTCAAGTCTTGGATCATTTTTGAACCACTTGGGAGCTTGACCAACCTTTGGATACCCCTAGCTTTCTCCTTGGCAATACTGTGGCTAATCAGAGTTGACTTGCCGACCAATCAGCATGCTTTTTTCCCTGTTGTACAGATTGTTGTGATGTTAGATTTTTTGGTATTCTTGCATTTGAGCATTCTTTGGCATTCAGTCCTGATGAGTGCAAGATGAAAAGCTCCAACTGCATTTCTCTGTTTTCAGAAATTGAAGCAACTTTATTTACAATTTTCAAAAGGGAATTGTAATTTATTTTATTAAATCAGGAATGCAGGTTTCACGAGATAGGTAAGCAATGAATAGAATAGAATAAAAAAGAATAGAATAGAATAGAAATTTATGGTCACGTGTACTTTTACATGAAAAATAAAGTGAAAGCTTTCATAAGTCGCCCCACCATAGTGCCTACATTAATGACAGGAGTCATTTATAATAATTAAAAAAACTAAAATTAAGATAAAGTTCATCACAATTCAGTTAATGGCTCAGGGCTTGGGGAAAGTTGATTTAGGAATGATGGAAATTCCTGAAGATGCAGCCAGGATGAGACCATCATGCTAAGAGACTGCCACACTGGCAGACCACCACACAGGGAGACCACCGCATGAGGCCAACACTGCCCTCTACCTTCAGCTGCCCAGGCCTAGCTGCTGACCTGGAGACTTGGCCTAGCCTGCGTGTCTGGGCTGGGGCTTTACACTGAGACCTGTTCCTTGCTTGCTGGGAAACGCTGGGCTAGGGTGGAGCCAGGTCCGGCTCATCCTGGCATCTCTGCCTCTGCCGAGGGGAGCGGACGAGCTCCAGGGTCAGCCACCTAGTTCACCGCCATCTTGTCCATTATTGACTACCCTTGAAAATGTGGTTGTGAGTTGCCTCCTTAGATTGCCAATGGTGGATATGGAGACATTATCAGTGCCTAACGAAGAATTTGGCCCAAGGATATTGAAGGGACATCAATGTAGTTCTAACCCATGATATTTTGTGCTTGGTTGAAAAATAGAAAGCATTTTCAGGGTATTGTTAAAATGGCAGAGGCCACAGGACTAGCTGAGTCCTTCATACAAGGAACAGCTTAAACAAACCACAATGTATGGCCTTAATTTGTGCTGCAACCATTCCATGATTTTATGGAAAGCGGAGTCAGAATCCTGAGGAAAGGTTGCTGAACATTGTTCATCTCGATATTTTTGCAGCAGTACCAGTTTTGACCGAGTGTGAATGAAAGTTTACCCAATGCTCCTGTGGGTGCATATCATCAGTAGCTGTGAATCTGGGGAATCTCAGCAAAATCTACACATTTACTCTGATTTTTATCTTCATTGAAGTCAGATGGTGCATCCCATAGTGATAGCAACAGGCGAGGTCTGTCACCCATGAATTAGTTCAATCTGAGAATAGCATACACTCATTGAGGCTGAATCAGAAAAAATGTATTGCTGGCTTTCAGCAAGCTACTGACACATAAGTAACAGCTCAACATAACTTGACAACACACAAGAGGCAAAGACCACAACCTTTGTGAGAAAGAATTAAAACTCAAACTGCTGTGACCGCAAGAAGGAATACAGGGTTTTTTTTGAAAAGAGTCAGTCCCTTTGTTATCTGCAAGCACAACCATACTCCAAGACTCACTGTTATACTGCAAATGTAACAACATTGCATTTTTGTTCTACGATGCTTTGTGGCTAAAACAGAATTCTAACAAAACTGGCAGCCTTGTTGGGAAGTGAGCCACAAAATTAATTATTTAACCCTGTAGTGGATTGGATTTACATGTGGGTGATTCTGATTACAATAACTTTGTCACAGAAGGTGAATTAATCGTATTAAAGGATACATTTCAAAGCAATTTTAGAGTTTCACAGCACCACCACATCTAAAGATACAGTTATAATATTGCTTGCAAACACAGCAAACACTCGCACCAGAATGATGACATAATTCTGTGATGAGCTACCAATCAGAGGGAAGCAAAATAACCCTTGGTTGTAACCTTTTCCTGCTGCTATTTGTTCTACTTATTCTCAACAGTCACTGAGAATCTCAAGTGAAAAACATGACTGAATTTGTACACCGTTTCTAAAATTACATCACCGTTGCATGAAAAATAATCAGTTGTTTCAGTCCCCAGTCAGGTTTGAAATTTGCTTGTCATTCTACTATTTGGTAAGAACAAGAACTACAGACAGTCTAAATACAGGAGTAGACAGCGGAATGGAAGCGAAAAATGGTCATTGAAGTACCAAGAGGAAATGTCATGCAGAAGAGACAGAAAGAAATAGTCTGGAAAAGACAGATCACAAAGACACTGGGCAAGTAACTACAAGCCTGTCATCATACAATCCCTACAGCGTGGAAGCAGGCCATTCAGCCCATCAAGTCCACATCCTCCAAAGAAAACCCACCCAGATTCATCCCCGCTACCCTATCCCCTGCATTTCCCATGACTAATCCTACTAACCTATACATATCTGGACACTGTGCGCAATTTACCATGGCCAATCCACCTAACCTGCACACCTTAGGACTGTGGGAGGAAACCAGTCCACCTGGAGGAAAACCATGCACATACAGGGAGAATGTGCTAAGTCCACACAGACAGTCACTTGAGGTGGAATCAAACCCAGGTCCCTGGTGGTGTGAGGCAGCAGCGCTGACCACTAAGCCACCATATTGCATGCTACCCAATAAACCTTTACTATTTGCTTCTGTGGAGACATGCAGATAGAAAAGAAGTCAAAATGAAAAAAAATTAAAGCAGAGCACTGCTAAGTCTACAAAATGTGTATTATCTTTATAGTACATTTTACCCAGCTTGTGTTGTTGTATTTTGGTCCTATGGCCTATTTTTTTTCCTATCAGTGAACGTGACTAAATTTGGGAAGAATTTCTGACACTCAGGAGAAAAATATTTCTTGAAGCTGGAACACAGACACATGGATTACCATATACATGTATTGTTGCTTTCACTGTAGGCAATATACCAACTTTGGGCTGCTCGCTAATTCATATGATTGCTCCATGCAGACAGTACTAATTCTGCTGTGGAATGGCTACGTATCTCAGCAAGGGATCCAGGTTTGTCCAAAACAAGTCGTGATTGGAGCTATCCCATTCTACTTATAAGGCTAGCTTGCATTTCTTAAAGGGTTGTTTGAAATGTGAAAGCAAAACTGAACAGGATAAAGTACTCATTAAGGTGATTAATTTCCAATCAGTCGACTCTAGATCATCAGTAAATAGCTTCATGGTGTGTCAGTAGTGCTATCAAGCAGCTTGTACACAGAAATAACTTGCTCACTGATGTTCAGTTTGGATTCTGCCAGGGCCACAGAAACCCTAACCTCTATACAGCCTTGATTTTACACTGAACAAAAGAGTTGAATTTAAGAAATGAGGTGACAGTGATTGCTAAGACATCAAGACAGCGTTTGACTGAGGTAACAAAGGTTCTGAAGATGATTTTCTGAAGAAGGGTCCAGACCCAAAACACCAGCTTTCCTGCTCCTCTGATGCTGCTTGGCCTGCTGTGTTCATCCAGCTCTACACCTTATTATCTCAGATTGTCCAGCATCGGTAGTTCCTACTATCTCTCTCCAGCGTTTGACTGAATGTGGCATCAAAGAGATCTAGTCAATGGGAATTGGGAGAAAACTCTACACTGCTTGGAGTTTGAACTAGCATGGATGAAGTCAAGCCAGTCCCAAGACATTACTGCAGGAGTTCCTTGAGGTAGTGTATAAAGGTCAGAAGATTACTGGTGATAGAATAATGTTCAGTACTGTTCACAACTCTTCAAATACTAAAGCAGTTTGTGTCCAATTGTAGCAATACCTAGACAACATCCAGGCTGGTGCTAATAAGTAGCTAGTAATAGTCACATCACACAGGTTCCAGGACAAGACAGAATTGAGCGGGAATTTCAGCAGGTCTGGCAGCATCTGTGAAGAGAAAGCAGAGCTAATGTTTCAGGTCTAGTGACCCTTCTTCAGGACTTTAAGTTCAACATTCAAATTCCAGGCATGGACTCAACTGCAGGGCATCTAATTATCTCCGCTTGATAGTCAGCGGCACTGTGATCACTTAATTCCCCATCATCAACGTTCTGATGATTACCATTGACCAGAAATTGAACTAGCACAGCCGCATAAATATCATGGCTGCAACAGCAGCTAAGAGCCTAGGAATTCTGTGGTAAGTAACTTATCCCCTGACTCCTCGAAGCCTATTCACTGTCTACAAGGCATAAATTGGGAGCACGAAGGAATATTCTCCAGTTGCTTGGATGCATGCAGTTCTGACAAAACTCAAGAAATTCAACACCATCCAGAATAAAGGAGCTTGCTTGATTGAAACCCTTCCACCATCTTAAACATCTGCTGCATCCACCATTGCCACACATTGGCAACAGTGTGAGGCACCTACAAGATCAACTGCAGTAACTTGCCAAGCCTCTTGTAACAGCATGTACCAAACTTGTTTAAGGACAAATGCAGCAGGCACATGGGAACATCACTACTTGCAAGTTACCCTCAAGTGACACACCATCCTGACTTGAAACTATGTCACCACTCCTTCATAGCCCATGTGGCCAAAACCTAGCAGCATTCTGGATGAGATGGACTTCAGTGGTTCAAAAAGATAACTCACTATTGCCTTTTCCCCAGTAATTGAGGATAGGCAATAAATAGTGGCCTTGCCAGCCTGGAAAGCAGTTGATGATCACTTTAAGTAGCACAGGGAATGGCAGGCAGGATGTGCTTCATACTGTTGCTGAACATGTGTTTAAATGTGCCTGCCTATGGGATGGCACAACTGAAATGCTGTGCTCCAAAATGATTTTGCTGATACCAACAACCTCATCAAAATGGTGTTACACTACAATCATAATTGAAAATATGGAAGCTAACAAGCCAAAATTTGAAGCCTCTAAATTTTAACTCACCCCGCATCACATTCGGTTTTCCATAAGTATAATAAATGCTTACCAGGTTGATGCTTGTTATGTTAAAAGGAAGTCACAATGATATAACATCACTCTACTATGGAGATACGTGAATATATTTTCAACTTGTCAACCCAATGCAAACTTGTAGTGCAAGTTAGCCACTCATTACAGGAAATATCCACTTTCCACCTCCATTAATTTCAGTGATTCCGTGTATATTTTGGTACAAATTAGTGAATGAGAGATCAAGCTAAATGTTATTGTATCTTATAACTGGCAATAGTCCTCTAACTTCCCCATTTCTTCACACCCCTCTTTGATTCTCAGAAACAATTGTGAAGATTTTCTCCCATGTGGTGTTTAAGTACTTAATGTTCTTTTTGTTCCTGGTATGACCTTTTGTTATATGTTGACTTCTGGTATGGTGAGTGTGGAATAAATAAGAAGCATGTGATACAGTGATACCTAAGCACTGTGATGCAGGGTATAGTGGAATTGATCATGTACTTTGATGTTAAAATTGGACTGCTGATATACAAATTCCATCATTTGATTATAATACCTCAGATTTTTCAAGGACTAGAAATGTACTTTTTTAATAAAAAACATAAATGTTGAGTTAAAAAACTACCATGACCACTTGACTAGGTTGAGCTCATGAAGCCAGGTAATGGTCAGTCTAAGCCAAAATTAATGTAATAATAAAAGGGTGCTGAAACAGAGATCTGTATTTCCTGGATGGTTCATACCTTTCTGGAAGTTGAAATTAGATTTGTAAGCAAGACTTGAAAGATATTCTCTCGATACGTCTATCTCAAACTCAAAGTCAGTATCCAGCGAAAAAAACATTTGGAAAAACCACCATTCACCAAAACGTCAAAGTTATTGCAAATATCAGGTCAAACACCAGAAACAACAGTGAGATTAATGTCAGCGAACAAGAAAAAAGATTGGAACGGAATCCCATTGGAGAGGGGAGCAGAACTTCAAGGTGGGCATGCCTATAAAAGAAGTGGCAGTGACTAAAATACTAAATAAAACCGAAAGAACTCTGGATGCTGTAAATCAGAAACAAAAACAAAAATTGCAGGAAAAGCTCAGCAGGGGAAGGGTCACTCGACCTGAAACATTAACTCTGACTTCTGTCCGCAGATGCTGCCAGACCTGCTGAGCTTTTCCAGCAATTTCCGTTTTTGTTTCTGAATTGCAGCATCTGCAGTTCTTTCGGTTTTATCAAAGTTATTGGCATGTTTCACCACTCCTGAGGAAACAGGACAACAGTTAAATGTTAGGACTTAGGTTTCACTCTTGCCATTCAATGTATCAAAAGAAAACTTAAAAATTCAGCTATCTGTATCTTCCCGTCTACACAGGCATGACATTCCCCCAATTAGTTTTTACAGTAACATTTTTTACCTATCTTCTCTGTATGCTTTAGGTTTCATGCTTATTATTTTTTCTCTGTTCTTTTCACTCCCAAACTCAGAAAAAACTTGGCTGTCCTTCATTTGTGAATTCGTTAACCATGTTAAATTGAAGTATGATCATTAGTTGCTAAAAGAAGAAAAATATTTGTTGTGACTGACCAAGGTGGATTGAAAAATATGAAGCCAATTGCCCCTCTTCATCTGTAGGCAACAAAATTTGGAGCTGTTTTGAGATCCAGCAACCAATGACAGATTTGGAGTGGGGGAAATAAATCGTTCCTCCCAAAATCCATTCAGAGCAAGAAAATCTGAAAAGATTTTTTTGTACCTCTTAAAGACTGAAACATGCTAAGATGTCCACTTTCAATGTTGAGGCTTTCGTGCAGCAGGACAAAATGGAAACTAAGAGCTTTCTCCTTGGGAGAATTAGATGTGGTAGCTAAGCATTTGGAGGTGCAATTTTGTCTGAAACCAGTAAAACAGAAATGACGAAATGAGTGGTGAAATAGCTAGAGGTAGAAACTGAGGATAGTGAAACAGCTGGATTAAAATTGGAACCGTAAAGATTAGAATTAGAATTCCTAGATTGGAAAGAAAAGAAAGAGACAGAAATTGGGATGGAGAAAAGGGAGGGAATCAAAGGAAAGGAGGATGTTAAATAAAAGGGAATACACATTGAACCAGCTCAAATTGAGAAGGAAAACTGAAAGCAGACGGAACCAACCCTAACTCAGACTTTAGGGCTGAAGTATTCAAGTTTTACATTTCCCACTGTCTGTTGAGGAAAAGCTGATGCGTTCTTTATTTCTTTTGGAAGAGTGACGAAGCAGTTAAAGTGGTTAGTTCATTGTTGGACACTGCTGTTATACCACAGGCTGACAAGGAAACCTCATGCAGTTTCCATTCTCTTCCCTGAGGAGAGTGTCACTGACTAGGAGGCAGCAAAGGGGCTACTTTGAAACAATCCTTGTGGCCATTTCCATGAACCCCACAAGTTTTGCACTGCCTGAATCCCCTACTCAATCCATCCAGATGAGATTTCATCTGGCCATCTTTCACCCCCTTCCCCAACCACTCCCAGCCCCAACCATATCAGTTCAACATGCCGATCTAATAGTGCGCTCCTTGAAGCCAGATTGGTGCTCACTGTTGATGACCACTCCTCCAGCTGCCTCTTTTCACTCCCATGCTTTACCTCATCCACCCTTTACATATTGAGTTGCCACTCTTCAGTGTTGTCATTTTCCGGATCACAGTATTCTTACGCCAATCCCCACAGTAACATTCCCTACTCTCCCTCTCGCAGCTGTGGACACTGCTAACACATTCCTCTCTTAACTTTTATTGTACCAAGCCCCCCAACAGACCATGGCCCTGCTGAGCAACTTATCTAGATCTAAACACTGAGTAAACAGAACCCTGACTGATATCTTAGCAGCTTCCTGACTGTGATAACAAGGTGTAGAGCTGGATGAACACAGCAGGCCAAGCAGTATCAGAGGAGCAGGAAAGCTGACATTTCGGGCCTAGACCCTTCTTCAGAAATGGGGGAGGGGAAGGGGGTTCTGAAATAAATAAGGAGAGAGGGGGAGGCGGATAGAAGAGAAGATAGGTGGAGAGGAGACAGACAGGTCAAAGAGACAGGGATGGAGCCAGTAAAGGTGAGTGTAGGTGGGGAGTTAGGAAGGGGATAGGTCAGTCCAGGGAGGATGGACAGGTCAAGGGGGCGGGATGAGGTTAGTGGGTAGGAGATGGGGGTGTGGCTTGAGGTGGGAGGGGGGGATAGGTGGGAGGAAGGACAGCTTAGGGAGGTGGGGACGAGCTGGACTGGTTTTGGGATGCGGTGGGGGAGGGGAGATTTTGAAGCTTGTGAAGTTCAAATTGATACCATTGGACACCATTTATGTTGCTTGTATCGCTGTCTCTTTTTGCCTTTCGCAAGAATTTGAATAAGTATCTTTTTATTCCATCAGCTTGGTCAATGATAAATATGGTGAATAGACGACACCAACACAGAATCTTTGGAGCACTATGAGCATCATCAAGCCAGTTACAGTATCAGTCAATTATCCCTTAGCTGTCTCCTGCTACTCAGCTTGTAATCTAACCAATTAATAATTTGCCTTTGGTTCTACAAGTTCCAAGTTTAGCTAACTTAATCATTTGGGGGACTTTATCCAATGACTTCTGGAAGTCCATATATATAACATCCATAGATACTTGCTCACCCACCATTTACTCACAGCTTCAAAATTTCAACCAAATTCATTAGGCACAACCTGCTCTTTAAATAACAATTAGCTGGAGATTTTCATTGTGCTCAAACACAATTTCTTTAGTCGTCGATTCCAGCAGTTCTGGATAACAGCTGCCAAACTAAATGGTCTGAAATTCCCTGGTTTCCATCTTACACTTTCTTAAAAAAGTGACACAGAGGAATGTGGGTGCAGTCCATGTAACTTTGCCTTGTGTGTATGCTTATAATTCTAGTGAAGCTTAGCTTTCTTTCTTTCAGCTTTACTCTGCCTTTGACAGGATCTGACATTTCTCTTTATTCTTGCCTCAGTCACTTTACTTACACAATGGTACATTTCACAATTCAGAACCAATTTGTGGAATGCAACAACTAGCTAGAAACAGGTTAATTGGCAACTTAACAGGATGGACTAGCAGCATAATTGCATGGCACAGGAGAGCAGCATTTTTGATGACTGCTAAAGCCATGATTTGCTGGCTTAGTTTATCATGCTTTTTATCATGTGTTGCATCAGGACTTGGAGGCAGGCAGTTGTCACAAAAAGACACGTGTTATCAAAAGGGCATTAAAACCAGAACGACGTAAAGAATAGATTCACGAGATTGATATCACCATTGGAAAAACTACACACAATAAAATGGAGTCGAGATGATTTCCACCCGAGCAAAAAAAGGAGAGGAAAGAAATAGAGGTCTTCAAAACTGTAAAAGACTCTGATAGAATGAATAAAGAAAGATTATTTTCTTTGTTTGGGAAGTTATTGGTGACGGATTACAGTCATTCTACGAAGGAAGTAAGCTTAGGAAATATTTCTTTATGCATTAGTTGATTGGAATATTGCCACAGCGTGATATTAAGGCAGAAATCATTACATCTTTTAAAAGCAGGTCAGACAAATATTTAAAGAGGGAAAAATACAGGATATGGGCGGAGTATAACGCACTGCAGTTAATTTAGGATTGCCCAGAAAAACTACCTATTGGCTTGAAAATTCTTCTAGTTCTATGTTTCTGCCCATTTAAGAATCTGCCAAGGTACATAGTGGTTCAGAAAAATGTCATGCACTGATCTCTAAGGGGTTTTTATACTTGCTCATGGTAAAAACATAAATCTGAAAATGGCTCAGTAACAGGAAACAAAGAGGAGTGGTTAATGGGTGTTTTTCAGAATGGTGGAAGGTATGCAATTGAGTTCTCCAGTGGATGGTGTTGGGGCCATTGCTATTCCTGATATCTATGAATGGGCTAGAATTTGGTGTAAAAGTAAAATCACTATTGTGCTGCTCTCTCCTTGGAAAGAAATGACTGAAGGTGGTTTAACCTGTGGATCACTGCACCTCAAAGTGAGGGGAGAAGTTGAGGAGGAGAAGATTTCCTTCAAGAAAACCTCAGCTGGTAGTGGGAGTTGAATCTATGCTGCGGGTCTTACTCTGTGTTACAAACCAGCCATTCAGCCAACTGAGCTAACCAACTCCAGGTGCAAATGTAAACTTTTGTGGCTCATACAAAACATGAAATCATTGTGAAGAAGCATAGTGCAGAACATCAGAAAAACATAGGCAAGCGGTGGAACAGGCAGACCACTGGCATATTGAATTCAATGCAGAGAAGTGGGAATTGGTTTCATTTTGATCATAAGAACACTGAGAATCTAAAATAAAACATATAATTAAAGGATTAATGATCTAATTGTATGTGTGCACAAATCATTGAAAGAGGCAGGACAGTCTGAGAGATAGTAGGAACTGCAGATGCTGGAGAATCTGAGATAACAAGGTGTAGAGCTGGATGAACACAGCAAGCCAAGCAGCATCAGAGGAGCAGGAAAGCTGACATTTCGGGTCGAGATCCTTCTTCAGAAATGGGGAAGGGGAAGGCAATTCTGAAATAAACAAG
>NC_063337.1:25778089-25810382 GCF_021869965.1 Rhincodon typus | reverse complement strand
ATAGCTATCATTGTTATATATTTGTGTTTATAGTTACATTTACCTTTACCCCATCTTGCCGAACCCCAAGATATTTTGGAAGTTTTGCTATGTTCCATGAATGTGCTCCCTACGTTCTTGGAGATTTGTTAGTTTGTTGGATAAAAGATAGTTATCTTGGGCAACACTGCTAGAACAGATATCTTTCTGTTTGCAGTTTCTTGAATCCTTAAACTTTGCTTGTCCCTTCTAGTGATGTCTTCTATGTAGTTGTATGCAAAACATTTTCAATTGATGTTGGTGGATTTTTAAGATCTGTGTTGAAGTAGGTAGAGATATACCCAACTCATTCAGCTGCAGATGCTTCAATTGTCTTGAGTAGGATATAATGTTCAGTTGCTGGTTCAGTTTGTATTTCTTCTCTACCTGTTCTGAAGGGGGGTCACCGGACCCGAAACGTTAACTCTGTTTTCTCCCTCACAGATGCTGCCAGACCTGCTGAGCTTTTCCAGCAACTTTGTTTTTGTTCCTGATTTACAGCATTCGCAGTTCTTTTGGTTTTTATTTAGGTAGAAATATTACTTTGTCTTATTGATTACTTTGGAATTTCTTGTTCTCCATCAGCAACAGAACTATTGATGAAACTAATGTGTTCACTTCTTCAATTATATTATCTAAGGGTTTCTTCTTGATTAAATAGCAAAAACAGAAATTGATGACGAAACTCAGCAGCTCTGGCAGTATCTGTGGCAAGAAAGCAGAGTTAACATTTCGAGTCCAGTGACTCTTCATCAGAACCGGACTCGAAATGTTAACTCTGACATGTCTTCCTGCTTGATGTCATATCTATTATGGTTGTTGAGGATGCTTATGTGAAAGGCAGGGAGGTCAGTTATTCAATTGGAACTTTCTTTTTCCTCGTCATCTCAGGATCTAATGTGTGACTTGGATTTGTCATAACTATTTGTTTACTGTGCTGTGTTCCAATCTGACTCATTCAGCTGCAGATGCTTCGATTGTCTTGAGTAGGATATAATGTTCAGTTGCTGGTTCAGTTTGTATTTCTTCTTATAGTTTGTTCTGAACTCCCTTCAGTTTTGATAGCAGTTGAGAACATTTCTGCCAAACTAGAACAGGTAGATTTTTTTTCCCATCTCATAGATAGTATAAAACAAATTTCTCATTCCAGTATGCAGGGATTCTCCCTATTTTGTTTAGGTTCTGCCTTGAACTCACTGAGAACTGTCTTTTTTTCATTGGCTGTGTCTTGACTGGTTGTTCCTTGATCTTTTGTTGTTGAACCTCTTCCTGTTTTTGAATGAGATTGAGGTCAGTACACACCTTCCTTCTCAAGAGAGAGAATCTCTGGTTGTGAATTATATATTACGTTTCAAATATCTATTGTCCGCTTCTTGGAGAATTATTTGACACATGCCTTTGTAATTAAGTTTGATGCATCCAGACCATATAGTTGAACTTCTGCCGGCAGTGAACAGTGTTTTGTCAACCATTGTGATAGTCTTTCCAATGTCAAAACTTGAAATTTGTAACATGCCTATTGATATAAATGTCAGCTTGCCAAAATGATTGGGCTGATCACTGATTGCCCCTAGGAAAGTTATGCATTAATACTTATTAGAGTCTCCTCTACCTCATTTACCTCTGAGTAGGTAGTTCTTTGTTCTTTTCCTTTTGAGCGGCTGTGTCCTGCTTCAGCATATTTTCTGCAAATGACCATGCCTGTGAGATATTAAAGCATTGACAAGGACTATTGGAGTCTGATCCTATTCTACAACTGTATTGGCTTATCTGGTGCCTTTTCTGGTTTTCCACCTTAAGAACTGAATGCATTTAGACAACCTACTCGGTCAGCTTTGATTTTCTTCCACTAGGATAAATTCTGTGTTGCTTCTGAACTGCGGTTTCAAACACCATTTCAATGGTTTCTCTAGAATCAGCTCTTCTTTGGATTGCAATAAATCTGACAAGAATTCACCATTTTAATACATACATCAATTCAGTCCCCTTTGAATTCTGACTTTAAACCACCAAAGTTGCTTCTCTCCAGTCATCTGTACAGATCATTAATAACATCACCTATGGATTTGTTATATTCCTCTGTTAAAATTTGCTTTTGTGTAATAGTTCTGTGATTGAAATAATTTTCAAAGGCTTTCAATACCTCTTCAAATGTGTCTTTCACTGCCCTTAGCAACGAGCAGTGTTGGTTTTCCTTGAAGTCGTCTTGGTTACCAGTATGTCTGCCTTGTTGGGACTCGTACTGTAAACTGTGTTCTAGGTGCCTGGGTGCTTTAGGAGCTTGTGTTGGTATAACATTTTAAAAATTTAAAAGTTTTTTTTCTCACAGAAGGTCATGTTAATTTGAAACTCTCTTATTCAAAAGGTGGTAGATGCAGTGGTTGAATTTAAGGCATAGGTAGATAGATTCTTGATATGTAAGGGAGTGAAAGGATATCATGGGTAGGCAGGAACGTGCAGTAAACAGATCAGCCATGATCTTATTGAATGGTGGAAGAGGTCCCTGGAGCTGAGTGGCTCTTAAAGTGTATGTTTGTAACTTTTGGTTTCAAATCTTGTTGAGTAAACAAAATGCAATGTATTGCAACTCTGAACCTATTTACACAAACCGGCTCTACATTATTCAAGTCTGTTGGGACTTGGGAGCATTTAGCCTGCAGTCTGTCTCCAATTATATTCTACCTTGCTATCCCACAGAGTTCTCTTAACATCATCACAGAAGGTGTTTCCTAATCAGATAATAACCCTGTACCGCTTGTAAACAAAGCTTTTCACTGTATTTTGGTACATGTGACAATAAATCAATCTTCACAAGACAGTGTGGTGCATCTAAAAAGATTCTTAAATGAGGGAAATTCCAAACAGAGGATCCACCATTTGTGGTTAATGAGAGAATTTAAGGAGAGCGTCCAACTTAAGAAAATAGCATATAAATGCGCAAAATTGAGTGGCAGGTCAGATGACTGGTCAGCGTTCAAAGAATGGCAGAGAATGACTCAAAGGTCAATCAGTACAAAGAAATTAGAGGATGAGAAGAAGCTAGATAGAAATTTAAAGCAGATTGAAAGACTTTCTATAGATATCTAGAAAGGAAAAAATTAAGTAAAGTGAGTGCTTGTCTTCTGGAGGGTGAGAAATGGGAAGTTACTATAAGACAATAAATAGCAGATACAATTGATATTTTGCTTCTGTCTTCATTGTTGAGGATACAGTGAGATGTGAATCTTTGGAATTCTCTACAGTAGAGGGCTGAGGAAGTTTGGTATTTGATCATATTTAAGATGGAAATTGATAAATTCCTGATTACCAACGGTTACAGAGTTATGGGGATAGTATATGTAAAGGAATTGAAATGTTTGATCAACCATGGTGATCAAATGGCAAAGCAGGCTCAAAGGGCTCAAAAGGCTGAATGGCCTAGTCCTGTTCCAAAGCTCCCATGTTTCTAATCAGGAACAGACAGCACAGTTTTGTGGAAAGGAAATTGTAGTTAACCAATATATTGGAATACTTTGACAGAGTGACATGTACTGAGGATCAAGGTAATCTGTTATTGGACCGTAATTGGATTTCTAGAAAGCACTTGACAAGGTTCTACATAAAAGGTTATTTTGCAAAGTAGGAGCTCATGGTATTGAGTGTAACATGGTAGCATGGATAGAAGATAAAATGTCTGCTAGAAAACATTAATGGGTCGTATATGCATGAATATTTTAGACTGGCAGAATGAGAAGAGTCGAATCCTGTTGCGGTCTGTGCTTGCATCTCAACATTTTACAATTTGTAGAGAATCATAGGTTCATATATCAAAGACTTACATGAGGGGATCGAAAGCATTGCAGCTATATTTGTGAACAGCATAAAGTTTTGAAGGAAAATATGCTGTCACGTTGGTTTAACAAGGATAGAGATTGATATAAAATCTGAAAAAATGTGAAGTTGTTCACGTAGTCAGGAAGAATAAAAGAAGCAGAGGATTAGTTAAACAGTGATTGACTGCAGAGTTCTGAGGTGCAGAGGGATCTACTGTGTTCTTATATTTTTTTAAAAATTATTCATTTATAGGATGTGGGCACCACTGACTAGGCCCGCAATTATTGCCTAGAGGGTAATTAAGAGTCAACCACATTGCTGTGGGTCTGGTGTCACAAGTAGGCCAGACCAGGTAAGGATGGCACTTTCCTTTCCTAAAGGACATGAATGAACCCAATAGGTTTTTGTAACATTTAACTGTAGTTACATGATCACCATGAGATTAACCTTTTATTCCTGATTTTCACTGAATTCAAATTTCTCCACCTGCCTCAATGGGATTCAAACCTGTGACCCCAGAAGATCAGCCTGGGGTTCTGTGTCAGTAGACCACTGACATTAACACTGTGCTACCATCTCCCATGAATCATAATAAGCTGGTGCGCAGGTAAAGCAGGGGATTAAGGAAGCTAATGCAATTCTATCCTTTATTATGAGAGGAATTGAGCGTAAAAAAGCATTTTATAGGACAACGGACAAAGAACAGTACAGCACAGGAACAGGCCTTTTGGCCCTCCAAGCCTGTGCCGATACATTTTTCCCTTCCATATTTAAACAGTCTTCACTTACAAGATCTGTATGCCTCTATTCCCTTCCCATTCGTGCATTCGTCCAGCTGCTTCTTGAATGCTGCTATTGTGTTGTTTCCATCACCTCCTCTGGCAGCACACTCCAGGCATTCGTCACCCTTTGCGTGAAAAGCTTGCCTCACATCGGTTTTAAACTTGCCCCCCGAAACCTCCTGTCCTCTATTAATTGATCCCTCCACCCTGGGAAAAAGACTCATACTTTCCACTCTATCCATGTCATTCACAATCTTATAAACTTCTATAAGGTTGTCTCTCAACCTCCTGCCTTCCAATGAAAACAAACCAAGTCTATCCAACCTTTCTTCATAGCTGAATTCCCCCATACCAGGCAACATCCTGGTAAACCTTTTCTGTACCTTCTCCAAAGCATTCATATCCTTCTGGTAGTGTGATGACCAGAACTGTACCCAATATTCTATGTGTGGCCTAACTAAAGTTTTATAAAGCTGCAGCATAACTTCCCTACCCTTATATTCAATGCCCCTTCCAATGAAGGCAAGCATGCCGTAAGCTTTTAGTATCTTATCTCCCTGTGCTGCTATATGCTTCAGTTATACAGAATATTGGTGACACCAGATATTGAATGCTATGCACAGTTTTGCTCTCCTTATTTAAGGAAGGGTATAGAAGATGGTTCAGAGGAGGTTTACTTGGTTGGTAACCAGAATGAGGGGGTTGGTTAACTCAAATGGCT
Source organism: Rhincodon typus (assembly GCF_021869965.1). Lineage (NCBI taxonomy): Eukaryota > Metazoa > Chordata > Chondrichthyes > Orectolobiformes > Rhincodontidae > Rhincodon > Rhincodon typus. The sequence continues at coordinate 25,805,048 of NC_063337.1, read as the reverse complement.
GGGTGGCTGATTTTTGATGCAATAGCAGCAACAGTATGGGTTCAATTCCCACGCTGGCTAAGGTCACCATAAAAGTCCATCTTTTCCACTTCACCAGTCATCTGAGGTGTGGTGAGCCTCAGGTTAAACTCACCACTAGTGGTCTTTCTCTAATGAGAGAGCAGCCCTATGGCCCCCTGGGAACATGGTGACGATAACTTAGAATAAGTGGTTTGTGTTGTGAGGAAAGATTGGACAGACTGGATCTGTTTTCACTGGAGTTTGAAAGAGCAAAGGGTGATTTGATTGAACTTTATAAGATCCTGAATGTTCTTGACAAGTTAAACATGGAAAAAATGTTACCTCCTGCAGGTTAATCCAAAACTGGGTAATAGGGGAGTAGAGGAGGAGTAGAAGGGGAGTAGAGACAAACCAGGTAATTATAGACCAGTGAGCCTCACTTCGGTTATGGGTAAAGTGTTGGAAAGGATTATGAGAGATAGGATTTATAATCATCTAGAAAGGAATAATTTGATTAGGGATAGTCAACACGGTTTTGTGAAGAGTAGGTCGTGCCTCACAAACCTTATTGAGTTCTTTGAGAAGGTGACCAAACAGGTGGATGAGGGTAAAGCTGTTGATGTGGTGTATATGGATTTCAGTAAAGCGTTTGATAAGGTTCCCCACTGTAGGCTACTGCAGAAAATACGGAGGCATGGGATTGAGGGTGATTTAGCTGGTTGGAACAGAAATTGGCTATCTGTAAGAAGACAGAGGGTAGTGGTTGATGGGAAATGTTCATCCTGGAGTTCAGTTACTAGTGGTGTACTGCAAAGATCTGTTTTGGGGCCACTGCTGTTTGTCATTTTTATAAATGACCTGGATGAGGGCGTAGAAGGATGGGTTAGTAAATTTGCGGATGACACTAAAGTCAGTGGAGTTGTGGATAGTGCGGAAGGATGTTGCAGGTTACAGAGGGACATAGATAAGCTGCAGAGCTGGGCGGAGAGGTGGCAAATGGAGTATAATGCGGAAAAGTGTGAGGTGATTCACTTTTAAAGGACTAACAGGAATACAGAGTACTGGGCTAATGGTAAGATTCTTGGTAGTGTGGATGAGCAGAGAGATCTCGGTGTCCATGTGCATGGATCCCTGAAAGTTGCCACCCAGGTTGATAGGGTTTTTAAGAAGGCGTACGGTGTGTTAGGTTTTATTGGTAGAGGGATTGCGTTTCGGAGCCATGAGGTCATGTTGCAGTTGTACAAAACTCTGGTGCGGCCGCACTTGGAGTGTTGCGTACAGTTCTGGTCGCCGCATTATAGGAAGGATGTGGAAGCATTGGAAAGGGTGCAGAGGAGATTTACCAGGATGTTGCCTGGTATGGAGGGAAGGTCTTATGAGGAAAGGCTGAGGCACTTGAGGCTGTTTTCGTTAGAGAGAAGAAGGTTACGAGGTGACTTAATAGAGACATACGAGATGATCAGAGGATTAGATAGGGTGGACAGCGAGAGCCTTTTTCCTCGGATGATGGTGGCTAGCACGAGGGGACATAGCTTTAAATTGAGGGGTGATAGATATAGGACAGATGTCAGAGGTAGGTTCTTTACTCAGAGAGTAGTAAGGGCATGGAATGCCCTGCCTGCAACAGTAGTAGACTCGCCAACTTTAAGGGCATTTAAATGGATAAACATATGGATGACAATGGAATAGTGTAGGTTAGATGGGCTTCAGATTGGTTTCACATGTCGGCGCAACATCGAGGGCCGAAAGGCCTGTACTGCGCTGTAATGTTCTATGTTCTATTGTTTCAAGATAAAGGGTTGCCCTTTTAGGAAAGAAGTGTAGAGTCATTTTTTTTCTCTCAGAGTTCATCAGTCTTTGGAATCTCTGCCTCACATGGTGGTGGAGGTAAAGTTATTCAGTATTTTAAGGCAGAATTGGATAGATTCTAGCTAGGCAGAGGAATGAAAGGTTATTATGGGTAGATGATGAAGTGGAATTTGGAATATAAATCAACTGTAATCTAATTGATTGATGGAACAAGCCTGAAAGTTTCGATTGTGTACTTCTGCTCTTCATTCTTGTGTTTACATGTTAAATTCTGGGGTGGGGTTGGAGGGAGAGTAGAGTTGGTGGGGGTGAGGGCAGTGGATCAGTTTGCTCACCCGGTCCCAACCCCAGAAGACAAGTCTTCAGTGGGGCAGGTGGCTCAAAAAGACCAAAAACATAAGTTGCTGGAAAAGCTCAGCAGGTCAGCAGCACCTGTGAAGAGAAATCAGAGCTAACATTTCGGGTCCGGTGACCCTTCCTCAGGACTGTCCTGTAGCTTTAATGTTCTTGGCAGACTGAAGTGCTGGTGAGACAGACTTCCATTTCCCAGGCAAGTCTCAACACTGGATGAGTCAGCAGCTTCAGCAGCCTGAGCAATGCCAGAACTCAATGGCCACACAGTCAGGATTGCAGGCAGATCTACCAAGGAGGCTCAATATCTGGGGTTTCCAGGTAGGAAAGATGTGGTGGCATAGTCTTCTTGGGCAATGCCTTCAAAGGGAAAACAGCATTAATCAGGAACAGCTCTTCCATGTTTTCACCTGTTTTGCAACCTTTATTAAAAATGGGCTTTTCACTTTCCACTCACATCTTTAAATACATGAAAAGGAAGAGAGCATCCAAAAAGCGCACAGGCCCCTTCGAGAATGAGATGGGAAAATGATAATGAGAAAACCAAGAAATAGCAGAGGACTTGAAACAATATTGTATGAATGCAATAGTCTTCAAGGTAGAAGACACTAACAGTATTTGAAAAATACTAAATAATAAAGGGCAAAGGGGGGAATAGGAAATAAATATAATAATTTATCAGAGAAAAAAAGACAAAAATTTAACTTATTTTATTGTTGTCACATAAGGTAATGGGGCTAAAAGCTGACAAATACCCTGAATCTGATGTGATGCATCAGATAGGTTATTACAGGAATTAGCTATAGAGATTGTGAATGCAATGGTCTGAAGCTTCCAGGAATCCTTAGATTCTGGACAAGTGCCAGAGGATTGGAAAACTGCCAATTTATTGAAAAAGGGAAGGAGCCACCAAGAAAGATAACTATAGGTCATTTAGTTTAACATCTGCCATTTGGAAATAGTTATAGTTTATTATAAATGAGATAATAGCAAGCATTTAGCAACAAATAATAAAATTAAGCACTGTCAACTTGGCATCATGAAGGGGAAATCATTTACGCGAATTCTCTGAAGAGGTAATAACAGGATAGATAGAGGAAGCAGAGAGTGTACTGTTTTTGGATTTTCGGAAAACATTTAATATGGTAACACACTTTAGGCTTCTGAATAAGGTAGTGGGGAATAGACTATTAGTGTGAATTGAGGTCTAACTAATAGAATAGCTTCATCGGAGGCTGCACTGATGATGTTACCCAGCAGGGTAATGAAACATCTGCGGAATAACGAACCAGCTTGGTGAGCCAACCAACCACAACATCCACAACCCGAGCTACAAATCTACTCTAAAACCTTAGAGAATAGCTAATAGGGTTGGGACAAGGGGGATGTTTTTAGGGTGGCAATATGTAATGAGTAGAGTGCCACTGGAATCAGTGCGGGACGGCTATTATTTACGATATATATTAATGACCTGGAGGAGGGAAGTGAATGTACTTAGCCAAATTTGCAGATGACACAAAAATAGGTGCGAAACCAAGGGGTGAGGATAATACAAAGAGCTGGCAGAGGGATATAGACAGGGTAAGTGATTAGGCAAAATCATGGCAGATGAAATATAATGTTAGAAAATATGAGATTATGCACCTTAGCAGGAAGAATAGAGGTGATGAATATTACTTAAATGGAGAAAGCCTGCAGAATCCTAGAGAACAGAGGGATTTGGGTCTCCTCATGCATAAATCATGAAAAGTTAGCATCAAAGTTCAGGAGGTAAAAGGGAAGACAAATGAAATGTTGGTTTTCATTTCAAAGGGAATTAAGTATAAAAGTATAGAGGTTTTGCTAGAACTGTATAAGGCACTAGTCGAACCACAACTAGAATACTGTGAACAATTTTGGTCCCTTTATCTAAGATAAACTGGCATTGGAGGCAGTCCAGAGACCATTCACTGGGCTGATCTCGGGTTTGAAGGGATTGTCTCACGAGGAGAAGTTGAATAGGTTGATCCTGTACTCATTGGAGTTCAGAAGAATGTGAGACAACCTTGTTAGTACATACAGATTCTAAAGAAGCCCTGGCCCATGGTAGACGTGGAAATCTCCCTATGTGAAAGAGTTAAGAACCAGACAGCATGATCTTAGAGTTAGCACAGAAATGAGGAGGAATTTCCTTTCTCAGAGGGTAGTGAATCTATGGAATTCTACACCACAGAGGCTATCAAAGTTCAGTCTTTAAGTCTATTCAAGACTGAGATAGACATATTTTTAATCAACAAGGGAACCAAAGATTACATGAAAAGACAATAAAGTGAAGCTGAGGATTATCAGATCAGTAATGATCTAGCTGAATGGCTGAGCAGACTCAATAGGCTGAATGTCAGTTCCTACGTCTCATGATCATGTCATTCCATACCACTTGTAATATAGTGTCATCAGGATAATATTGGCAGGAATTGTGTTTTTAATAAGCTCAGTTGATCATTGAATATTTACTTAGATATGGCGGGTAGGCTGTAGATGTCAGTTCCAGACATTGCCATTGCTTCCCCACCCCAAAACAGCCCTGCCGGACATCCAAACCCAACCTCCGCATTATGGGGCTGGGCTCAGGCATAAGTGTGGAGTCACTGTCCTCATCATTTGACCCATTTTGTGCGCCTCAATACAGAAATCACCTTTTGAGGGCAGGTAATGCCTAGTTAAGCTGTTTAGCAATGGAAAGGAACACCCATGTATTACCAAAAACGCTAAAAATAGAAACAGGTTTTTATCTGATTTAAAATTATTGACCCATTCACTAAATCTGACATTGAACATTGCACTTCAGTATGATATGAATTATTTTATTCAAGAATTGTTATGTCTTTTTCTTTTGGGGTTTTTAAAATGCAGATCAACATTAAAGGACACTGTAGAGACTGATGTTGCTATGCCTTGTTGTAGGCCAGCTTCCTTGGTGGTCTAATGGTTAGAACTTGGCACTTTCACTGTTATGGCATTGGTTCAACCCCAGTCTGGAAATGAAGCTTTAATTATCTGCTGAGCAAAAGCAAATTTTCAGGGCTATGGGGAAAAAAGTGAGGGAAAAAGATTTGATGGATTGCTTTCACAGAGAGCCAACACAAACATAACAGGCCAAATGGCCTCCTTGATACGCATTTGTGTACTTGATATCAAACATATAGGCACGGGAAAAAAATAGAGGTTTAAACACCTTAGGGAAAAGACATCTGTTAACAGCTGCTTCAATAACAAATATATTTGGCAGGCAACAGTTTATGTATTTTATATATGATGAATCTTACTGCAAAACCATGGGGAATCTCAGAAAACAATCTGCCTTTCAAATATCTGTGATGTATTATGTATCAGTAAACTAGAGGCAGTGGACGTGTAAATACTCTTGATAGCAAAAGTGTTTCAACTACTTTCAATGATATTTCACTGCATTTGAATTTACAAAGTCACTTTGTAAATCTTAAATTTGCTCCCAATTTGGGAACAGAGGGTTGGAATAGCTTTGATTCTGCGGAGCTAACTTGAGAGAGAGAAAATGCATTGATGATCTAATTTTTATTCCATTGTGATGACAGGATGGGTATGTTAACAGGTTTTGGGTCTGCAGACTCTCGAAACAGTGCAGAAGCAGTGCAGGATGCACTGGGAGCACGGGCAGGTTATGTCAAAGCCAGGTCTTCGTGCTCTGGGATTTGTAATGCAGAGATTGAAACAAAAAACCTCTCTACCTATTACTCTCAACCCTATCCATACCAATCAATGCCTCTCCTCCACCCATACAATATGTCCCTCATACCCTCCTTGTCAAACTATGCTCTTACACTTCCCTCCATGTGTCTTCATAATACCCATACCAATCTATGCCCCCTGGATATCAGGGGACAAACTTTCCAATGGTTAGCGTCATACCTGATACATAGGCAGATGGTCGTGGTTGTGGGAGGTCAGACATCTCAGCTCCAGGATATCTCTGCAGGAGTTCATCTTGGTAGTGTCCTAGGCCCAACCATCTTCAGCTGCTTCATCGATGAACTTCCCTCCATCGTAAGGTCAGGAGGGGGATGTTCACCGATGATTGCACAATGTTCAGCACCATTCGTGACTTCTCAGATACTAAAGCAGTCCATGTTCACATGCAACAAGATCTGGACAATATCCAGGCTTGGGCTGACATGTGGCAAGTGACATTAGTACCACACAAATGCCCGGCTACGACCATCACCAATAAGAGGCAATCTAACCACCGTCCCTTGACATTCATTGATGTTACCATCACTGAATCCCCCACTTTCAACACCCTGGGAGTAACCATTGACCAGAAACTCAACTGGATCACCACATAAACACAGTAGCTATAAGAGCAGGTCAGAGGCTAGGAATACTGTGGTAAGTAACTCACCTCCTGACTCCTCAAAGCCTGTCCACCATCTACAAGGCACAAGTCAGGAGTGTGATGGAATACTCCCCACTTGCCTGGATGAGTGCAGCCCCAACAACACGCGAGAAACTTAACACCACCCAGGATAAATCAGCCCACTTGATTGGCACCACATCCACAAGCATCAACTCCCTCCACCACTAACGCTCAGTGGCGGCAGTGTGTACTATCTACAAGATGCACTGCAGAAATATACTAAAGATCCTCAGACAACACCTTCCAAACCCATGACCACGTCCATCTAGAAGGACAAGGGCAGACGATATCTGGAAACACAACCACCTTCAAGTTCCCCTCTAATCCTCACTTGGAAGTATATTCCCCTTCCTTCACTGTCAGTGGGTCAAAATCCCGGAATTCCCTCCCTAATGGCATTGTGGGTCAACCCATTGCAGGTGGACAGCAGGCGTTCAAGAAGGCAGCTCACCACCACATTCTCAAGAGCAACTAGGGATAGGCAACAAGTGCTGGCCATCCAGCGACACCCACATCCCACAAAATGAATAAATAAAAAAAAAATAGTTCCCACTCTAATGTCTTCTCATCGCCAATGAACTCTATGACAATTTAAACCCCGAAGCTCAACCCCATGCAAAACAATATCTCTCACTCACCCCATGCCTTCACATAATCCTTTGTCAATCTATGACACTGTATTTTTGTAGCCCTTAAACCAACATAGAGCCAACTCATGCTAGCCTGTGTCCCTATATACCACCTTTGCCCATGTAGTCTATATACTAGTTTACCCAATATCCTCCATATGCAGATCTCAGGATCCATGCTGAAATGAAATAAATTCCTAAATATCTATTGATGACTGCACTTTTTTTTTTAAATACTTACTTCTAAAAACCCATTCATTACTTTTCACCTCATTTGACTGATTCATTTCTCATAAAAACAAGCATTTATATTCATAACCCTATATTAAAGACTTCATAACTTCTTTGAGCTGTCAGTCAATCTGTAAGCTCAGAAGTCACATGACACCAGGTTATAGTCCAACAGGTTTATTTGAAATCACAAGCTTTCAGAGCACTGCTCCTTCATCTTCTGACTTCATCTGATAAAGGAGCAGCACTCAGAAAGCTTATGAGTTCAAATAATGTTGGACTATAACCTGGTGTCATGTGACTTCTGACATTGTCCACCCCAGCCCAACATCGGCACCTACCTCCACATCAATCTGTAAGCTGACAGTGATCCTACCATGATAATGATAGGTTGTGAAGTCAGCCATACATCACAAATGAATACCCTCGAGCTTATGTCAACAACGTTAAATTACAAACAGTTTTTTTAATTGCAGGTTTTTTCTTGTATTTAAAGGTCAGTCATATCTTGGATACACCACTAATGAAAAGATTTACTTGAAGGCAGCTGCCTCCATGATCTGTGGACATGTAATCTACCTTCTGATCCATTCCCCCACCATTGAATATGTTGGGTGATGGTTTCAGGAATGGGGCATCCTTAATTTGGGCTCTAGCACCATTTTAACTTAGCTGGATATATGCTATATCCCTGTGGAAATTGAGGCCTAAATGTCATATTCAAGGCTGAAGTAAATTTGCAAATAATAAGAAATGATATTAAAATGTGTTGGATTTCATAGCCATAGTTGGCCATTTGAAAGAACACACTTAATGCTTTTAATACACATGGTCGAGGATTTTATTTCAAAATAAGATCAAAATAGCAAATTAAAAGAAGCAAAGTAATGAGATGAATCTTGTGCTTTTTATGGAGAATTTCTTCATGGAGAATTCACACTTTATGTTCACAAACCCATTAACTATCTACTCCACCCTTTTGGCATCCCTCATGTCCAAGTCAAGCCACATCTTTCCAAATGCCAATCCTGGAAGAGCTCCTGCATATCTCACAGAGTGTCCTGGCTATCCTTGCACCTGTTGCCATCTTTCAAAGCCTAATGTGCATCTGGATGAGCACTGTCAGTCTAGAGTTTCCCTCCATGGTTCCTGATATTTGGCCTGGACATTGCAGACAAGAAAAGTTGATGCCTTGACTTGCAGGCAGGAACATGGAGTTTCTGTTGGATGGGGTGGTGCAAGTGTGCGACTTTATCCTTCCCCAGGATGAGTAGTGGAAACCACAATACCAGACCATGCTAGCCTGCTCTGAGGTTGCCACCCAGGTTAAAGCTGTCTCAGCCATGCCCAACACTGGAGATGAAGATCAATGGCCTTTTCCACTCTGCCAATATACATCTCAGCACCAACTCTCTCAAAGCTCTCACTCACTCTATCTCTGTTACTCTATCCACTTCCCACCAAGACTTATGCTCTACCACTCTCACTATTGCCTGCAAAATCTTCCATCATTTGCTGTCATGCCGTCCCAACCCCAAAGACCACTAACCATGTCTGCCCTCTGTCAACCCTCTGCCTACCCTCTGCACTGGCTACCCATTCGCTTGGGACAGCTCCCAACCTGCACCAGAAGTAACAGTTGTGCCACCCATTTTCTTCTCCTGTCGTATTTGCCTCTCTCTCTACTTCCAGGAGGAATACAGCTCACAATAGGAAAGGAAGAGTTATGATGGGAAGTGAACTGCACAACATTCAGCTCCTCATATTTTATGCAGAGATCCTGATTCCGATCACTTTGAGTGACTGACTGACTGTTTTCAAGCCCCTTTGCTGGTATCAGAATCTATCTTTGACTTGTCTGAACACTGAGTAAAGGCTAACTCTTTAATTTGACTGAGGATTGCTGACAATCCTGGCTTCGTGTCTGCACTAAAAGGCAAGACAGAAGTAAGAGAAGTCATCTCTGGCTGAGGGGGCAAAGCGCACAAAGGCAGGGCAAGGCAAGGCTAAGATGCTGTGGGCATCCTGGTAGGCTCAGACCAAATAAGTGCTATGACAGCAACTGAACAGCCTGGAAGTGAAGCTGGTCCAGAGCTGGGTGAATGTCCCTGAGCACAGTGTTCTTGCTGCAAAGATGCAGCGTTGAAAAGCAAAGGCATACAGTAAATGGATCAGAGAGGTTATCAGAGGCTGGGATGTTGGATTAAGATGTCAGTGGAGTTGGGGAGTTTTTGACCGGTGCCCATGAAGCATACACTTATATGATGTTGCCTGGTGTCCTACCTCAAGGTCACATGGTGCATGTAGTGGGCTGAAGTCACCAAGTAACAGCTCTGACTTCCATATCAAGTATTCTCGACATCAAGCTTGTTTGGCACATTTGGTAAGATGCGAAGCAGAATATCAATGAGGTGATTTGGGCTGTTAATAAGCCCTCCTTGGCTCGAAATCTCATGGCTGGAGGTGGATGGCTCTGCCACCTCTGGAGTCTTGTTGAGAAGTGACCTCTGAGGGACCTGTGTAATAGGCACCCATCTGCCTCTAGATGAGTACCTATTTCCACTGCCCAGTCTCCTTGTGAGGAACAGGCACTTGGTATGAGGTCAAGGTGACCTGACCCCTGAAACCTTGCCTTTGCTGCGGAAGACTGATGTCCAGCCGATACAGTGCAGGTCTGGGTGTATACCCAGCAGAACACTGAAACTGTTTGACCTGCCTCTCTTTGGCAGACACCAATGCAGCAGCCAGACAATTGCATACTCCAGGCTGCTGGCTCCCCAAAACATAGCTGCAGTCACACAGCCCCTGGGTTACGGGGGGGCCGCTGCTGGGCCCAACTCGAGTCCGTGCTGCTGGGCCCACGTGCTACGTCAATGCCATTATCATGACTGAGCTCTTCACCAAGAGGTAAGTAAATTAAAATAGACAAAAAATAGTCAAGAGAAAGGAGGCAAAAAAGAAAAGATACGAAAAGAAAAGTGGACGGAGTGGATGAGCCCCAGGCTCTGAAGATCTCCACCACCATCTCACAGGAAAGTTTCCCAGAGTTCAGGGTGGGTAAGCAGGAGGTAGCCTTGCCAATGTGAGGTTTCTGAACTCTCCTTCTCAGCCTTCCTCGTAGGCCGGCCCACTTGGACATTGAGACAGTGAACAAGCTGCATGAAACTGCAAGACACAAAAGGGAGGGGGCATCACAGCCAAGGGATGTAGCTTGTGTGCAGTGAATGATACCAGCAATGGGCTTAATGTGACAGCACTGTAATGAAGAACAGTACTTACTTAGTTGGCGAGACATGGATGTCTCAGCAATCCCTCAGGAGCGGTCCTCATCTTCTTGTGAAGACCAAAATGCTCTCCTTATGAGGGATGAGGAGTCTAATGTCAGATAGTGCAGCACCCATCTGGGTCCTTTCTGAGTTGTTGTGGTCTGTATGCTTCTGGACTCCGAATTCCTAGAGCCTGACTGGAGGAGCAATGGCATTTTAAAGATGGTGCTGGCATCAGACTTCCCATTCTGTTGAGGGATATTCAATGAGTGGTGAGACTTTTCAGCTACACCAAATGGGAGAATCGGGCTAGTGTCAGAAAAGAATGTCACCCTTGGTGTAGGGTAGGTAGTTAATGAGTAGAGTTTGGGATGACACGACAAGAAACCTCACTGGGCCTCATGGCGAGAAATCCTCCGTAAAACCTGCTGAAATTGACACAGCCAAAGTATCGTAAGATTCAACCCTATACTACAGTCTGGGAGAAAAAGTCAGGAAGGTTATTCATTGTTTCCAAACTCTCAGCAAAGACCAATCACTTAATGATTGCAAATTCCTTCATGCATCATATTTATTGAATAAGCAAAATTATGTACATGTTCTTCCCGTGAGAGTAATGTATCGCTTTGAGAAATTCCTAACCATGTGTATTTTACTAGCTGTATAATTTTATGTTTCTGAAAATATTTTATAATATTTATTTTTCTTGCGTAACAGAAAAACAATATGTTTTTAAGAGCATGTTGCTGAGGAACCATGAAAAAAATTACACTTAGGCAACTGCAAAACGGACAAAACTTTACGAGACTCATAATAATTGTGATATTTTAGGAAACTATCTCAGGAAATGATTGATTAGGCAGTTAATTTCATGATGGCAATTAATAAGAGGGTGGCTTAAAACAAGTGAAGGAATTACCCTCAATTTCTGAATAAGAGTCATACAGGACTCGAAATATTAATGCTCCACAGATACTGCCAGGCCTGTTGAGTTTCTCCAGCACTTTCTGGTTTTATTTCAGATTTCCAACATCTGCCGTATTTTACTGTTATTTGAGTGTTTAATTCATGGACACTTCTGTTCCAGGATTATCCATTTTGAAGAATTTCTGTACTTCTCTCCAACATGATTTCTGTTTTATTTCTTTCAGCTTGTTCACATTCATTGCTTTCTTTTTCCCTCATAGTATTAGATATAAAGTTTGCTAAAACTTGCTTTCACAGCCACATCTCTTTCCTCAATGCTTGTTTCCAGCTCTATGTCGGAATAAACTCTCGTCCTTCATGTTTTGAACCTAACCAGGATTGCTCCGAGATATACAGCTCTCCTCAAATAGCTGCTCCCACCACTTCCTGAGATTTACACTTAATGCCAAGCAGTGAAATATGCAAACTGTTCACCTCTCTCTCCATCAGCACCACCTCATACTATCTCAAAGCTGTCCAGGTTCCCAATCTCATTTAATTCTTTATGTCATTTGGCACTCTAACAAAAAACTTTGTCTCATCTTTTTAGGTTTTAAGAAACAATTCTGAAGGAGTCACATTGAACTGGAAATATTAACTCTGTACTCCCATCCACAGACACTGCACATTCTGTTTTTATCATAAAGGCAGCATTCAATTGGCCTTTTGTTTTCTGTACCAGCCCATGTTCATTTAATGATTAATATATATGGATCTTTTTATAACCAATTTAAGATTATCAGTCAGACTCGCAATGTGGCTCAATTTTTTTTTTATTCATTCACGGGATGATAGCGTTGCTGGCTAGGTAGTATTTATTGTCCATCCCTAATTGCCCAGAGGGCAGTTAAGAGTCAACCACATTGCTGTGGGTTTGGAGTCACATGTAGGCCAGACCAGGTAAGGATGGCAGTTTCCTACCCTGAAGGGCATTGGTGAACCAAATGGATTCTTTCCCCAACAATCGTCAATGGATTCACAGTCATCATTAGATGATTAATTTCAGGTATGTTATTGAAGTCAAATTCCACCATCTGCCACGGCAGGATTCAAACCCGGGTCCCCAGAACATTAGCTGAGTTTCTGGATTAACAGTGCGGAGATAATACCACTAGGCCATCACCTTCCTCTATTTGGTGAAGCTACATATACTCAGACACAGACCCAAGTGGTTAGAGTTTTACTGAAGTGTTAAATCCCAGACACACTGACTGCTGTAAAAGGATTCAGGGTGGTGGGGACAGTCTTCACTGTTGGATGTCAGTATTGCTGAACAGATGTGTCACAAGAGGTCCCTGCCCAGGAATCTCCAGTATAGAAACTATATAAAGTAAGCGGGTAAGTTTTGATCTGATCAGGGAGATAGCAGGGTTTCTTTCCCTGACTGGAATATCCAGTCCCATGTTTCTTTATCCAGCAATACTCAAGTTCTGAATTCCCAGTGAGCTGTTTCTGGTGAGTGCAGATTAATAATCAGACAACACAGGTACATGGGGATTGACAAAAGAACATTAAGCATAAGAAAAAAAAATGTAAGGTTACAAAGTAAGGTTTATTACAACTCTCATGCTTTGTGCAGGTTATATTGTTTGGATGATAACATGGGGAGTAGAAGACATAACTGTCTCCAACAACAGCTGCCCACATCTACCCAATGTTCCAAGCAGTGGCTGTGCTATATATCAGAGTAGGCAGAATTTGCTTCTGCTCCGATTAGCCCTTTCACATCCATTACTTTCATACAACTTTATTTATCACAAAGATGGAGACCATCCATTTTGCTGCTTCTGTTGTTTCCCATTCTTCATTCATGCAGTAAATCAAGTATCCCACAAAGATCCATTCTGCTGTAGCCCTGAACTCAAATCTTTCTCTGTAGTTTCTCTCCTGGTGCTCCTCATGACTTCTAAGTTCACCCTCCATGAGACCCGTCTCCTGGTATCTTGTTCCTATGTCTACCAAACTGCCGACTATATCTCGATGATGTCAGCTGATCTTGGTAACAGCTCTTCTTCAGATACTCTCCACCTTCCCTCAGAGCCCTTGAAACTTGGAATTTTTTTTATTGCTTCTCCTTGTTCATACTTCCAAAGATCCATCACTTCACATATCTCTGCATTTCTCATCTATATTCTGCCTTCCCTCTTCACCAGTCTGTTTATACTTTCTTGAAGTTTATGGCCTTGGGTTTTGCACCGGTGTGCTGCCTCCCCCCTCACCAACACCGTGCCCCACCCCACCCACAACCCCCCCATCCCGACCCCAGTTATGCAAGATCAGATAACTATGCAGCCTTGTTCTATAGGGAGGTGCTAATTGTCTACCACCCATTCATGACTGCAAGTGGCAGCACAGCAGAGCTTAAGTCTCTATCATTGGTTGTGGAATTGCCTAGCTCTGTTTATCGCTTGCTATTTTTATTCGTTTGGCATGCAAATGGTCCAACTTTGTAGCTTCACCAGGTTGAGATCTCATTTTTAGGTATGCCCTCCTGCACTCTCCATTGAACCATTGAAGTAATAGAGAAGAAAACTGTCAGGATTTCACAACAGTTGTTAGTGTTTAAGAAGAACAGTTCCAGGATTGCACAATTCCAGTTAGCCTTTAATAGAATAAAGCTGGCATTGCAGAGTTAAAGAGAAAAGACAGGTGCATGAAGCACTGTGTGTTCTTTTAGTCCTGTTTCAGATCAAAGTGCATGCAGGATTGAAAATGTGATAATACTAACGATTTATTTTCAGAACATAGAATGTTCAATCTAGCATGGTAAATTGAAGATAATAATTTGGAATAAAACAGGGTTTTAGATATCAATATCTAGTTAGTACAAAATCATAAGTAATTCTTTCCAGCAGCATTTTGAATACTGAGGGATAAGGACTAATTTCCTTATATCTCAGTTTGAATAAAGTAGCTGGAACTGTAGGCATATGAAGCCAGTCAAAACATAGGCCAATGGATTAAAGACAAAAAAGAAAGGTTTGCATTTACATAGCGGATTTCATGACCAAGGTTTCAAAGTACTTTCGATCTAATGAAATACTTCTAAAGTGTAGTCTTTATTGCAATGTAGTATTGCACAGTCTTCCTCATTGAATAGCGCTTTTTGCAAATTGCATTTACTTGCAGGAAAAACATTGTGAACTGAAAACAAATTAAATGTGGCCAGCTCAGGAATTTCTTGGAAGCTGCTAGCAAGCTAAGAGTTAAAGAATGCTTCACCCAAGAATACCTCAAGAATTTTACAAATCAGCAGTAGAGAAATGCTGAGATTGATAGAACAAACATGAGTCAAAGATGAATGTATAAAACAAAATTGTGACCACTGGTGTGACCCCACTCTGTCTCCCACTGCCAGCTGTCCCAGTCACAATTTCAAATACTCAGAAATACGAACATTATGTTTCATAGCTCAATGAGCACTTAATGCTGCTAGTGTTTTGGAATTCACTTTCTGAGACCCGGAGGCTGCCAGATGTCCCCGTAGCAATGCAGCAACCCTTTTGGTACAGCACCATCACAGCCAGTTAACATCGCTGTGACCATTGCTAATGGTTTTATGGATCTGTCTGTACTGTCCTACTTAGCTCTTTGGGCCTGGAGGCAGAATGATGTAAGATGTGATTAAGAAAAAGGATATATTTTATCAGAATCAGCCACTGAACCGTTTGATTTCTTGCAGAGAATGAGATCTGGAACTTAATCAGGTATATTAATCAACTTCTAGCACAATATTTATCAGTTGTGAAGTGCAGGGAATTGTGTAAATGGTCATTGATACTATTTACTCAGGGGTACTATTGGTTTCCCACTGTAATTAAGGTGGGACACTGAGAAAATTACCAGGGTAGGGATAAGGGTTTTCTTTGTGAAGGAAGATAAGAATAGTAAAAGGTTGAAATACAACCACCAACCAACCTCCAAAATATTACCTCCAGGGTTTTGTTGTACGCTGTAACCTGTTGCAGGAGGCAGACCAAGCATTTTTGTAGGTGGATCAACGAGGCATAATTGTGGTGAGCTCAACAGGAATGTGAATGTATCAGTCCATCAGGGCCCATTTCCTACGACTCAGGGAACTTGCCTGTGAAACGAAGGTGGATTTTGTGGCACTGCATGATATGACGCATAGGTTCAGGGTTTTCAGCTGTTTTCTCAACTTCCTCTGGCAAATATATTAAGAGTTCTCTTGTGATCCAAAATATGTTTCAGAATTTTGGGAACATTCCAATAAACAACTGTGGGGGATGTTTTCAATCAGATTTTGGATGAAAAAAAATCAGTCAATATCAAAGCATCAATGCCATGTGAGATGGGACTTATATATGCACGAGAGCACAATGCTGCAAAGATCTAAAAATCAGAACAGCAGACAGGAGAACTGAGGCAGTGAAGTTGCAGGATAATGTAGCCATATGAGAGAATACAGACAGCAAATCAGCTTCCTTAATCTATCTGGAAAGCAGCATTTCCACAGTCTCCAAGTGTTACCTCAGTGGGTACAGGCACTGCAGGCTCCTTCAGCAGCTGTTCCTGCTGGACCTGATGACAACACACTGGAAATTGCTTTGAAATTCACCACTGCCCTCAATTTCTTTGCCTCTTAATCTTTCCAATATGCCTATAAAGACATTTCAAGTGGTCCATTGGTGATTTAGGCACATACACACAAGGCAGATCATGGATAGATGTCAGCTTATGTCAAATTCCTCTGTGATTATGACAGCTATAATGCGCAGTTTGTTAGTTTTCTCACAGCATGCTGGTATTTCCCTGTTTGTGATAGGCCAAGAACTGCCAGATCAGCCAGAATAGGTCTCTAGCAACTTCAAGGAATTTGATGCAGATTAGCTGATGAAGATAAACAAATGCGACAAACACAACAAGCTCAGAAAGAGACAGGATTTCTTCACCTCAAGGAGACGAGGTTGGGTCTGGATCACTTTGAACCTCTAAATGTCATAGGAAGAGATGCATTTGGGGATGTAAGTCCAGTTTTAGTGTTTGGTTTATAAGCTTCTTGGAACATGATTTTGCAAAACAAGTCACTGGAAACAGTAGGTCAGTAGTTTTAAGTGTAAACAAATTACCTGTTTTTATTATAAATCTCCCCTGGGGTGCAATACTGCGTAGCTCAAGGTTTCTGTTTCTGGAAATGGTTTAATTATTTTTTGGGTGAATTCTTCTGTGTCAGATTAACAAGGCCATGCTTATCTTAATGTTGGGCTGCACCTTGCAAACCAGCAGCTTCCACATTCTATAAAGTCAGGGGGCAAAGGGTGCATAAGAACCCGACCAGCCACACTTTCCCATCCAGGTCACTCAGCAGTTCTGTCTGGGGATATATCGCCGTTCCTTCACTACTACAGAAGCAAAATCCTACAACTCTTTCCCGAACTCTTTCATGAGTGCAGGAGCAGGGATGTCTTGCTGCTGTTTGTTACAAAGTGGAGGGTGACCCCCACCTCCACCCCCCTCACCCATAACTAAAACTAAAACATCCAGAGAAGCTCACCTTGCTTCATAAATTTATTAAAGGAAGTGTGAAAACTGGTATAATCGGCCTCTCATCCCCCAATCTGTTATAAAGCAGAGGTTAAATGAAATGAACACCTGACAGTCACTCTATAATCAACAAGTAACTATTTATTTATCTAACTCTAACAGTGAACAAATTAACAGAACTACTAACAAACCAAACAATTCTCCCTTAAGTACTAACTATTCCCAAATAAAACAAAATCCTAACGGTATGCTGTTCCAATAGACAGAAGTCCCAATTTTCTAACCCAAATTAATAAAAAAAAAGTAAAGCTTAATCTCTTGCAATTACGGCCAGTTAAGTCTTCTGGAATGTTCTTTGCCTTCTTCCCTGGCCTCCAGCCAGGAACGCCCTCCTCTGTCAAATTCTTGTCTCAGGAATATTAGCTGAGAGTGCTGTAGTATCTTTATTTAGATGTTGTTTACTCTGTTGTTGTTTCTGTGAGAGCCAGTGATTTTCACTTTCGTTAGAGTTGACAGCTGTTGAGAGCTGTTTGCTTAACAAATGGCAGTTTGCTCTCACCTGATTTTCAAATGCCGTCTTCTTTTATACCCTTGATGACCTATTAATTTTTTCCAATACGATTGGTCCGAGGTTGTCAAAACCATGAAATTTAAATTCAGTTGGGCTTTGGTATTTAGGGCCTGGTTTAAATTAATTGGCTAAATTTTAAAAACCTGTTGTCTTGGTAAAAATGCTGCTTTGCGTGCTAATAGTAAAGCCTTTTGATACAATGTTTCAGTTTCAAGAACTCTCTGCACGTCTGCTGCTGCCTGCAGACATTATTTTTAATCTCCAAGCCTAAAAAAAATCTCTTTAAGGGACCACGCACTCTTCCCCCCCTATCATTTTACAAACAAATTCTAACATTTTACCTTCCAATCCACAAGAACTACACCAACTTTGCAACATAGTGGAGCATAGGAGGTTGAGGGGTGACCTTTTGGAGATTTATAAAATCATGAGGGGCGTCGATAAGGTGAATAGCAAAGATCTTTTCCCAAGGGTGAGGGAGTTCAAAACTAGGGGGCATATTTTTAACGTGAGAGGAGAATGTTTTAAAATGGATGGGGGCAATTATTTTACACTGAGTGGTCTGTTTGTGAAATGAACTGTCAGAGGAAGTGGTGGATGCAGGTACAGTTACATCATTTATAAGACACTTGCATAAGGACATGATTCGGAAAGGTTTCATGGGGTATGTAAGGTGGGCCAAAAATCCCCATCAGTTGTTGGACATACCCTGGACTTAAAAACCCTCTCAATGGAGAAGTTATGGGAATTATAGGATATTGCATTAAAGTCACTGGGACTCCAGGAACAAGGGGCTGCAACTGAGCCAGGAAAAGGCTGGTTGGAACAGACTGGGAAATATACAAGCCCAGGGGCAGATGTCTGGGACAGGGGCTAGCTGAGCGAAACCAAAAGGAAAACCTCCCATTCATGCCTCAGCTAAAACAATTCAAGTTAATCTACAGGAAATAACAACCTCAACAATTCCAGACCCTCAGGAGCCTACACAGATATCAACCCATTCACTTCCAAATCAGTGTTCAGGCACAAAGTTACTGAACATACCACACCATTGTGTTACATGCAAACCTGTTTCACCTTGGAACCTTCACACCACTATGCAAACTGAACAGATACCCATCCAAAGGAAATGCCGGATATTCCAAACCCCTAAAAACCATTCTTTCCAATCAAAAAACGATTATCACTCACTCCAGTGCTCAGGAAACCTTTTCATCCCTGAAAAGAGGAACAATAGCTCACAGATTTGGTGGGAGATAAGAGGGTGCGGGGGTGTGGGCCTGCAGTGGGTATAACTGGAGACCCCGAGACCAGCACAAAAGGAGAGAGTGGAGTGGAAGGTGCAGCAAAAAGCAAAGGAAAAAGGAGAGAGAAGTGGGACACTGCGAAGCCAGTACAGCGAGACCAACTACAAACCTCCACTCGACGTCCAGAGGCGACTGGAGGCATCCCGAGACAAGAAACACGAACCAGGACAACACCAGCAACATTCTCCACCAGCTACAACAACAACCCTCTTGCAAAACCACTAGGAGGAGGAGAAAAACCAGGGTACTCACCAGGCCGGTCCCACGCAACAACCGCATTGACAAACACTGCCAGACTGACCATTATCGGTACCTGCGGCCCTTCGCGGAGTCCCAGGTACGCCAAGCGACTATGGACAGAGCCAGTCAAAATCACGATTTTCACACCAGGGCTGAACCTAGGGTCATTGAGACCTCTAACCCAGCTGGGCTAGTCATAGACAGGGAAGGGGGAGTTTGGGGGCAACAGTATATTTTATCCACAGTTTCAGTCAGAGACAGAGAGGTTTCAATTTGATATCCACTTTCTTGATTTGTGAATATATTAATTTTTGCTTGTTTGTTTAATAAAATCACAGTTTTCTTGGCCTCTGAAACATCTGCCTCCAGTATTTTTCCACCACACCACATCACACCCATAAGCCCAGGGTCGGAACCAGGGAGCTGGTAAACAGTGAACCAGGCAGCATTCCCTACAGATATGGGCCAAATGCGGGCAAGTTTGGTTTGGGAACATTGTCGGCATTGACTAGTTGGACCAAAGGATGTGTTTCCATATTGAATGACTCTATGACTCTGTAGTCTGCATCCATAAAAAGAAGTTCAAGCAGGTGCCTGGCAGATTCCCTAGTAGCTGTCTTAATCTTCCTATACTGCAGCGGACCAACATGTCTGGAAGCAAAATAAAAGGCTGGCTTATAATAGCCTTTCAAACATGGCTCATGATTCTTCTGAGAAACACTCTCAGTGTAACAGAAGATTGCTAGAATGAGAGTTGCAGGACCATCAAAAGGTGTCATCAAGTAAGCAATCAGTACATCAAAGATGTACTTCAGCTGGCAAGATGGCTTGTTTGTGTCCTGCTGTATGATTCAAGATGGATGTCTACAATGCAGAATAATTCCAAAGAAGAGCCATTGAACTCAAAATATAAACTCTGTTTCTCTTCCACAGGTGCTGCCAGACTTGCTGAGTTTCTGCAGCATTTTCTCTTTTGATTTTAGATCTCCAGCAACTGCAGTATTTTGCAGAATGGACACAGACTGAGATGGAGCGGAATGTGGGAGACAGCTAAATAAAGTTGGAGAACTTTGAGTAGTGTGTCCATTTCCAAGTCTGCCTTCACCAATGTTCTTCTCCTCGGTCAGCTTCACATCACTCAAATCACTCTGATATACTGCAGCTAGGTATAGATCATCAAAGCATCATAAAGCCTCTGAAATCCTATTTTAAGCAGCAGATATCAACTGCATGACTGGGGTCATGGTTTGCATTGACTGTTTCGAGAACTTTGAAGATTCATGGAAGTAGTTACTCTGTCCTTGACAATTACAGTTACCTGTGACACCAATCCACCACTATTGGAGTTGCATTTCTTCATCACCTCTGCTTTTGTGGAGCCTCTGTCAGTGCACTTCAAACATTATCCTTCTCAATGTTGAGGTACCAGACTTCAGCATTTGTGTTCAGCTGAGCAGAGCTTGGAGCGGATTATGAATAGTGATGAGATCTCTTTTGTTCACTTATGAATTGTGAATTCAGAGGTAGAAGTACCAATAATTGCTTAATGGTATTTAATGATGTGTGAGAATTTGAAATACTCACACTACAGTGAGTCCAGTTAAACAGTTAGTAGATTTTTTGACCATTACTGTACATCCTGTAACGGGTCTTGGCAGAATTTGTTGTCATCCATATCCACAAACTGTTACTCAAAGTGTTACTGAAAGCCTGAAAGAAAAGAAAGAAATGGGTATTAACCAGTCCCAACAAAAAAAAGTTTTTGCAAAGATTTGTGGCTCAGGGTGTGGATGAGGTTTTAAACTTGCTCGCTGAGCTGGTGTGTTTGGTTGCGAATGTTTCATCACCCTGCTAGGTAACATTGTCAATGCGCCTCCGGTGAAGTGTTAGTGTTCTGTCCCGTTTGTTATTTATATGCCTCGGTTTGCTGGGGTGGATGGCATTACTTCCGGTTCTGTTTTTCAGTGGTTTGTACACAGGGTCTAATTCAATGTGTTTGTTGACGGAGTTCCGGTTGCAATGCCAGATCTCCATGAATTCCCTGGCATGTCTCTTTTTGGCTTGTGCTATTACGAATGTGTTGTCCCAGTCGAATTTGTGTCCTTCTTTGCCCATGTGTATTGAGACCAATGAGAATTGGTCATGTCTCTTGGTGGGTAGTTGGCGTGCATATATCCTTATTGTCAGTTTTCTTCCAGTTTGGTCTTTGTAATGTTCCTCACAGTCCTTGCATGGTATTTTGTATGTTACGTTAGTTTTATAGGCTGTGGGTATGGGGTCCTTTACATTCATCAGTAGCTGTCGCAGGGTGGTTGTTAGTTTGTGGGCTACCCTGATACCTAGGGGTCTGAGAAGTCTTGTGGTCATCTCTGATATGTCCCTGATTTACGGTAGTGCGTCTGGCCATGTTGTGTCTTCTTGCTGTGGTCTGTCACGGAGGTAATGGCAGATTGTGCCTTTTGGATATCCATTCCTTTTAAAATCTGCATATAAGTGCTCCTGTTCTGCTTTGCATAATTCTGGATTGTTAGCACATGCAAAACAGAGACATGCCAGGGAATTCCTGGAGGCCTGGCATTCCAACCAGAACTCCATCAACAAACACACTGAACTGGACCCGATATACAAATCACTGAAAAACAGAACCGGAAGTGATGCCAACCACCCCAGCAAACCGAGGCATATAAATAACAAGCAGGACAGAACACCGTTTCACCAGAGGTGCACTGATGATGTTACCTAGCAGGGTGATGAAACGTTTGCAAGCAAACACACCGACTCAGTGAGCAAGTCTACAACCTCAGCCCCAACACATTAACAATCCTAACAATCACTGCACTCTGTATTCATCAAAGACTGTGCTATGAGAATACTACCATTTGACACCAGGGAAATGCAAGATCCCAGTGTCTCCACCTCTGAGTTGCAGGGACAAAGATCTAAAGGCATTCTCTCTGTATCTGTGAGCCACATTATTTGTGCAGATCACCTCTAGTCCTTCCCATTCTATTGCTTTTTGCCCTTTTCTTTTACAAGATACAAAAGAACTGAGGAGTGAGTAACTGAATATCATTTAAATTATGAAAACATTTTCACCTAGAGAGTGGTGGGAATCTAAAGTGCACGGCTTAGGAGGCAGAAAACCTCACAACCTATGAGTATTTGTGATGTTTTATCATTCAAGGCTATGCGCCAAGTGTTGGAAAATGCGATTAGTGTAGAATTAGAATAGCGTTTTGTCAGAGTAGACTCAATGGACTGAAGACCCTCTTCTGTACTATATGATTCTATGATTCCATGATTTCATGACGACTAGACAGAAAAATGTGAAGTCATTCGTTTTGGTAAGAAGAGTGAAAAAAAGCTACATAACATAAAAGGTAGAATTCTAAAGGGGTGCAGGAGCAGAAGGACTTTGGTGTACGTATACCAATCCTTGAAGATTCCAATAGATTGGGCCTGTGATCAAAAAACCCATGGTATTTGGATTCTTTTCTCAATAGAGGCATGGATTCCAAGGAAGTTATGATGAACCTGGATAAAACTCTGCTAAATTGTATCTAGTTCTGTGCCAGGACTTTTAGGATGGTGCAGTCTCCCTTTCCACCACACAATGAGTCAGTTGTGTTATGATCCCAGGCCAGACTGCAATTATTCAGAACAGATCAAGTGTGGGATCCCAGGTAGGGTAGAAGGTAAA
Organism: Rhincodon typus; assembly: GCF_021869965.1. Taxonomy (NCBI): domain Eukaryota; kingdom Metazoa; phylum Chordata; class Chondrichthyes; order Orectolobiformes; family Rhincodontidae; genus Rhincodon; species Rhincodon typus. The sequence goes on along the minus strand of NC_063337.1, from coordinate 25,782,041 downwards.
GACAAAGGTAATGGCAAGGGTAGGCGATGGCCTAGTGGTATTATTACTAGATTATTAATCCAGACGCTTGGGTAACGTTCTGGGGACCTGGGTTCGAATCTGGCCATGGCAGATGTTAGAATTTGAATTCAATAATAATCTGGAATTAAGAGTCCAATAATGAAAATGAAACCATTGCCGATTGTCAGGAAAAAAAAAATCTGGCTCACTTATGTCCTTTAGGGAAGGAAGCTGCCATCCTTACCTGGTCTGGCCTACATGTTATCCAGACCCAAAGCAATGTGGTTGACTCTTAACTGCCCCCTCTGGGCAATTAGGGATGGACAATAAATGCTGGTGTAGCCAGTGATGTCCACATACCACAAATTAATTAAAAAAATTGTCTTACTAGGTCATAGGGCTGCACTTTCATTACAGAGAGACAACTAGCAGTGGTTTAACCCAAGTGTCACCATACCTCAGGTGAGGGGAGAGGTTGAGAAGGAGAATCCTTCATGGTAACCTCAGCCAGTGTAGGAATTGAACCCACACCATTAGCAACACTCTGTGTCACAAACCAGCCAACTGAGCTAACCAATTCCATCAGCCCAGGGACTTACCAAGAAAACAAGTCCAGAAGTTTCATACAGTTTTGGACAGACAAATATAAATTTCACTGTACAAAGTTAGAACAATAACACAATTTATTCTGCATGCAACATATATTGTAACGTCTGGAATTAACCTTAGGTAAATATAGGTAACAGGCAACTTGTGTTTGAGCACACAAACAGCATATCAATTAGTAGAATTTTCAGTAACTCCTCCACTGCTCCTTTCCCCCCACCACCCAAACTTTAATGACACCTTGGATGACCAAATCATATTGAAGATTTACAAAGGATTCCAATTGTTTCTCATTCAAAAGCCTAGCTTCTGAACACCCTCAAAAGCCGCTTAGTCATGGTCAGACAAATCAACTGTTCACATTCTGATGGTTCAGTTTCCTCCTCAGGGTTGATGTATCCTCGATTCTGGAAACTACAATCCAGCACCCACTCATAGGCACAATGCCATCATTTCATGGACAAATAATTTCTCCAAGCCAGCATTCTTCTAGGGTTTTTTTTTTCACCCTGAGCTTTCTCAGCTATATAAGCAAATTCGTTTGTGGACTTTCTTCAATACCACTGTCAGCTGCATTGTTTCTTCCCAGTGCCAACAGCTCCCACAGCTTTTACTGAGCCTTAACCACTACAGTTCAATGCATATACAGGCTCTCTGGACATCTCCTGAGTCCTGGCTGCTCTTAGCCTGCTACAACAGGACCAAGTGAGCATGCTATGGGAGGTAAGAATGTGGGTGTGTTGTTGGAGAGGCTTGGGGTGAGGAAGCACCCACAGGAGCTAGACCTTGTGGGCAGAGTGGTGGTGTTGTCCACCAAGATGTTTAATGGAGGCTGTAGTTACAGCTGTCCCCCTCCTACCCTGCCACCCCAACGTCTGGCTGAGAACTAAGTTATGTCTGATGAAGGGTCTAGGCCCGAAACGTCAGCCTCTCTGCTCCTATGATGCTGCTTGGCCTGCTGTGTTCATCCAGCCCTGCACCTTGTTGTCTCGGATTCTCCAGCATCTGCAGTTCCTACTATCTCTGATTATATTTCAGACTGTTTGCCCACCCTGAACTATTGCTGTCAGCTAGAAAATTATGCCTGGAGAGGAAACACAGAAAAATAGAAACTAGGAGCAGGAGTAGGCCATTTGGCTATTCACACTTGCTCTGCCATTCAACATGATCGTGGCTGATCCTCTATCTTCGTTCCATATTCTCACTTTCTCTCAATACTCCTTGATGCCTTTATAGTCTAAAAATGTATCTACATTTCTTTCTTAAATATATTCAGTGACTTGACCTCCAGTGCCTTTGTGGTAGAGAATTCCACAGGTTCACTACCATTTGAGTGAAGAAACTTTTCTTCATCTCAGTCCTAAATCGTCAAACCTGTATCCTGAGACTGTATCCCCTGGTTCTAGCCTCCCTAACCAGGAACAGCTCCTCCCTGCATCAAGACTGTCCAGTCTTGTTAGAATTTTATCTGCTTCAATTAGATCCCCTCTCATTCTTTTAAACAATCCCCATAGGATGGATGCTGAAAGATGTTTCCCCGTCTGGGAAAGATTAGAACTAGGAAGCACAGTTTAATACTAAGGATTTTTTTTTCTTTAAAATAAAGACAAGGTGAGATAATTTCTGAGGATTGTGAGCCTTTGCAACTCTTTTCCCAAAAAACTCTTTGGAGGCAATTGCACTGAATATTTTAAGCCAAAGGTAAACAAAGTTTTCATTGAAAAGGGTGTCAATGCTTATCAGAGGTAGATTGGAATGTGCAATTGAAGCCACAATCAAATCAGCCATGATCTTATTGAATAGTGGAATTGGCTTGAAGGGCCAAATGGCTTTCTAATTTGTATGTTTATGTGTTAAGGTGGGGCTTTTCTCCTTTCAGAAAAGCAGGTTAAGAGGAGATTGCAAAGTGGTGTTCAAAATTATGAACGGTATGGATAGAATAAATAGGGAGACATTGTGGCCATTGATGTAAAGATCAAGAACCAGAGGATACACTCAATTTAAGATGATTGGCAAAAGAATCTTTGGCAACAATGAGAAAAGTTTTTTTTTTATACAATGAATGGTTAGGATCGTGAATGTACTGCCTGAGAGTCTGGTGGAGACTGATTTAGTCAAAGTTTTCAACAGAGCACTGGATCATTTGTAGAGGAACATTCTGTTGCCTTGCACAGTAGATGTGGCGACATAACATTAGGTGAATTACTCTTGTGGACCAAATGGCCTACTCCTGTGTCATAACAATTCCGAGATGCGATTGTGTACACATGAGTGAATAAGCGCCAGTCATATATTAACATTTTAAACCTCAAAATCATTCTTTTGAACTGGACCATATCCATTCAGCACCATCTTACTTTCCCCTTGTACCACTTAAATCTTAATTGATGCCATTTTTTAGCATTTTGCTTTTTATATTCTATTGCTATCATAATCTACTCACTGGTGATTGTGCTTATTCGATATGCATTTCTCAAAGTGCTAATATTTTATCGAGACTTTTTCAATGCATACTTCTACATGTCAATTACACCTTTCTCATTTTTCTGTACTTTGTTGAGTGAAGTTGATTTGTTGGTCGAGTCTGTCAATTTTGTTCCTTTCTGGCACTTACTTGGGTCTTTTAAAATTTACCTTTATAGATTTGGATTTGCGCATAAGGATTTTTATAAGTATTCATTGGGATGTGGGTGTCACTGGCTGGGCTGCAAAGTGATTGTGTTGGGACAAACAGGATTTTGTTCAACTGTGTGTTTCCAAAATCAAAACCATTTCCAAAAAGTTCTATTTCAGTATCCAATCAACTTACATTTATATTAGTTAGAAGGCTGAGATCATCTTAATCTTACATGGCAGATTTATTAAGAGTAACAAGTATATTCTCTGCAGCTGCTAACTAGGCAAAGCTATTTTAAAAGTGGCAATCACTTTTTGCTGGCATGGTGTCAATTGGAAAGGAGCATAAATGACAATTTTTTGATTTTCTCATATTAAATCCTTGCTGAGAGACTGTTCTGAGTGCTGGGAAAAATCCATCACTTCAATAAAGTCGCGTTTGTTCAATTTGTGGTTCTCAGCAGTAATTGTCGGCAGGTTATTTCACTGTAGGGAGAGACAATGGCCAAGGTCAATCATATATCCACCTAACATAGGTACATACGTACTTATAGGAGGAATAGCTGGATAGGGATTAGGAGCAGAGATAGTAGGAACTGCAGATGCTGGAGAATCTGATATATACAAGGTGTAGAGCTGGATGAACACAGCAGGCCAAGCAGCATCAGAGGAGCAGGAAGGCTGACGTTTCGGGCCTAGACCCTTCTTCAGAAAATTTTCTGAAGAAGGG
>NC_063337.1:25759041-25777689 GCF_021869965.1 Rhincodon typus | reverse complement strand
CCCTTCTTCAGAAAATTTTCTGAAGAAGGGTCTAGGCCCGAAACGTCAGCCTTCCTGCTCCTCTGATGCTGCTTGGCCTGCTGTGTTCATCCAGCTCTACACCTTGTATACATCAGGGATTAGGAGCAGTTGCCTACTTTAATTCCTGCATTCCTACTGCTATCTAGGCTGGAGTTTACAGATATTAACAGATTGGCAATCAAAATGGTGGATCAGTTACACATCAAATAAATTTATAACATCATTTGGGTCAGCCCCTATGTCGACACATTCTTAATGTTGTGACACAAACTGTTTTCTCTAGAATGGATTGTTATTGGCTTCAGCATGTGGCTTATGCTCATGTGGGTATAAAACAAGAATTTCAACGCCAAATTTCCTGAATCTTGGTCAACAGAAAGATGTAGGACCTGCAAACTGGTTGGATAATTTTCCAGGAACCCTAGCTGCTACCTGAAGCCAGTGCTTAGGTGAGTTGCATCTGTAATTTCTGTGTCAGGATCATTTGCCATTAGGTGGTGTGAAATGAAAGCAAAGAGAAAGACTTACATTTATAGACCATCTTTCACAACTACAAGCTATTGCAAAATGAACTGTAGCCAATGAAATATTCTTAAAATGTAGTCACGTAGAAAACACAGAAGCCAATTTGCATAAAGCACGTGTCCACAGGTAGCAACATTGTAAAGAACAGACAATCTGTTTTATGAAGACAACTGAAGGATGTCCATGACACTGGAGATAACTCCTCTGCTTATCTTTGAAATAATGCCATGGGATCTTTCACATCCATCTGAGAAGTCAGGTATAGCTTTGGTTTAACATCTCATCCAAAACAGGCCACCTTCAATTGTGTAGCAGTACCCTAGCCCTGCATTGGATGTGACCTAAGATCCAGTTGCCACTGTAAAGATGATGATTTCAGTTTTAACTATATGCAAACAGGAAAAGCGCTCATCAACTTTCCTTTTGTTGTCCTCCCAACTTTGCTTGGCACTAACTGCAGACTGCTGGTGCAAAAGTGGACAAATCCAAAATACGTCCATGTAGAAAGGTGAGCTACCTATTATAAAAATCAGTGAATAGTGGTTTAATGGTCATGTCACTGGATTAGTAGTTCCGAAACCCAGGCTAATGTTCTGGGGATATGGGTTTGAATCCCACCTGTGGCAAATGGTGAAATTTGAATTCAAAAGAAAACTGGCTGAATAGTTGGTTTGGAAAAACCCCATCTAGTTCACTAATCTCTTTTTGGGAAGGAAATCTACCATCCCTACCAGATCTAGTCTACTTGTGATTCCAGACTCCTAGCAATGTGACTGTTAACCATCTTCTGGAAAATTAGGGATGGGCAATAAATGCTGGCAGTTAGAGTATTGTACAAAATTTTGGTCACCCCACCTGAGAAAGGATATACTTGACATAGAGGGAATGCAGCAGAGGTTCACTAGGTTGATACTGACGATAACAGGTCTGCCCTATGACAAGAGATTGGTTTGACTGGGCTTATATTCACCTGAGTTTAGAAGGATAAGAGGGGATCTGATTGAAATGTATAACATTCTAACAAGGTTTCAAAAATGATTTATGAGGATGTTTCCAGGATTAGAGGGTTTGAGTTATAAGGAGAGGCTGGATGCGCTGGGTCTTTTATCACTGGAGCAAAGGAGGTTGAGCGGTGACCTTATATAGGCCTATAAATTCATGAGGGACATAGTTAAGGTGAATAGCAAAGGTCTTTTCCCTCGGGTAGTTCAAAACCAAGGGCATATTTTTAAGGTGAGAGCAAACAGATTTAAAAGGGTCCTGAGGGGCAACTTTTTCATGTGTGAAATGAACTGTTTTGTTTGTAAATGATCTTTCTCTTACAATTGGAAGCCCACTTGCATAGTACATGCATAAGAAGATAAACAAAAAAAAAACAGAAGTTGCTGGAAAAACTCAGCAGGTTTGATAGCATCTGTGGAGAGTTCATATTTCAGGTCCAGTGACCCTTCTTCAGAACAGTCTTCTTCCTGTTTTGAAGAAGGGTCGCTGGACCTGAAATGTTAACTCTGCTTTCTCTCCACACATGCTGCCAAACCTGAGTTTTTTTAGCAATTTCTGTTTTTGTTTTTGACTTCCAGCATCCACAGTTCTTTTTTTTGTTTAAAAACAATCTTCTGAGGCAGGGGAATCCACCTGTTTTTCTAACCCTGCACATTGAAAGAAATTTATGAGGGTTTGATGCCTAAGCCTCTTCATGATACACCTTGACCTGTTTCCTCAAATTTTCTAGGTGTGTAATCTATTTGAGGAAGATTGGAACAGGATTGGGCAATTTAGCTCCTTAAACATATTCTACCATTCTGTGAGAACTTGGCTGATTTGAGACCTAATTCCACTTAACCTCCTTTACCCTATATTAATTAGTAATGTTGTTTAACAAAAATCTGTCAATCTGCTTTAAATTTAGCTCTCGAACTGGGACCCTTGTCATACGTAGAAGAGAGTTCCAAACTTCCATCACTGTTTGTGTGTAACAGTGTTCCCTAACTAGACTGCCAAAAGATTTGATTCTCACTTTTAGATTATGTTTCCCACTCCTAGACTCACTTACTGGTGGAAATAGAATTTTTTTTTCTCCATCCTGCCTTGTTCCCATATTAGCTTGAAAACTTTCATCAAATTACCCCTTAAATTTCCATGTTCCAAGACAATATTTTTCTTTATCTTGTCTAGTTTAAATTCTTGTTTAATTCTCACCTTTTTATATAAATTATGTGATCTCTCCAGGCAATTTCACATTTTGAATCTAGACATCATTCCAGCAAATTTACACTGTACTCCTTTAGATGGCCATATATTCTTCCTAAGGTGTATAAAAGCTTGTAAAAGCCAAAGTGTGATCTACCCAGAACTCTGTATGATTGGAAATGTCTCCTATCCACTTGGATTCAAGTCCTTTCCGTTTAAAGGCCAGAATTCCATTTTTTTATTGTTTTCTATACCAGTTCATCGTACTTCAATGATCTATGTAACTGATTGTCACCATTTCAGCAAAAATACCCAATTCATTCCTCTATAGGTCCAAGTGGATATCCTCACATTTTCCTACATTGAAATCCATTTGTCACAGTTTTGCTCATTCACTTGATTTGTTAATATCTCTTTTCTTCCATTGACAGTAAACCTTGTCTATATTTGGACAGAAAAACATCGTTGCCTGTGTTGTTCAGTAGTTTACAGAAAATCCACACTAACTCAAATTCTTGGTTAATTCTAAGCAACCATGATTAATGATTTGGAAGTGTTATAAATGGCAATCATATTTGCGATGTGACCTTAAAGCAACATTGTATGATTTCTAAATGCAGAGTGCTGATGCAAGTCACAAGAGCGAGCAGTTCTAAGTTTCAATCGGCCACCTGGGCACTAAACTGTCAATGTGAATTTGCTGCTCATTATATAAAGTATTTGATTCCCATTAATCTTCATTTCAATAGAAATGAAAAAGAGGCATTTACTCTGGTTCCCATGTTGTCGAAAACTAAAAACCCAGTCACAACTATGCTGAGAACAGACTATAGTGGAGTGAAGCAACCTTTGTTGAGTTTCATGCTGTTATGGATTTGGAGTACATCATGCCCAGAAAAAAAAGATTGATTTTCTTTGCAGCTTATCATATATCACTTCAATTGTCACCACTGGATAGATAGTCAATGGATTTTACTGTTTTAATGTGTATTCTTCTCTGCTTGCTTGCCATTATATTTTGTGCAAGATGATTCAGTTGTGTCTTCACATTCGAAAATTTTCAGAAAAATCAGTTGAGATAATGCTAACACTTATTTGAGAAAGTTGACACAAATAGTAAACACCAAGTTCCAGATACAAAATAAAATGCAACACAAATCAAAGTCATATTATTTTGAACAGCCATGGTGATATTGGGGAAAATGTGTACACTTTTACATTCCTACTAATCCACTGATGATATTTACATTACTCCGCACTCTGTCGGATGTAGTGCCTCAGAGATCAGACATTAAACACTCAGGACAGAATTTCTTTCTCAAGGCGTGTTTGGAGCTGGGTACATCTAGTTGGGTTGAAGTGCAGAGTGGGGAGCTGTTCACCTTCTTGCCTCTGCCCCAATTAGGCCAAGAACGAGAGTCTTGTGGATGACATTCTTGGCCCAATGCCAATTGAGAGCCTTAATTACCAACAAAAGCCTCATCCTGTTGCTATTGTGGCTATTAACCAGCACAATCAGCATACAAAGAAGCAAATTCTGGGTAGAGTCTTTTCCAGGGGATAGGCAGCTCTCCATTGCAGACAGGACCACTGGGATTTTTTCTGAAGAAGGGTCCTGACCTGAAACGTCAGCTTTCCTGCTGCTTTTATGCTGCCTGGCCTGCTGTGTTCCTCCAGTTTCTCACTGTGTTATCTCAGACTCCAGCATCGGCAGTTCTTGCTATCTCTGGGAACAGTGGCAACTGTTGGCAGTTTATGAAGCAGTGACCCCAGGATCAATGAGGGACCAAGGCCATAGAATAGGAGTCAAGGGAAGAGGTCAATGGGCTGGAGAGGGCTGGAGGGAGTGTGTTGGATGCAGAAATAAGAGACAGGGTAGCTGTCAATGCCACTTCCATCTCCCATCCGCCACTCCCACCCCCCAGCTCTCTACGGGGTCAGTACTAAACTCTGCCTCCTCTTTGGCTTGCCTTTTCAGCTCCTATGGATAACCTTGACCATGGGGAAGGCCTAACATTGGATCTTCCTGACAGAAGGTAAGATAGGCCTCTTGCTGATTCTCCAGCTAGTGGGCAATATACCCGGGATTAAATTCTGCCCCCATGTTGCCTTTTAACATCTTGCTCTTGATTATTATAGATGGCTCCATTTACTAATAAACAGGTTTCCAAGTCATTCAAAGCACTTATCTCAATTTGAAATGAACTTCATAGAATCCCTATGGTATGGTAGCAGGCCATTTGGTCCATTGAGTCTATACACCCCTCTGAAGGGCATCCATACTGACCCACACCCCCTACCCATAACCCTGCATTTCCCATGTCTAGTCCACCTAACCTGCACATACTTAGTCACTACAGACAATTTAGCATGGTCAATCCAGCTAACCTGCGCATCTTTTGGATTTTGGAGGAAACCAGAGCACCCGGAGGAAACCCACACAGACATGGGGAGAACTTGCAAACTCCACACAGACAGTTGCCCCAGGCTGGAATTGAACTTGAGTCCCTAGTTCTATGAGGCAGCAATGCTAGCCACTGAGCCACCGTGCCACCCTTTCAAGTAAGGAGAAAAGTTGTCGGCACCTTTGAAAAGAATGTTCATCTTCTTACTGTTTTTTCTGGTCCATTAATCAGTGCATAGAAGCTCTCTCTAAACTCCCACACCTTTTTTTCATAATTATTCATTGATTATTGCTGTAAAGGCTGGTATTTGTTACCTATTAGTTATGGTGTGCTACCTATTGTGCAGTCCATAATGAAGGCATCCCCACAATGCTGTTGGTTATGGAGTTCCAGGATTTAAATTTAGCCACATTGAGGAATCATATATAGCCAAATTGTTGGATGACTTAGAAGATTGTCAAAGGAACCTTTAATGCTACAGTGAACCTTACGGATTGTGACACGTCGTTGTCATGATGCATGGTGGTGGAGGGAGTAATTAGTTAAGCTGGTGGACGGTATACTGATCTGAGGACGGCTTTGTCAATGATGATGTTGAGCTTCTCATGTGTTTTGTTGCAGTCCTCCAGACAAGTGAAGAGTAAGCTGCCACATTCTCCTGTCTTGTGTTTTGTTGATGATGAAAAGGTTTTTAAGCATTGCCAAGCATTGAATGAGTAAAACCTGCAGTGCACACTTTCTGCAGGCTGATGGTGCCTGCCAGGAAAAACAAACAAATATTATGTGTACAGTTCCTAACAAGTGCTCCCTCTGCATCTGGGGTGTCCATCAATGCATTTAAGAGATACAATGCGTTTGATTTAGATCAGTGTTGTTTGTCAGCGTCATCACATTCATCACTTCCCTTGCACAATCAGTCTAATAGGGTGGCACGGTCTCAGAGGGCAGTGTGTTGTGAAAGGCATCCATGTATAGACTGCTGCATCAGTCAATCATCTACTGATAGCCAAAGTGTACAGCTATTTTCTGGAAGGGTGGCCTAGAGTAGCAAACATGGCAAACTTCCATGTTACTGTCACTCCATCCCACTTTGATAGATTTCATATGTGTCTATCTCATTTGCCTACAGTGTCTATTTTGTGTCTTGGATTGAATGGATGTCTTTTAACTTCAATATTTGATTACAGCACCCAGACATAAAGTTGAGATGACTGGAAGGGCTAGGTCCCCATTTAGTGTGAATTCAAATGATTCTCTTCATGTAAAATTACTAATAAAAGATTCAATTTGTGAGGAGAAATTGGGCATTTGTGATCTGCCAACATAATATGGTCCTTGTGTCTGGTAGGATTTTTGGATCTGAAATGATAACATTTGTGTTAGCTCCTGCAACATAAGAACTTGACATGAATACCATGGTGCTGAAAGATTAAACACTAGTCTATTACAGTTTCTGATATATTACAGTTAGAGGCACAGACGCATTCAGTGTCAAGGCTGTTGTTAAGCTATTCAGTCACAAACAGCAGAATGCCTCAATATGCATGCTATGCTTCAAGAAGCCCCAGCTAAGGCGGAGTCTGAGACATTTATACTTCTAGGTACATGCTATGATAGAATGATAATATCATGAGATTGTCTTTTAAATGTATACTGCATTATAACTATGTGGTATAACACAACAATTGTAACTTTACCAGTATCTTCCATCAGTCAACCTCACAGGACCTGTCAAAATAAAGGTACAGAAAAAATGATAAGAATAAAATAAAATACAACATTTCAAAGATGTAGACAATGATCTTTCACTCTAAATCTTCTTGGCATTCCTGATATAAAATTTCATTCAAATATTATACAAAATGAATATAAAATTCTGCTAGTTCTTTTTAAAGAAAGACTTTCAGCATAAAATTGGTATCATATCACAAATCAGTACATTGTTAATTAAGATTTATTAAACTTCTTTGGGCGATACAGTAACTTCAAATCTGCCTGACTTGTTTCTTCTGAATGATGTAATATTCTACGACTGAAGTTTCTATGTTTCTAAACCTAACAATTTTCATCTGTCAATTCTTTGATGGCGGTCTGTAATTTGGAGTCACACACTTGCCTGGGAGGGTAACATTTCCAGCTGGGATGCAACTATAATTCAACGGCAGATGTTTCCTCTGGCTTCAGGGTTGATTAATGACATGCAGCAACACGAATTAGATTTTGTATTTTATGACAAAGCAAAGAGTAAAACTCTAACAAGGTTCGAAAAAAGAAGGTAAACATTTCCTGTCAAGTAAGTAGCCATCTTTGTGTTGCAAAATACATTAGTATGAGCCATTCCTATTCAGTGCAATAGAATGTTTAAAAGTAGCAGAAAATTTGACTACTTAAATTGTTTGTCAATTCTGGTTTACAGAACATTAAGTAATTAAATAAGTTGGGTAACCATCAAAACAATTCTTGCAACGTGTAATATTTATTTTCAACATCAATTCATACCAGTGTTTCAATGCAGCTCTTAAAGTAACCATAAATGTGCTGGATTTTGTGATTGAAATTACTTTTGCTGGAAATGTCTTTCACTGTTGTTGAAGTATGAATCATTTAACAATCTCTGTGACTAAAAGCTGAATACTGCAGATTCCGGAAACAAATACAGCGAATGATGGAGAAACTCAGCAGGTCTGGCAGCATTTGTGTAGAGATAAATAGATATAATGTTTTGAGTCTGGTATAACTTCTTCAGAACATTTCTGTAACTATGCAGTTAAATGTAGAAAACTGATGTGTTGCTGTTTAAGTTGCTCTAGAAAATTTGCAATATTCATACCTCGGGGAGAATCTTTGCTTGAAATGATGGAAAGTTATTTTTTTTTATTCATTCATGAGATCAAATCTGGGAACTTAACTTTCGGGGATATTTGACCTTTCAGAAAGACAGAAGAGATGAGAAAGGTGGTGGGATAGCACCGTTAATTAGAGATGAAATGAGGACAGTTGCATGAGACAATTTAGGCTCAGATGATGTAGAGTCCACTTGGGCAGGAGGGAAAAAACAGCAAGGGAAGAAGACATTGGTAGGAGTAGTGTACAGACCCCCAAACAGTACCCATCTGTAGGAAAGGTTAAAAATCAACAAATGCTAGGAACATATAAAAAGATAAAAACAATAATTATGAGTGACTTTAATTTTCATGTTGATTGCATTAGTCAAATTGGAAAGGGTAGCTATGATAACAAATTCATAGATTACATTAGGGATAGTTCTCTACTGCAATATGTCCCGGAGTTGACCAGGAAGTAGGCTATCTTGCATCTGGTGATTGGTAATGAGGCAGGTTTAATAAATTACCTCTCAGAATTAGTGATCGTAACATGATAGAATTTAGTATTCATTTTGAGAGTGAGAATCTTGGGTCAGAAACAACTGTGTTTAACTTATATAAGGGGACTTGCAATGAAATGAGGATAGAGTTAGTTAAAGTGAACTGGTGGATAGATTAGCAATAATGACAATAATCAAGCAGTGGCAGACATTTAAAGAAGTAATTCATGACTCTCAGCAAAAATACATTCAAGTAAGGAGGAAGATTCTAAGACAGGGATAAAACAATTGTGGCTAACTAAGGAAGTTGAGAGTATTAAATTGAAAGTAAAAGCATATAAGGAGGTAAAGTCGGTGATAGCCTCAAAGATAAGTTCAGAATCCAGCAAAGATAATAAAGAATCAGAAAATAAACTACAAGGCCAAATTTGCAAGGGATATAAAAACCGACTGTAAGTGCTTCTTTAAATATATAAAAAGGAAGAGAGAGATCAAGGTGAACACAGGCCCTTTAGAAAATGAAACTAGGGAGATAGTTATGTGGAAGAAGGAAATGGAAGAGAAGTTAAATAGATATTTTGCATCAATCTTTATGGTGGAAGGTACTTTGAACAACCCATTAATGCTAAAGAAAATGGGGAAGGGATTAAGTCACCATCACGAAAGTAGTATAAGGAAAACTAATGGGGCTAAAGGCAGATATGTTCCATGGTCCTGATGGCTTGAATCCTAGGATCCTACAGAGAAAGTAGATGCATTGTTGTAATTTTCCAAAAATCCTTGGATTCTAGAGAAGTATCAAGGATTGGAAAACTGCCAATGTAACATGCTTTTCAAAAAGGGAGGGAGACCAAAAGTGGGTAAATACCAGCCAATCAGCCTAACATCTAGCATTAGAAAAGTATTGGAATCAATTATTAAGGAAGTAATAGCAGAACATTTAGAAAATCAAAATTTAATCAAGCAGAGTCGGCATGGGTTCATGCAAGGGAAATCACATCTGACCAATTTATTAAATTTTTTCAAGGAAGTCTGAACCTGAGTGGATAAAGGGAACCAATTGCATTTGGACTCCCAGAAGGCTTTCGAAAATGTACCTCACAAAAGGATAAGTCTTAAGATAAGAACCCCCATTGAATTGTATGAAGAGTATTGACGTGGATAGAGAAAGGAATTGAATAGCCTTTATTGTCACATTGGCTCATGAACAGGAAACAGCGAGTGGGATAAAGGTGCTCTTTTTCAGGTTGGCAACCTGTGAGCAACGGGGTTCCACAGGGACCAGTGCTGGGACCATAACCGAGAGGGATACAAATGGCTTATAAAAGATATTAATAGGTTAAGTAAATGGGCAAAACGTTGCCAAATGGAGTATAACATTGCCAAATATGAAGCTGTTAATTTTGGAAGGGAGAACAAAAGTACAGAATATTATAAATGACGAAAAATGGCAGAAAGCTGCTGCACTGACGGACTTGGTGCTGATTGTACATTTAACACAGAAAACTAGCTCAGAGGTGTAGCAGGTAATCAGGCATTATGGGTGTATCTATAACAGTTCAACTGCAGCACTTCAAGAAGGCAGCTCACCAGCACCTTCCCTTGGGAATTAGGAACAGACAATAAGTGTTAGCGCAGCCAATGACACCCTCATCTTATCAATGAATAGCTGCTTATTATGATGGGATACACTCATAGCTGTGTGGGTACTGTACTCGGAATCTGCAGGAAGTCAGCAATGGCTTGAAATCCACAGCCCAGCTGCTAATCTGAGAGTATCATAGGGGAACAGAGTGAATTGATGGGTTATGAATATAAATGGGCAAACTTAGAAATTAGGGCAGAAGTGGGCCATTTGGCTATTCAGGCTCTCTGACATTAATAAGATCTTGGCTGATCTGTTTGTATTTTGGTTTCCATATTCCCATTTATCCCTGATAACCTTTCAGTCCTTTACCTGACAAGAATTTATCCAACTCTGCCTTTAGAATTTTCAGTAACTCTACCTATACTGCAGACAACACTCTTAGAGAGATTGTATTCCCTCATCTCTGACCTAAAAAGACAACACACAGTTTTAAAACAGTGCCTATCTTACCACATGCCATTCTCAGAGCAACTGCCTGCTTAGTAGAGGTCCTCCAAAGGACCAGCATTCCTTGCAGTTGTGTCATCTTCCAAAGCCCACCGAGCACTTACAGGAGCACTGCCATCTGGATTCTCTGCAGATTGGCCGTGAAAGGAGTGAGGAGAGATGGAGGAGAAGGGGAAACTGGCACCTCGCTTCTCTGAGAGGGCCTACAGGTCATTGTGAATGGCGGACAGGAGAACAACTGTCTTGCCAGGCAACCAGCGGAGGAGGTCACACCACCATACAATGGTAACATGGTCAGAGATTACCAACCGCCATATATCCAGTCTGCAGGAGTGAAGGAAGGAGGTCAATGACCATCTCCACTCTACCAGGGTAAGTGCAACACTCTGCTTTCTGCTACCTCACACAGCAATACCTTCTGTTTCTTATGTTCTTACAAACCCATGTATCCTGGGTTCTCTACAGGACCACAGTGAGTTCTACACACTGACAGCTCTGCAGATGGGTAAGGGACAAACACACCAGGTCCACTGGTTGTTGGAGAACTGTCGGCTACTTATTACCTGCTGAGCCCTGGGCAGGAGATGATCCTATGGTCTCAGCGATGACAAACTTTGTCCAAATGCACAAGGAGGAGGTGCAGTGGGAGGCAGGCTCACAGGTGTCCCAGCCCTCACAGTGGGAAGGTGGGATAGCTTCCTCTTGCCATCCATAGTGAAAAGAACTTCTCCTCTCCCATGCATAGCCTGCTTGTGAACCTTTAGGGAGGAAAGGCTAAAGCAGGGCACCACTTTTGCCTGGTGTTTGGTACCTCCAGGGGTGAAGTGAAGAGCTGCCTGGGTGCCTTTCAAATATCATGCCCTGAATTTGGTGACAGGAAGGTCATAGCGGAGGTCAGATTCACTTTCCCTCATGCCAAGACAATTAGCATTTTACCAACTCGTGGCTATGAAATGATCTGAGAAAAACAAAGCCACATCAGATAGTCTAAATAAGGCAGACAGTGGTCCTGTGTGTATCATAGGACCCTGATCTGCATAGTAAAATCTAATTCAGGTGGAGACTCCAGCAATAAATCCTTGGGAATACTGAATCATAGAATCCCAACAGTGCAGAAGAGGCCACTTGACACATCTAACCTGCACCAATCCTCTGGAGAGCAGCCCATCCCCACTCCCCACCACCCTATTGCTGTAACCCCACATTTACCATGGCTAACCCACCTAGCCTGCACACTGTGGAACAATTTAGCACGGCCAATCCACCTAACTTGCATATCTTTGGAGTGTGGGAGGAAACCGGAGCACCTGGCAGACACAGGAGGGAGAGTGCGCAAACTCCACACAGGCAGTCACCCATGGCTGGCATCAAACCCAAATCATGGTGCTGTGAGGCAGCTGTGCTAACCCCAGTGCCACCTTGTCACCCCTGGATTTCAGTCAGAATGGTGTAGATTGCACTTCAAAATTCCTGCGCTGTCATTGCTCCCATTTCCATTGGTTAGAAGACCTCAAAATCTCTTCACATTATCTACAAGCACAGGTTTAAGGAAACATTCTCAATATCTTTTTTCTGTTGTGCAGTCTGGTCTCAGACAGGATAACCAGAGTGCACACAATAGACCTGAGAGTATGCACTACTCTGTGGGTAAATTGAGAAAATAATTTCTTCTACAATTGTGCACTTACTAGTTGGAATGAACGTTTTGGCATTTATATCAGTTAAGTGGCTTGTTAGCTTCAAAAGAAACATAAAAAATTCATTGTTGGCATTAAGTCGTGACTGGCTGGTGCTTTTCATTAACACTAACAGAATTGCTTTCTCAGAAATTTGCACTCATTAATGGTTTATTTGACAAAATAAAGCACAGGCGTTTGTTCTCTTTTTTTCTGAGAAGTACAAATTTTAAACACATGACTTTATGAGGCTGATTTTATGCATGTCCACTTCTGGCAGAGATTCTTACCTACTGGATGATGGCATTCATTCCAAGGAGCCAAGGTTGTAATATGCAGACTGTCACTTATTGCAATAACATCATCATGTCAAAAATAATTTGGATGAAGACATGCAAGTGCTTCTGGAGAATAAAGGACATCTGAATGGTTTTTAATAGCAAACTGAAGCACTCTTTTCTGCCTGGCAGCAGTATTCTGAAACTCTTTCTCTCAAGTACTGTGGCTGCTGTGTTATTAGAGAACTTGATGGACTTGTGGTATTATCACTAGACTGGACCCAGATAATGCACTGGGGACCTGTGTTTGAATCCTGCCATGACAGATAGTGGAGTTTGAATTCAACAAAAATCTGGAATCTAAAATCTAATGAGGATCATGAAACCATTGTAGATTTTCAGGAAAATAAACCCAGCTGGTTCACTTCTGTCCTTTCGGGAAGGAAGCTGCCATCCTTATCTGGTCTGGCCTACATGTGACTCCAGACCCACAGCAATGTGGTTGATTCTTAACTGCCCTCAGAGCAATTAGGGATGGGCAATAAATGCTGCCCTAGCCAGAGACACCCACATTTTGTGAATGAATTAAGATTAAGGTGGACAATTTTGGGGGTAAGGTTATGAGGGGGTAAAGATCAAAAATGGATAACTGGACTCAATGAACAGATCAGCTACAATTATTATATTCAGTTGTGAACAGGCCCAAGGAATTATTTGTCCTATTTCACTTCAGATCCTAAAAATACATGTCCAATTCCAGAAAGTATTTAACTTGCTCTCAGCATCTTTATAAAGAAAAAAATCCAGATGGGCTTAAACCATGCAGTGCATTTATATATTCTAGTTCCTATCTTGCCAGTTACTAGCAAACTTCAGTATAATCACTCATTTCCCAGAATACCTCTTCCAAGTGTTCGAGGATAATGGATACCCAAAGAACTGGGTCAGAAGATGCCTACACGAACAGCATCAGAAAGATTCTACACGCCCCGACACACTCATCACACTACCCTACATCAGGAACACGTCGGAACTCACCACAAGACTCCTACGACCACTGGGCATCAGAGTGTCACACAAGCCCACATCAACCCTACGACAACTGCTCACCCGAACTAAAGACCTACTCCCCGCCATGGACAGGACCAATGTCATCTACAAAATCCCCTGCAGAGACTGCGAGAAACACTACATCGGACAAACAGGAAGGAAACTAACAACAAGAGTACATGAACACCAACTGGCTACAAAAAGACACAACCAATACTCACTCATCTCCATCCACATGGACAAGGAGAACCACGACTTTGACTGGGACAACACCAAGATCCTGGGACAGGCTAGGCAGAGACAAGCACGAGAATTCCTGGAAGCATGGCACTCCACGAAGCATGCTATTAATAAACACATTGAACTCGACCCCATATACATTCCACCACGAAGGAAAACCGGAAGTGAGGCAACCCATCTCAACGGACCCCAGAGTTTAAAATCCAGGCGGGAAAACACACCAATGCTTCATCGGAGGCTGCACTGAGGATGTTACCAAGCACGGTAATGAAACATCTGCAAAACAACAAACCAGCTCGGCGAGCCAACCAACCTCAACATCCACAACCCGAGCTACAGATCTACTCCAAAACCATAGAAATCACCCTCTTGGGCAGGATTACACTGAGAGGACCGATGTGGAAATTTAGCTAAAACTATAGCTTTGAGTTCCATTGTTCATGAAACTTCCCATTGGACCACTGCAGTTCAATCCCATTCTAGGTTGTTGGAGAATAGATAATAATAACATTAATTTCAATACACTATAATATTTAACTGAAGCTTGAGTACTTGCTGAAACTGAGTTCAATACTATAAGCTTGTAAGTCAGGTTCTCTAATCAGAGGTATGCAATCATGAAAATGTATACTACTGTCTCTATTGCTGTTATCACTTTTCTTCCTTGCAATTCCTACTGTTGTTCCCTGTAAATTCATTTTAATGTTTAAGATGTTTTTAACTGTTTATTGCAGCCTTTTAAAACAGTTTAAGTTGGATGACCAGTTGATTAAAAGGCTATTTTCAAATGACACAAAAGGTTATTCCATAACCTATCAGGCTGTAGTGATGTAAACATTCTTTGAAAGTTAAACCAGGTCTTAAGATAGAGCAGATTGCTGGAAAATATGCATTTCAGTTTTTTCATTAGATTAAGAAGCCTTTTTTAGTCATATCTATGCTTCACAGTCCTTTCAATAAATTACGGCTTGCCAGTTTAATTAGTTTCTGGTGAAAAGGAATTTGTGGTTTATTACTGGCATCCATTTATATTACTTTCAATCCATGTTCCTTCAGATTCTGCTGCTAGGATGTGTGCCAGGATTGTCTAATTGATAATGATACTGTATGCACGGAGAAAGGGACTCAGTCTATTCTTCATTTTAATGCCATCAATACACTCTTGTTTCATCAGAGGATTTTTGTTTTTCACCTCTGATTTATTTGTGGTGATTCCTATTCACAAGTTATTTCATTAAATCATTCATTCATCTTTAGTATTACTGCGTCGTTGTTTTAGCTCCTATTATGCGTTTAATCTCCAAAATAAAATTTAACTCAGTCAGGATGATACGAATTGAATATCACTTCCATCATACAGAGAGATGCTCCAGCTCAGCCTCTGTACTAAATAGCACATATTATTTCCTCTACACGGGTATTAAGTTTGAAATTGCTTGGTTACTAGTATCAGGTGGGTACACAAGGTCTCCTGCCCTGGAACATCAAACAACGTCAAGTAGCAGGAGATTGTGTTCCAGTTTCCAAATTCAGAAAAATAACTGGATGTATACTTCATCTACCACAATGTTACAACAGAGGCAAGCTTGCAAATCATCTAAAACTGTAAAGTCTTGCTCTACAGTTTGAACATCATGCTGGATTTCAATTCAAAGCCTTTTATTTTTAAGCCATTCTTAGTGAGTCACTGTATAGCTTAATACAGTATATCATACTATAGTTCCATGGAAATTTTAAGGATTTTTAACCAGTTTAAGGCTTAAATTTAATCCATGTTCCTGCAGTTTCTTATCTTTACATAGAATAAATATTTCATATTAAATCTGCAATGATTCTGAGTACATTTGATCTAATTTCAATCTTTAACGCACTGTTTCAAATATTTGAATTTAAAACAACATGCAAATTTATTCAATGCCTTCCTATGTTAAACCGATTGAACAAATCTGCTCAGTAAGTCATTTGTATCTGCTTCATTTATCCTTGGCCATCGCAGGATTTCACATTGATTCTCTTGTAATAATGGACCGGATTGTTTCCTTTTGTTACTGGCACAGCCAATTTGAGCTCAGTGAAATGAGACCATCTCCATGTTGTACTAAAGTAAACATATCAGGAAGGTCCCAGATTCAACATCCAGACTGTGCTGACATAAATTGATGTTGGCCAGTCAAGCAGACAGGATAGCTCACTTAGGTGGGCAAGTACAATCTGCTTATGTGCCCTTAATTATAAGGGATAGTGGCACAATGGTGATGTGAACGGTTTGGTGAGAGAGCCCTAAATGGATACATTGGTTGCATGGCTCAAACTCCGGCATGGAGCAGGGCACATTCTAATTCAATAACCAAGGGCAGTCACTCTCACCTCACCTCACCTCTGGACTGTAGTTCTACTGCCCATGCTTGAACCAAGACAGTAACAAAGTCTGGAGCTGAGTGGCACTGGCAGAACCCAATCTGAGTGTCAGCGAATAGGTTATTGATAAGCCAGTGCTGCTTGATAGCACTGCTGATGTCCCCATCCACACTTTACTGATGATTGATCATGGACTGATGGTGTGGTAATTAGCAGTGTTGGATTTGACATGCTTTTTCCATACCAGATGTACCTGGGTAATTTTTCACATTGTTGGGTCGATGCCAGTGTAGTAGCTGTACTGGAACAGCTTGCTTAAGGGTACATCAAGTTCTGGAGCACAAGTATGATATCAGGATCTTTAGCCTTTGCAGTATCTAGTGCCTTCAGCCATTTCTTGATATCATATGGCATGAATCAAATTGACTGAGGTACTTGCTGTAGAATTACCAATCTCTGGCTGCTGAGGACCTTAGGAGGAGGCCAAGATGAATCATCCACATGCCACTTCTGGCTGAAGGTTGTTGCAAATGTTTCAGCCTTGTTTGTGCACTGCTGTGCTAGCCTCACTCGTTATAGAGGATGGGGATATTAGTGGATATTTGCAGATATTTCTTCTCCTGTTAGTTTTTTAATTATCTACAACACTTCACAATTGGACGTGGCCGAATTGCAGAGCCCAAGTCTGATCCCTTAATTGTGAGATGCTTAGTTCTGACTAGTGCATGCTACTAGTTCGATTTGGTATGGAAGTGGTCCAAAATTCACTAAATTGCTGACTCATTTTTAGGTATTCCTGGTGCTGCCCCTAATGGTGCCCTGAATTCAATCATCTTCAGCTGCTTCATCAATGACCTTCCGTCCATCTTAGGGTCTGTGATGACTGCATAACTTTCAGCACCAATTGTACATCTTCAGATACTGAAATAGACATTTTACTAATGCAGCAAAACGTGAACAACATTCAGGGCTTGAGAACAACTTCACGCTACACAATTGCCAGACAATGACCATCTCCAACAAGGGAGATTCCAAGCATCACTGCTTGACATTCATTGGCAATACCATCTCCAACTATCAACGTTCTGGGCCTTACCATTGACCAAAAACTGAGCTGGAATCACCATATAAATAATTATGACTGAATGAGAAGGCTAGAGATTGGGAATTCTACAGCGTATACCTCACCAACCGACTCACTTAATCCTGTCAAACATCTACAAGGCCCAAGTCAGGAATGTAATTCATTACGTTCCAATAGACTGCCCTACAACACGTGTTAATTCCTCAAAGAAGTCCAATAAATTGGTTAATCATGGTTTACTTTTCATATCTGAATCTGCCTGATTGCCTTAAAATTTTTACGTGCTGTGCTATAATATTTTTTCAAATCTTTAATAACATCTTGAAATGTTTTTTCACAATCAGGTTCACGGGACTTGTCAGCCTTTTATTCTTATAGCATGCCCAGAATTTTTTTTCTGTTGTTAATGATTCATTCTCATTTCCTCTCTCACTTTTAGCTCTTGATTTTCTAGTATTCTTTAGATGATTTTTATGTCTTCAGCTATGAAGACAGATATTAAATATTTGTTCAGAACCTCTGTTAGTTTCCTCATTTCCCATACACAACCATATTTCCCTCATTTTCTGTTATTAATTCCCCAGTTTCAATTTCTAACAGACTAAAGTTCACTTCATCTACTCATTTTCTTATATACTTGTAGCAGCATTTATTATATATTTGTATATTTCTTGCACATTTTTTCTTGTACTCTATTTTCTTCCTTTTTAAAAATTCATCCTTTGCTGATTTGTAAAACTTTCCTTATCTTCCCCTCACTACAAATCTTCACAACGTTGTATATATTTTGTTTCAGTTTGATACTACCCTTAACTTCCTTAGTTAAGGAAAGTGGATAGTGCATCCTTCTGGTAGACTATTTCTTCATCAGTGGAGGATAACACTGTAGAAAGCTATTAAATGGCCCCTTAAATGTTCACCATGACCTTCCCACTAGTTTCCCTATTAACCTATTTTCCAAATTTGACCTATTTTCTGTGGGGAGAAACCAAAGTTAATGTTTCAAGTCTGGTGACATTTTATACTGATATTTATACTGAAGTCAAAATATTCGGGGAGAGGTGGAAGGAAAGACATAGAGGGAAAGATATGAAAGGCTTAGGTAAACAAGGAAATTATGGATAGCAGGCCGGGATAGATGGAAAGCTGAATAAGTGGCAATAAGAGCTAAGAGTGAGAAAATGGGTTAGCTAAACTGAATGCAATCCATATAATGTGATAATGTGTCTAGGACTACGTGGAAATGTGTGACTGTGCTAAAAGCAACCCACGTCATAACAGGACTGGAGTTGGGATGGGTAAAAAACATGGAATGATGGAATCTAAAGTTATTATAGTTGATGAGATAACAAGATGTAGAGCTGGATGAACACAGCAGGCCAAGCAGCATCATAGGAGCAG
>NC_063337.1:25747983-25758641 GCF_021869965.1 Rhincodon typus | reverse complement strand
TCAGCCTTTCTGCTCCTCTGATGCTGCTTGGCCTGCTGTGTTCATCCAGCTCTACACCTTGTTATCTCAGATTCTCCAGCATCTGCAGTTCCTACTATCTCTTATTATGGTTGATGTTGAGTCCTAGAGGCTGCAGGGTCCCCAAGCGGAAAATAAGATGCTATTCTTCAAGCTTGCCCTGAAGTTCACTGGATCACTGCAGCAGGCCTGCGACAGAGATGTTGATGTGGGACCACGGTGGTGTGTTGAAGTGGCAGGCAACTGAAAGCTTGGGATCGCTTTTAAGTACAGAACATAGATGTTCTTCAAAGTGATCATGCAGCCTGTATTTCATCTCCCCAGTGTAGAGCAGGCCACATTGTGAGCAGCAAATACTGTAGATTAGACTGAATGAAGAACAGCTAAATCACAGCTTCACATGGAAGGTGTTTCTGGGGCCTTAGATAGTGAGGAGGTAAATGGGCAGGTATTATACCTCTTGCAATTGCACGGGAAGATGCCATGGTAATGTGAAGAGATGTTGGGAATGAAGGAGGAGTGTACCAGGGTGTCCTGGAAGGATTGGTCCCTGCAGAATGCTGACAAAGCAGCAGAGGGGAATATATCTTTACTCATGCCTTCCCACTGGAGGTGAAAGCTAGTACATTAACCATCACAGCATATGGGTAATAATTAAATTATGAGCACAAGTTTTTAAAAAATCAACTAAGATTTCCTAAATAAGACTAGCTTCAATGTCTTACAATCCTTTGAATGTGGAGTCTGATGGGGTGGTAAGTGAGGACCACGAGGACCCTATCATTGCTGTGGGAGGGAAGAGAGGGAATGAGGGCCATAGTGCAGGTGTTGAGTTGGACATGGCTAAGGCTCTGTCAGCCATATTGGCATGAAATCCTCGGATTGAGAAAAAATGTGACATTTCTGAGATTCCCTGCAGAGGGCAGTATCATGAGAACAGATGCAATGGAAATGGAAGAACTGGGAGACTGGATGGAATCCTTACAGGAACGAGGATATGAAGATGTATAGCACTTTTTAGCACTTATTATCATTTAATCAGCTTTCCGTATGTACTGGCCTACTATCAATTTATCTCCTAGTTTACCTATCCCTTTGATACCTCTCTCTGAGCTCTGTCTCCACCTTTTTGCTCACTTCTCCCCTAGCTGCTCCCCACCCCATTTTGGCTTCAGCATAAATATTACTTTTTTTTTTCCCCAGCTACTAACAGTTCTGATGAAGAGTCAGCAGACTCTACTTTCTTCCTAATGATGCTGCCAGAAATGTTGAGTTTCTCCAGCAATTTCTGTATAGTTTCAAATCTCCAGCATCCACATTCTTTGTTTTATCAGCCTATTTTCCAGTCTTCTTTAGCCAAATCTTTCTTCCCTCCTTTGTAATTGCCTTTCTTTTAGTTCATGTTTAGTTTACTATGATGTCCTTAATTAATCCTGTCCCATTACCCATTACCATACCCAAAATAGCCTGATACGGAATGTATTATTCCATGAAACTGTCCCAAATACACTTTGTGAACTCATCCTCCTGGGTAACTTGCTAACCAATGGAAAGATAAAAGTTACCAATAATTATCACAATACCTATCGTGCAAACCCCAATATCCCAACATGGTGGCTCAGTGGTTAGCACTGCTGCCTCACAGTGCCAGGGACCTGAGTTTGATTCCAGCCTTGGGCGACTGTCTATGTGGAGTTTGCACATACTCCCCGTGTCTGCATGGGTTTCCTCCAGGTTCTCCAGTTTCCTCCCACGTCCAAAGATGTACAGACTAGGTGGATTGGCCATGCTAATTGCCCACAGTGCCCAAGGATGTTTGGGTTAGGTGAGTTAGACATGGGGAATGGGTCTGGGTGGGATGCTCTTCGGAGGGGCGGTGTGGGCTTGTTGGGCCGAATGGCCTGTTGCCATACTGTAGGGATTCTATGGTATTTAGTTATGTGCTGCATGGCTACAGTTAGACAGACATTCATTCTTCCCAACAGTAACTCCTTTTCTTTCCTATTTTTTAACTCCACCTAAATTATTTCTATTGTGAGGTGAATCTGTGTAATTCTTATTTGCTTAAATTTTATATTTAAAGGATCGATGCGCTGAGCGTTATTTATCACATTTACCAGCCAGTTAAGGAAGCTTACATGTGAGTTAGTTTATTGCTAAAGGGGCTAATTTATTGGCTATGAGTTATACATTAGTTTTAATATAATTGACCTCAAAGAGGAATATTTAGTGATGGAAGTTATACATCCTCATGAGTACATTAAAGAATATAAGAAATAATTAAATCCCATTCCAGTCCGCACAGAGAATTAAACCTCAAAAATATGTCAGGCATTACAATACAATGTTATACTGGCCGTTTCAGCAAACAGTTGATCTAACTGAAAAAGACATTCAAGCCAGTCTTATTTGGGAAATCTTAGTTGATTTTTTGAAAACTTATGCTCATAACTTAATTATTACCCATATACTGTGGAGAGTTAATGTACTAGCTTCCACAGATAAGAGATGAGTAACTCTCAAGAAAATGTAGCCAGTAACTAACAGTTCTGTCACTAATGAATGCACCACAGCACAATCTGAAAACAGCCTGGGGTTATTTACATGCTTCCCAATGTCTCATGTCTGGTACAAGCTTCTGTTATCTTTAGTTCTTCAAACTGAAATAATTTCTATACAGTATCAAGATGGTATCCAAGTTATTGGAGGAGAAAATAACATCTGAGTCAATGCTTGATTAGATTGAAAGAAGAAATCATTTCAAAATGTAAGGTTAGTTGGTAAGTTTATTTAAGGATGCCTAGTACATGGAACATAATATCATAGAGTCAAACAGCATGGAAACAGACCCTTCGTTCCAACTTATATAAGCCGACTGGAAATCCTAAATTAATCTAGTCCCATTTTCCAGCATTTGGTCCATATTCCTCGAAAGCCCTCCTATTCATACACCCATCCAGGTGCCTTTTAAATGTTATAATTGTACCAGCCTCCACCATCTCATCTGGCAGCTCATTCCATTCACGCACCACCCTCTGCGTGAAAAAGTTACCCCTTAGGTCCCTTTTAAATCTTTCCCCTTTCATCTTAAACCCATGCCCTCTAGTTTTGGACTCCCCTAACCCTACCCTGGGGAAAAGATCTTGCCTATTTACCCTATCCATGCCCCTCATGATTTTATAAACTTCTATAAGGTCACCCCCACAGCCTTCGACACTCCAGGGAAAATAGTCCCAGTCTATTCAGCCTCTCCCGATAACTCAAACTCTCCAACCATGGCAACATCCTTGCAAATCTTTTCTCAAACCTTTCAAGTTTAACAACATCTTTCCAAGATCAGGAAGACCAGAATTGAACGCAGTATTCCAAAAGTGGCCTAACTAATGCCCTGTACAGCTGCAACATGACTTCCAAACTCCTATACTCAATGCACTGACCAATAAAGGCAAGCATACCAAAAGCTTACATCACTACCCTGTCTACCTTC
The DNA here is from genome assembly GCF_021869965.1 of Rhincodon typus. Classification (NCBI taxonomy): domain Eukaryota; kingdom Metazoa; phylum Chordata; class Chondrichthyes; order Orectolobiformes; family Rhincodontidae; genus Rhincodon; species Rhincodon typus. Next base: position 25,755,136 of record NC_063337.1, on the reverse strand, counting down.
GTGCACCCCAAGGTCTTTTTGTTCGGCAGCTCTCCCCAGGCCCTTACCATTAAGTATATAAGTCCTGCCTTGATTTGCCTTTCCAAAATGCAACACCTCACATTTATCTAAATTAAATTCCATCTGCCACTTCTCAGCCCATTGGCCTATCTGTTCAAGGTCCTGTTGTATTCTGAGATAACCTTCTTCACTTTCCAATACACCACCAATTTTGGTGTCATCTGAAAACTAACTAACCATACTTTGTACATTCACATCCAAATCATTTATATAAATGACAAAAAGCAGTGGACCCAACACCGATCAGTGTGGCACACCAATGGCCACAGGCCTCCATTCCAAAAAACAACCCTCCACCATCACTCTCTGTCTCCTACCTTCAAGCCAATTCTGTATGCAAATGTATAGCTGTCCCTGGATTCCGTGTGATCTAACCTTGCTAAACAGAATACCATGAGGAACCTTGTCGAACACCTTGCTGAAGTCCATATAGATCACATCAACCACTCTGCCCTCGTCAATCCTCATCGTTACTTCTTAAAAATACTCAATCAAGCTTCTGAGACATGATTTTGCATGCAGAAAGCCATGTTGACTATCCCCAATCAGTCCATGCCTTTCCAAATACATGTAAATCCTGTTCCTCAGAATTCCCTCCAACAACTCACTCACCACCAATGTCAGGCTCACCAGTTCCCTGGCTTTTGCATATCACCTTTCTTAAATTGTGGCATAATGTTAGCCAATCTCCAGTCTTCCAGCACTTTACCTGTGGCTATTGATGATACAAATATCTCAGCAAGGGGCCTAGCAATCACTTTCCTAGCTTCCCACAGGGTTCTAGGTTACACCTGATCGGGTCCCGAGGATTTGTCTACCTTAACACATTTAAGATGTCCAACACTTCCTCTCTGTAGTATGGTCACTTTTCAAGATGTCACTACTTATTTCTCTAAGTTCTCCAGCTTCTATATGCTTCTCCACAGTAAACACTGATGCAAAATATTCATTTAGTATCTCATCCATCTTCTGCGGTTCTACACATAGACAGCCTTGTTGATCTTTAAGGGGTACTATACTTTTCCTAGTTACACTTTTGTCCTTAATGTATTTTGAGAATCCCTTTGGATTCTCTTTACACCTATTTGCTAAAGCTATTTTATGTTTTTTTTTACCCTCCTGATTTCCCTCTTGAGTACACTCCAACTGCCCTTATTCTCCTTTGGAGGTTCACTCAATCCCAGATGTCTGTACCTGACATATACCTCTTTCTTTTTCTTGATCAGAGCCTCAATTTCTCTAGTCATCCAGTATTCCTTATACCTGCCAGGCCTGCTTTTCACACTAACAGGAAGATATTGTCTCTGGACACTTGTTATCTAAATTTTGAAGGCCTATCACTTTCTATCTGTTCCTTTATCTGCAAATAGTCTCTCCCAATCAACCTTTGAGAGTTCTTGCCTAATACTGTCAAAACTGGCCTTACTCCAGTTTAGAACTGTAACTTTTAGATCTGGTCTATCCTTGTATGCCCTTAGGTGTGCTTCTACCTTGAAGGAAAACTGTTGGGACTAAAATGTCACTGTTTAGTGATTAGGAATTAGATGTTCTGAGGCAGGAATAGCTCTATTTGAAAGGACCCTAAACAATTACAATCAGAATAACATGAATGGACGTGATAGAGTATGTTAATATTAATTGGCAAACTATCTTATATTATACAAAATTTTTCAGACAGTAACTTGGCTAAAAGTGCAGACAAAAATGAACCAGCAATTTGCAACGAGAGATGTACCTTTTTGACAAGACCTGGATTAGGGTATGAAAGTTATGTAGATCCCATCAGAAAATGGAGGAAATCTCAGTACCATACGCAAGTCAGGGTCATAAGCCATTGTTAGGAATATAATGCTATTTTTATGTCTCTACCTCTGCCACCAAGAATCTTCAATCTGCTCATAAACCATGGATAGTATATCAGGAGCAAACTGTTTCTAACAGTATTTAAAGGGATCCCGAGGTATAGTTACCTTTGATTTTTGAGCGTTTTGCCTTCTTGTCTTTGTCAGGATTGAAAAATGTTCACACTCTCAAAACTGTAGCTCCATTTCACTTCTGTTTCTTCATCCTCCCACTTTACAGATGCTAGCCTAAGCCTTTGAAGACCTTCTGCACTGATATAATTCCTATTCTCTCAGTTGGTCACCTTGCTTTATGCAGGTGAAGGATAGAGGAAAATCACTCTTTTAGTGGCAGGAGCACTGTCGCTTATGAGTCAGATCATAGGATTTAAGCACAGAATCCAGTTTGATACTTCAGTGTAGTGCTGAAGGTCTATCAGATTGCCCTGTCAAATTTCCTTTGAATGTAATGTTAAATTAAGGCCAACTTAGATGTAAAGGGTCTGATGGTGATCTGAACAATAGATATTTTCCTGGTATCCTGGTTAACATTTATCTCTTAACTGACGCCACTAAAACAAATTGAAAGCTAATTTCCACAGAAGTTCTGGCCAATGTTTACTATAAGCTCAGCACAAAATTGAAACTCCAGAGAAATTGCATAAAAGGGCAATTAAACTAATGCTTCGAGATTTCATTTGATCATTTGCCAGAATGCGATGGAAGATTGGAAGAGCCGATATGGAGATTCTATCACTCCGTCTCATCAACTGCCTCATTGCAGCTTGTTAGAAACACACTGTGCGCACATTAACTGCTACATTTGCATGCAAAACAATATTGACCACATTTCAAAAGTACAGCTTTTAGCTTTTGATCAAAAACCTTATTGATTGTGAAATATTTTGGGATGTTCTAAGGGGTGGAAGGTGAAATACAAATGCACCTTTCACTAGAATCATGCTTTAATGTATGTTTCTTCTTTCTCTGTCTTTTTGTTAGCAGTGCTTTCCTCAATCTTCATATCTTAAGATTTAAGAAACAAAAGCAGAATCACAAGAAAATTTGTATACAGTTATGTGTTTGTGAGCTAAAATATTTCTATCATATCCTCAAGCAATTGGAAAGCAACTGAATTAATAACAAACAGCGGAAGCACATGGTTGTATTTTGGATGTGGCTGCAGGGCATTATGGGATGATCACTTTGAGAGGTATATAATGGATCATTATTACCAAATGTGAATATGTAAATTAAAAATGCTTCCCACTGTTTTGCAGAAAAGATGACTCATAGTCTGTTGCCAACACTTACACCTGACCTCATGCATGCCTTTGTATGTCTGATTCGAGTATTCCATTGCAGGATGGGCTAACCTTCCATAAACACAATTTGGAATAGCATCAAAGGCATGATCAGTTAACTGCCAATTTACTATCAAAGCATCACATCCATTTTCTCCCGACTATTAACTGAAAAGATGTTCGGAAGATAAATGAAGAATCCACACAATCCACTTTAGGTATGGAAACTGCTTAATCAAGTTGATATAATTCCCGAGCAAAAACGCACATTAATCAGGAGACACATTATCAGTACAAATGAGGGGGGAAAGCTCAAGGTCAGAGGGGGCAGCTGGGTGTGGACCAGCTGATTATTATACATCTTACCTAATTTCCCTTTGGCAGAATTTTAACCCAGCAGTGGTGGTAATATACATCCAGGTAGCTGAAGCATAGGTGTGATTTTCCCACAGAGAGGAAATTTGGGTGAGCTGTATGGATGCTCAATCCACAGTAACATAACAATAAATGAGGATGGACTGGATAATACAATCCCAGATTAGAACTTGTCAATAGAATACTATCATCATGAAAGAGATTGTAGGAAGATATAGTCAGAAAATAATTATCCTTGAAACTTCCATATAACTATACCAATCGCATGTTGCTTTATTTCATTGTCTGGAACTTGAGCTTCAGTGTAAAAGAAAAAATACTCATGAGCACCAACATTCCATGTTAATTGGCTGTGTTGGGCTGCCACTGTTCATGCACAGTTCATTTCCCTTGGAGAGTGCGTATGATCAATCATTGTTGCCTCTGCAGCAATGTGCACAATGGTCACTAAGCCCTGTACAGCAGATAATTCTTCAGTCTGCATTTTTTAACCTGCATAGGTTTTATACAGTTGAGTTAAACTGCCTAAATGAGTGGGCTTTATCACCCAGGTGACGCGTGTGACAAGCTTTAGGATAGCTGAGGTTTCTCACTGCAGGACTTAAAAATGCAGAACTGCCTGTTTTGTATTTGATTGCAGCTGAGGTAAGTTTCCTAAGGATACACTTGGAATTGTGAGTACTTAATGTTGCCTTCCTTGATGAAGCCATGGTTCATAGTGTAAGGAGGTAGAGAACTGGCAGAAGTGGACCTGATAAATGAACAGAATAAACTAGAATCAGGAACAAAAACAGAAGTTGCTGGAAAGGCTCAGCAAATCTGGCAGCATTGGTGAAGAAAAAAATCAGAGTTAACGTTTTGGTTCCGGTGACCGTTCCTCAGAACATTTCGGCCACCGGACCCGAAACGTTAACTCTGATGTTTTCTTCACAGATGCTGCCAGGCCTGCTGAGCTTTTCCAGCAACTTCTGTTTTTGTTCCTGATTTATAGCATCTGCAGTTCTTTCGGTTTTTTAAACTAGAATCAGATCAAGGATTGAATTTAGTGGAGTAAATGATGGCAGTGGCAGAGGGATGGGGTTGCTGGTGATGTGCTGTGGAGTCATATGGGGGCAGGTAGAAATGATGGGAAGGTCACTTTCTAATTCCTGGTGTTGGAAAAATGTCCTCAATTTCTTCAAGGGCTGGAAAGATCCAACACAGGAATCCCACCTGCTGGCTAAACTCATAAATGAGCCAATTAAAGCCAGTTATATCTAATCCTGTTGGAATTTAGTGGTAACCAAAAAGATTTGATGGGACTGGCACAGGTCCCAGTGAAGGCCACTTATCAAGCTCGGTCAGATTGTCTAGTGGCCACATACTGGTGGGTTCCTCACTGACAGGCACTCTGTGCCTGTTTGAGGGACCCAACATCAGGAAGCATGGGTCACTAAATGAATCCTCTGTCCACTTTGCATCTGATCCTCCTTCCTCTGGGCTTGCTAGGGACCACTATTGCATCCACACACCTGGCTGCAGCGATCCAGTATCATTCCTCTTGGTAGGCCTTGGAGCACCACTAAACAGCAGCCATTGCTCCCTGTGGAGCTGTTGGCAGTGAAAAACTTCCAGCCTCTACTCAGTCAGCAGTTCTCAGGAATGGGACATCTTTCTTCCTGGGCCTTGATCACACTGGAGAACAGATGCTGGCCAGTGAAGTACCTGAGTGCCCTTAAAGAACATGAGGTCTCCTAGACAGCAGTAACACAGGGCCCCTGCCAGTTCTCCAACTGATGGGGTGTGTGTGGTTTGTCAGGGTGGGTGTGTGGGAGGTGGAGTGAGAGAACTCCCTTGCTGCTGAAACTAAATTGTACACATTTCACATAGGGCAACCTCATACCAGAACTGGGCAAATGAGATCCGTCAAGATTTTAAGCAGGATGCAGGGACACAAAGGAGGAAAGGGGACGACAGAACAAATGTTAAGGGGAAGACTGCTTATGTACAAACATTTTAAAGCTATTTAACTCTGAATATTAACTTTCTGAACTATGGCATGCTTTATTTATTTTTGACCAAGCTGTTTGAGACCTTATCTAATGTAACCTGCAATCACTCTGATCTTAAACTTTTGGGGTCTTTATGGCTGGACGATTTGTGACTGTCAAAGTGAGCTGATGCCAAATGAGGTAGCAAAGCAGCTGGGTCATTAATGTGAACAAACAATTCTACCAACCCTCGAATTCTAGCGAGAAACATCAAGCCATCCGTGCATTACTTGCCATCTGGCTACAGGTGAGATAAGGTGGAATGAATCTGCTGCATTGCAATGGAAGTCCCAAGGCCAGGGAAAGAGGTGTCCTTTAGCTTCAGAAGCGATTGGACTGCAGAGAAAGTGTCTTTTTTTTGAAGTTGCTGGCCTGTCCAGTAGCTCAGCTGCATCAAAACACTTATTCTTCTTGTTCTATGACACCTCATCATTTTAACTTATACGATATTGACTAGACATCTTTAAATAAAGTGTGTTTTTGAAATATTTATGGCTTTGAATGTCATATTTATTTTTTTACAAAATATAAACTGTCAACTTGATTAATCACTTTAATTCTTTCACAGGCATACCTTGTGCCTGGGTTTAAGCAACATTCATTCAGGCTGGTGTTAGAATTGAAGTTATGAATATATATTTTAATGAGGGTAAGCATCTGCATTGAGAGTGTTTCTGTGCATCACATAGACTGCTGTTTGCTTTGTTGGGGTCAAATTTCTCTGAGGTTTCTCCCAATTTTCTGCAATAACTGTGGCAAATGATGTTCAGAAATCACAGGGAAATGCTGTAAACAAAAGCCTTGTGGAGGTTCTATTGCAATCTCTTTTAAAGGCAATCTTCAACATCCATGAAGACTTCATAGAATGAAAACACAACATTCAATATTGCCAGCAAAATATATTTCAGCAGACAAAACAATCACTCCAATAACTTCGGAACAATAATGTCTGAGAATATTGACATTATCAGAACTGCTGAAGGAAGTGTGCAGTCAAAATAATGAGCCATCACATCAGCCAACAGATTATGAATATCAACCATAAAGTAAGACCATATGAAATAGTGTCAGGAGTAGGAAGTTCGGCTCCTCGAGCCTCCTCTGCCATTCAGTAGGATCATGGCTGATCTGACATCCTCATGTCCACTTTGCTGCATTGCCCCATTACCCTTGGTTCCCTTCCTGATCAAGAAACTATCAATCTCAGCGTTAAATATACACAAGGACTGTAAATATTAAATATACACAAGGCCCCCACAGCTCTCTGTGGCAAAGAGCTCCAAAGACTCATTAATCCTCTGCGATCTGATCCTTTACACTTTGCAGAATATACCCCTGAGGTTTGTCCAGAGGGAGGAGGGTAACTTCTTCAGGCTAGGCATCCTTAGAAGATCTCTATCCCGCTGCAACTCTCTCGTCCTCTCCACCTATCCTCTCCTCTATCCATCTTCTATCCGCCTCCCACTCTCTCCCTATTTATTTCAGAACCCCCTTCCCCTCCCCCTTTTCTGATGAAGGGTCTAGGCCCGAAACGTCAGCCTTT